>NC_043021.1:10762213-10819713 GCF_006345805.1 Octopus sinensis
TCTGGAGGAAGCAATTGCAACAAATTCTCCAAAACAAGTCAGAGATCTGTTTGCAGATCTTCCCATTTGGGGTCAGTTGCTTAAAAGCTATATACTAGCTTAAAGTTTGTCCTATAGTAGCAGTAATAGTAGTAACAGTAGTAGATGGCGAGTAGTAGTAGTAGTAGTAGCAGCAGCAGTAGTTGTGGTAGTAGTAATCATAGTAATAATAGTGGTGGTAGTAGCAGCAAACAACAGAATTGCAATGTAGTGGTATGGTGATGGTGATTGAGGTAGTAGTAGATGGTGAGTAGCAGCAATAGTAGATGGTGAGTAGTAGTAGAAGCAGCAGCAGTAGTTGTGGTAGTAGTAGTAATAGTGGTGGTGGTAGTAGTAGTAATAGTGGTGGTAGTGGTAGCAAACAACAGAATTGCAATGAATATTTGATTTTAAAAAAAAGGAAAGTGATCTGAAGATAAATAAAAGAGGGAGGAAATTCGAGAAATAAGTATTTTTGAGGTTAAGTACATACAAAGCCGTCTGTGTGTGTGTGTTATTTATGTAATGCTGAATATACACACAGTTTTAAATAACAAACACAGTCATAGCTGTGTGGTAAAAAACTTGCTTCCCAACCACATGGTTCCAGGTTCAGCCCCACTGCGTAGCACCTTGAACAAGTGTCTTCTACTATAGCCTCAGGCTGACCAATGCCTTGTGAGTGGATTTGATAGATGGAAACTGAAAGAAGTCTGTTACTTTCATATATATATATATATATATGAATAATAAATAAATGCGCCCTTTTAAAGCCTAGCCAGGCTCATGGGCCCAGTTTCCCAGTTTCAATGGCGTATGTGTTCTGCCCAGCTGGATGGGACGCCAGTCCATTGCAGCGTTACTCATTTTTGCCAGCTGAGTGGACTGGAGCAACGTGAAATATATATATATATATAAAACAATAAGTAATGGAGCAATAATAACAGTTAGAAGTGGATCATTGGTGTTTTTTGAAGTCATTCAATAACGTTATTAAATGACTTTAAAAAACACCAATGATCCACTTCTAACAGTTATTATTATCTCCATTACTTATTATTAGCTCCATTACTTATCGTTTTCTTTATATATATATTAAACTACAGTTTTACCTTTAAATTACCTACTTTCGTATACCTTATAACAAGGACCATACATACTGAGGTAATACCAGGAGTGCCTTTGGTTACATCTATCCCTTAGACGGTTACATTACCTCTAACTTACATCTTACACAACCTATCTATCTATCTATATATATATATAGACACAGCGTGTATATATATATATATACACACTCACACATGTATGTATGTATATATATATATATATATATATATATATATATATATATATATAAGCGAGAAAGAAGCAACAAGAATGGATAGGTTTTAGTACAATCATTTCATACAAGGACAGGCTTATTAAAAGTTGTAAAAATTACAGCAATAAACATGTCCCGTACTCATCAGCTAAAATACATGTGAGTTCTCTAGACATCCTAGTGGTTGAGGCTATACTCATGATAGATGATATTAGCTTCAAGGAACACCCGTTAAGATATAACCCTCACCTTAGACACCTTAGGAACTTTATTCAGTCAACCCGGTGCAAACATGGAATCCTAGTACCAGCAGATTAAAACGGGTAATATGTATAGAGTTGATTACGATATTTATAGCAAATTAATTAGGAAGGAACTAAACTCCAAATATAAAATTACGACTAAGAACAACTTGAAAAAAGTAACATGGAAATGAAAGAGATCATGGAGAAACTAAATTTAACGGATAGAACGGAGCCACTAAAACCGTGTGAGCCCAGGATCAACCTTAAAGACCACAAAAAGAACTTCTTGGAAAACCCTTCGGTAAGGCTGATCTGTCCAACTAAGTCGGACATTGGCCGACTTAGTAAATCTATCCTGGATAGTGTTCTACCCCAAATAACCCCTCTCTCCCCTTAAACTATGGCTAAGTACGGATGAAGTTCAAATGGTTAACTCTCTAACTAATACTAGTAGTCTGTCCTTTATTCAGTTCGATATTAATAGTTATTACTCAAGTATTTCCCCTATCTTACTCAACAAATCACTAATATTTGCCATGAATCGCTCCCTCATATCTAGAGAAGAAATCAATATTGTGCTACTAGCTAGGAAGACATTTATAGAATTTGAAGATAAATTATGGACTAGAGCAGATACACCTAATTTTTTGATATACCAATGGGTTCCAGTGATTCGGCTGAGGTAACCAACCTAGTGGGCACATATCTATTAAAATGCATAAGCAAGGATATACCAGAAATACAGTGGGGTCTATATAGGGATGATGCTCTGTTTGTTATCCCTAGTAATAATAAATCTGTTATAGAAAGGATTAGAAAGAAAATTAATAAGTTCTTTAAGGATTTCAACCGCGGTATAACGTATGAACCGGGCACTAAAATAGTTAACTTCCTAGATATTATGCTAGACCTTAACTCCAAGCTACATTACCCATTTAGAAAGGAAGGCGAAATCACGAATTACGTAAATAAATTATCAAATCATCCCCCAAATATAATAGAATCTTTAGTAAGAAATATTTCATTAAGAATTTCAAAATTATCATCCAATAAGGATATATTTAACTCCCATTCTGAGCATTATAATGAGGCGTTAACTAAGGCTGGATACAACCAAAAGATTACATTCGTTGATAAGGGGAACTCACGTATTCCTAATAATGAAGTTATCAGTAATCACATAAGCAGCAATACAGACCAAGCCCGAAATAAAAGTAGAATTAAATTAATGGTAACGCTAATCTAGCGTACAGGCCCAACAATTCAAATAGAAGCATTGACCAGAACATAGGTAACTCGGATAATATTGAAGTAGATAAACCTAAGATGCACACAAATAAAAATAAAAATAATGGTAATAAATACAATAACTCCGGTGAGATGAATAGTAGTAATTCTACGAACCCTAAATTAATAAAAGATATATTATGGCTGAATATCCCTTTCAACTGTGCGATACAATCGGATATACAGAACAAATTCAAAGTAATTCTGGAAAAAAATTCCCTATCTCTCATAGATATCATAGAATTATATCTAGGAAAACAGTTAGGATTTCTTATTCAACCCTCCCAAATATGTCCACTTTAATAGCTAGATTAATAATAAAAACATTAAACTAGCCAGGAAAGATAGAAATAAAAATAATAATATCAGCATGAATACCAATAGCAATTATAATAATACTACCAACAATAAAAACAACAATAGTAACTATCAAAACATAGGTGAAATTAGTAACCACAGAATGACTAATAACATTAACATTAATAGTAATAATAAATGCCGATATTAATAGAAGTAATAATGTTAATAATAGAAATAATAGATATAAAGCTAATGGAAAACAAGGAGAATGAAAATATCAGTGATATTATAACAGCAATATGCAGTCGGATAAAGACTAACAATAATAGTAACATTACCAATAATAAGAAATCATGGTAGGACTTTAAACCTAAATGATGAAGCTGAAGGATCAATAAATAATAGCAATACTTTAGATATCAGCACCAACTATAGAAATGATAATCAAAATAATAGGAACCTAAGACATCTACCCAAGAATAATCCAAAGCCTGAAGTTGCTCCTCCTGTGTGTAAGTGTAGAATAAAATCAAAATGCCCGGCACCTGGTCTATGTGGGGAAAATAATGTAATCTATAAATGTACCATATCCACGGAGAATAACAAATATCTTTACGTTGGATGTACAATTAATTTTCTAGCCAGAGTTAGAAATCACATCTCGTCTTTTAAATTACGTCATAAAGCTGGTACCACCACACTTTCAAACAAAATCTGGGAACTCAAAAATAATAATAAAAATATAAACCTTAATTGGGAATAGTTAGGAGAGCAATTCCGTATAAAAATAGTAGGGTTGGTTGCCAACTATGCTCCATGGAGACGTATGAAATTCTAAAGCATAGAAAACATAGTAACTTATTGAATAATCATATCGAACTAGGTCAAGTTTGTGTCCAAGCTAAATTGAAGACTTTAAAATATTTTAAATGATTAGAATATCCGTAACTAGATAGATAGATATAACTTGATTTCTACTAGTATAGCACTGCTTTAAGTAGATAACTAAGAGTTCTCACACTACAGTTATCTTTTTCCTTATATCTGCATCAGTTTTTTGAGAACAGGGAAATGAATAGTACTTATACGCTGCTTAATTGAGGCTTTATTTAATTTCAAACTCATAATTTTTAAATTCTTAATTTTAAATCTTAATTGTAATTTTTAATTTTAATTCCTAACTTAATCTAATTTAAGTAGCATAACTCTAATAAAATAAATGAGATACTATAGCCCCATAATTCTATTTCAAAATTAAATAAATAAGGCTACCCCCTCGGTGATAATATGATTATCTTCATTATGATAGACAATCCCCTAACACCTTGTAAATGATCTTCTAAGATTTGACCTGTAGTCCGTCAATGTATGAATAATAACGGCAACTCCTTAAGACAATAAAATGAATAAATTAAATAAGTAAGTTTTATGACTTTTTGATAAGATTATACTTAGATTTTCCTAATGTATTTTCTTTTGATTTTAGCATCTGACCCCTAAACCCCTGACTGTGTTATCTCTTTAGATTCTCTTTAAATTCATAGCTGATTTCAACAGCAATAAATTACTGTTTTACTGGCCAAAGAATAATATTCTCCTCTAGTTCCTAGATGCCTGTAAATTAAAACCAGACTTGCCGTCTACTAATTCGTCTGTATAACTAGAACCCTCTTTTTTATTTTTATTTTTTTCCCTTCTTTCCCATTTCTTTCTCTTTTCTCTTTTTTCTGTTTCTTCTTATTCTCTTTTTCCTTTTCTCTTCTCTTTTAGTCCCCTTTCCCCCCCCCTTTTTTGCTCCCTCCTCCTTTATTTTCTCTCTTTTCTTCTATTCCCTTCCCTTTCTATTCTTGGCCTCTCTAGAAAGCCCTTCAGCCTTTAAAAGTTAAATAGCTACAGCCTCTTGTAAATAGCAGTAATGTGATTAATGTAGTAAATACCTAATCATATAACAAGTTTTGATACCTACCTCATTGTGTTCAACCATTGATAAATTTATCGCCTGTGAATATGAAATTCCTCTTCATTTCTCTGGAAACTTACATCTACACCATTGGAAATTGTGCATCTATACAAAGGATTAATTCACCCTCTCTGTAATGCTAATAAGCAGGAATTGAGACCCACCTCGTTGTGATTAACAATGGATAAATTTGTCTTCTGTGAGTATGTAATCCCTCATCATATCTCTGGAAATTCATATGTGCTCTAGATTAGGTCACCTCTCTGTGATGCTATTAGAACTTTTTTAAAATTCTGTGATAGGACTGTACATCATCTTAAAGAACTTTAATGAACTTTGGAAATCTGTTTATGTTACTTAATTATCTACATTACTTCATGAGTATAGCCTCAACCACTAGGATGTCTAGAGAACTCACATGTATTTTAGCTGATGAGTACGGGACACGTTTATATGCTGTAATTTACAACTTTTAATAAAGCCTGTCCTTGTATGAAACGATTGTACTAAAAACCTATCCATCTTGTTGCTTCTTTCTCGCTTATAATCACCCCACATTACTGTATTGTTAAAACAGTATAGTTTTCTTTTGGTGCATCTAAGTTAGGTACCATATTCAAGTAAATTCATTTAAATTAACTTGAATCTTTATTGCTTTTTGTATATATATATATATATATATATATACATACATGCACGTGTGTATATATATATATATATGTGTGTGTGTGTGTGTGTGTTTGTCTTTGTTTGTGAATGTCCCCCCATCACCACTTGACAATTGATGCTGGTGCATTTATGTCCCCTGTAACTTAGCGGTTCAGTGTAAGAGACTGAGAGAATAAAAAAATCAGTCCTGGGGTTGATTGTTAAAACTAAAGCCCTTTGAGGCAGAGCTCCAGCATGGTCACAGTCAAAAGACTGAAACAAGTAAAAGAATAAAGGAATAAAAGAAGAAAAAAGAAGGAAGAGAGGTAAAGGCCTTGATTTGAATAGGATGGTTCTTGTGGCCAATCCTATTTGAATAGCACAGTAGCTAGACTGGCTGGTGTTATTTGCTATTGTAGAATGGTAATTAGAAGTCAAGAAAGGGGATTAGGACTTAAGTAGCTAACACTTCAGTGTATAATTGATGTGTAAACTTGATAACGAAACACTAACAACAAAGCTCCAGGTACTGCAGCTTGCTAATCTGGGCGTAAGAAGAGACACTGTATGGCCTTGGGAAAGCATCGGTTATTGCCATCTCCGACTATTATTTGTACTTGTGGTCATGTGTTGCGTATGGATGAGGACTGCTGTATGAAAATGTGTCACACCTTAGCATTTGTACTTGTGGTCATGTGTTGCGTATGGATGAGGACTGCTGTATGAAAATGTGTCACACCTTAGCAGTAGAGGGAACCTGTGGAAGAGGTAGACCCAGGAAGACCTCCTGGGATGAGGTGTTGAAGCATGACCTTCGAACGTTGGGCCTCTCCGAGGTGACGACAAGTGACCGAGACCGATATCTAAAATTTACTCCCTTTTTACCCTATAAAGATAGATTGGTGCTGGACTCACCAGGATAACCACCTGAAGCAAGAGACAGCTTCAGACACTCACACATGATATATCACAGCTAGGCCTCAACAAGACACAGCATGGTTCTCTCCTCCCAGCTGAGCACTGGATTATCTGCATTTTTCTTATAAGGTGCAGGTGTGGCTGTGTGGTAAGAAGATTGCTCCTAACCATATGGCTCTAGGTTCAGTCCCACTGCATGACACCTTCGGCAAGTGTCTTCTATTATAGCCTCAGGCCAACCAAAGCCTTGTGAGTGGATTTGGTAGATAGGAAATGAAAGAAGCCCATTGTAGATACATGTATGTTTATGTGTGTGTGTGTGTGTCTTTGTGTTTGTAGACTGTTCTCTATTAACCCTTTAGTGTTCGCATTATTCTGCCTAAATTAATCCTTTTTCATCCACATTGTTTTGAACTAATCATGCATTATCTTGTAGCTATAAGATTTTGATGAGGTAGCTGTTAATTTTTAAGATGATATTGTAGGGCTGGTGTGAGAGACCAGATCTGGCCAGTTTGAACATAAAACAGGCAGAATACTTTTGACCGGATATGGCCGGTTTAAATGCTAAAGGGTTAAACCATATCCTTCTATCTTTCTGTTTCATATCACTTTGCTACAATACCGGGAAACCACTGGATACCTAAGTGATGTATATAATAGTAATGATATGGTGCAGGCAGGGCGGCAGTTGAGTATTAACTGAATAGATAAAGTCTGATAGTGACTATAAGGCCTTGAAGGGATGTGGAACAGACATATTTCTGACCACAGATCTGCTGGAATAAAGTATGATCAACAGTTAAATTACAATAAGTGCAACAACTTCTTACCTGTGATTCATTAGTCATTACTTCATAATCTTGTTTACCTTCATTAGTCATCTCTTCATATTGTTGTTGATCTCCGTCGGTCATCACCTCATAGTCTTGTTTACTTCCATTAGTCATCTCTTCACATTGTTGTTTACCTCCGTTAGTCATCACCTCATATTCTTGTTTACCTCCATTAGTCATCGCTTCATATTGTTGTTTATCTTCGTTAGCCATCTCTTCACATTGTTGTTCACTTTCATTAGCCATCACCTCATAATCTTGTTTATCTATGTTAGTCGTCTCTTGTTGTTTACCTCTGTCAGTCATCACCTCATATCGTTGTTTAACTTGAACGCTTTTAACGACAGGACTGCGTGGTGGTTGTGGTAACTTTTCCAACTCCATCTCATCATATGTCCAACTCGATTCGCTTCCGCAAATAAATGATTCGTAATTGTCATCTGTTGAATTACAGAAATAAACAAACACAAGTAAAGTACTGCACTATATCAGATGTAGTCAAAAAGCATCAGGCCTTTGACCAAAAAACAGGTAATATTAAAAAACTCACCATTTTGATTTAGTCTTGTTCAAAGTATTCACCTTAGGAGTCCACACACTTCTTATTTATTTCTTTATTGCCCACAAGGGGCTAAACAAGGACAGACAAAGGGATTAAGTTGATTACATTGATCTCAATGCATAACTGGTACTTAATTTAACTGCCTTGCCAAAGAACAAGTTGTAACTATGCAGCAGTTTATTATATACGGAGTATATATAGTGAGTGGAGGCGCAATGGCCCAGTGGTTAGGGCAGCAGACTCGCGGTCATAGGATCGCAGTTTCGATTCCCAGACCGGGCGTTGTGAGTGTTTATTGAGCGAAAACACCTAAAAAAGCTCCACGACGCTCCGGCAGGGGATGGTGGTGATCCCTGCTGTACTCTTTCACCACAACTTTCTCTCGCTCTTACTTCCTGTTTCTGTTGTACCTGTATTTCAAAGGGCCGGCCTTGTCACTCTCTGTGTCACGCTGAATATCCCCGAGAACTACGTTAAGGGTACACGTGTCTGTGGAGTGCTCAGCCACTTGCACGTTAATATCACGAGCAAGCTGTTCCGTTGATCGTATCAGCCAGGACCCTCATCGTCGCAACCGACGGAGTGCTCCTATACTATATATAGTGAATCTTTCAATGCTATGGCTCAGTGGTTAAAGTATTGAGCTTACGATCATGAGGTTGTGAGTTTGATTCCTAGACTGGGCTGTGTGTTGTGTTCTTGAGCAAGACTCTTTATTTCATGTTGCTCCAGTTCCCTCAGCTGTCGAAATGAGTTGCATCATCACTGGTGCCAAGCTGTATCGGCCCCTTTGCTTTCTCTTGGATAACATCATTGGTGTGGCGAGGGGAAGCTGGTATGCATGGACGACTGCTGGTCTTCCATAAAAACCAGCCCTGAGTTGTGCATTCGTCAATGAGGCAACTTTCTGTCCAGACTTGTATGGAAGCACTCCGTCTGTTATGACAACGAGGGTTTCGGTTGATCCGAATCAACGGAACAGCCTGCTCGTGAAATTAACGTGTAAGTGGCTGAGCACTCCACAGACACGTGTACCCTTAACGTAGTTCTCGGGGATATTCAGCGTGACACAGAGAGTGACAAGGCCAGCCCTTTGAAATACAGGTACAACAGAAACAGGAAGTAAGATTGAGAGAAAGTTGTGGTGAAAGAGTACAGCAGGGATCACCACCATCCCCTGCCGGAGCCTCGAGGAGCTTTAGGTGTTTTCGCTCAATAAACACTCACAACGCCCGGTCTGGGTATCGAAACCGCGATCCTATGACTGCGAGTCTGCTGCCCTAACCACTGGGCCATTGCGCCTCCACTCCAGACTTGTACCCCGGAGGAGAACCTCTTCGGTGAACCTATGGTCATTCGTGACCGATGGAATCGAGTTAGTATATATGTATTGTTATATATATTTCATCGTTTACTTGTTTAGTCTTTTGACTGCGGTCATGGTGGGGCCTTGGAGGATTTTAGTCAAACGAAGCGATCTCAGGACTCATTTTTTTCTTAAAGCTGGTACTTATTCTATCAGTCTCTTTTGCTGAACTGCTAAACTATAGGGACATAAACACACCAACACCAGTTGTCAAGTAGTGGTAGGGGAGAGACACAAGCAAAAACACACGCACACACAGAGCAAGCTTCTTTCAGTTTCTGCCCACTAAATCCACTCACAAGGATTTGGTTGGCTTGTGGCTATAGTAAAAGACACCAGCCCAAGGTATCACGCAGTGGGACTGAACCTGGAACCATGACGTTGAGAAGCAAACTTTTTTATCACTTTATAGTGTTTTGTTATGTGTGTGATACCCTGGTCTGTGAAAAACAACTGCCTTGCTCAAAACTGGTCCATGGGGCAAAAAAAGGTCGGGGCCCTGCTGCTATACACCACCACAACCACACTAACATCACAATCATCATCAAAGGCATCATTGCAGCTCCCCACCCCATCCTCTGGCCATAATCTGATATTCAACCTTTGACATGACCCAGTTTACCTGCCATTATGATCTTAACATCAAGCAATTTAGTAGTTGTAATGAACGGAAACTCTAACACTGTGCTACATACCTGTATCTGTGGTGACTCTAATAACAGGGGGTGCTGGTACTGTAGGAGGTAAAGGCAGGTCCAATGGGAGAGGAAACATCTTTTCCATGTTGAAAGTTCTTTTGGCCGCAGAGATCCTGTAGAATTGGAATAAAGATACAATTATTTAGAATTTCTAAATGGTTTGCTTGGTTGTTCAGCCTTACAACAATAACACAAAAATGGCACCAACAAGAGAGCTTCTTGTACACAATTGCTTGGCCAGTTAGAAATAGGGGCCAAATCTTCTTCAAGCAACACCATACCATTTTAAGAAATACTATTATTGAAAAGGATCTTGAGTATGGCTTTAAACTGCATCAGGGAGTGGGAGCCTGGTTTGGGAGTTACAGGATTTTGATGGGTACTGAACCACCCCTTAACCACTATTGTTCCCAGGTCTGATCAGACCCAGAGTAAGAAGCACCTGTTAAGGGCTCAGCTATGGATTAAGTAGCATGTTGTGGAAGATACTGCAAGCACAAACCCTCACTGTGTTTGTGAGTACCTTGGGAAAGGAAAAGGCCTGGTGAATCAACCTTAACTTCAAATTAAGGAGTCCCTCATGCAGTCTGGTGCCCTCTTTAGCACCCTTCCAGCAACTCTAGAGTGGGTTGAGCTCTCCTGGAAATTCCCCTAGGAGGAGACCTCACCAGTGTAAAACCTACAGCTTACCAGTTTCCATAGCTTGAAGCTGTCTTAGCTCACTGAGCTGCTATGGTTAGACCCCCCCCCCCAAATCTACAGACTGAGATCAGATTGCATGGACTGAATCTCACTTCAAAACTACCAAGTGCAACACATGTATGACTTTGAACTGTATCCAGCAGTGGGGCCCTAGTTCATGAGCCCCAGGGCTTTGAGAAGTGTGGAACCACCTCTTATCTACTATTGTTATCAGAGTCTGAGCCATAGGTCATTATATCATGGAAGAAACTTCATGCAAAAGCCCTCAGTGCCTTGTGAGTGCCTTAGGAAAAGAAAAGTCTGGTGATATCAACCATCACTGCAATTCAAGGAGCGGAACTCCTCAGGTTGTCCAATGCCCTCTTTAGAGAGCTCTACCTATACTGGCTACTCCACAACAGTAGTTACTATCAAAGCATATATATATATGAGGCAGCTCTTGTGATGTTACTCAACTAGTCAGAAATAGCAACTAAGTTTCTCACAAATCACTCCCAGGTATTTTCATCATCATCATCATTTAATGTCAGTTTTCCATGCTAGCATGGGTTGGACGGTTCGACCGGGGTCTGGGAAGCCAAGAGGCTGCACCAGGCTCCAGTCTGATCTGGCAGTGTTTCTACAGCTGGATGCCCTTCCTAACGCCAACCACTGTATGAGTGTTTTTTATGTGCCACTGGCACAGGTGCCAAAGGCAAAAAATACATTAGGCAATGTAATCATAGATGACCTGAAAAAGAGGGGATGGCCATATCTAGAATACCAACCTACACAAAGGACCATAACCTACTCATATAAAAGACCAAAATCTACCCACACAAAAGACCAACACCTACCCAGAGAAAGGACCAAAACCTACCTGCACAAAGGACCAACATGTACCTAGAGAAAGGACCACAACCTACCCACTCAAAGGACCAATACCTACCCATACAAAGGACTAACACCTATCCACATAAAGAGTCAAAACCTACCCACACAAAGGACCAAAATCTACACATAGTAAAAAAACCAATACTGACCATGCAAAGGACCAACACCTACCCACACAAAGAACTAAAGAACACCTCATTACCTCATGGTGTTTATACTTACTTGCAGCAAACTATAATTGTTATAACAATGACCAACAGAATGAAAAAGGCCACAACAGGAACACCAACCAGCAACAATAAATCTGGAGAAGAAGAAAAAAAGATACAGAAAAACATACATCATCATCATTACTGAAAGCCTGTGTTCCACACTGGCATGGGTTAGATGAGTTGACAGAGTCTGATGGGTTCAGTGTCTGCTTTGGAATGGTTTCTACAGCTGGATGCCCTTCCTAATACCAACCACTTCAAAGTGTGTACTGAGTGTTTTTTATTGTGCAGCCAGCTCTGTTCAGGTCATCATGGCAGAGTTCACATACATGGGTGACTGCTGGTCTTCCATAAACCACCTTGCCAGGACTTGTGTCTCAGAGGGTAACTTTCCAGGTGCAATCCCATGGTCATTTATGACCAAAGGGGGTCTTTACCCTATGTACATATAATGGTGTGGAAAAAGGAGGCTGGTAATGCATGGGTGACTACTGGATTTTCATAAACCACCTTGCCAGGACTTGTGTCTCAGAGGGTAACTTTCCAGGTGCAATCCCATGGTCATTTATGACCAAAGGGGGTCTTTACCCTATGTACATATAATGGTGTGGGAAAAGGAGGTTGGTAATGCATGGGTAACTACTGGTTTTTCATAAACAACCTTGCCAGGACTTGTGTCTCAGAGGGTAACCTTCTAGGTGTAATCCCATGGTCAACCGTTCAAGAATTTAGACCTGGAAATCTCCATTTCCAGTGACTTCAAGGGCCACCTCCCAGTGGTGTCGGGCGTCAACGAAGAGCCCTCGACTACAACAAGACCAAAGTTTTTTTTTTCCAAGGTCTGGGGTCTCCCGCCCCTAAGCCCTAGACCTTCACCTAATCACCCTTACCCGTCTTGTTGCTTAACAACAACAACAACAATCCCTTGGTCCTTATAACCAAAGGGGGTCTTACTTTTTACCCTGGGGAGGCTGGTATGTATGGGCAACTACTGGTCTTCAATAAACAACCTCGCCCAGACTTGGGTCTCGGAGGGGAACTTTCTAAGTGCAATCCCATGGCCATTCATGACCGAAGGGGGCCTTTACATTTAACAGAATAATCTGAATGCTAAAAGGTTAAACAGTGAAAAAATTAAGGAAATGAAAAATGTTAAGTCCTTACTAGGTTTCTCTTCTTGGCAGTTATCTCCTCGGTAACCATGTTCACATCCGTTTTCACAGGTTCCATTCTTATAATCACAGACTACACCATCGAGACAATGGCATTTCAGGGAACACTGGGAACCAAATTTTCCATCTGGACATTCTGTATAAGAAACAACAATTCTTTGGAGTGAAACAACCGTTGGATATTTTTTTTTTTTTTTTTACTAGTTTCAGTCATATGACAGTGCCCATGCTGGGGCACCACCTTGAAATTTTAGTTGAATGTATTGACCCCCAGAACTTATTTTTTACTTTTAAAGCCTGGTACTTACTCTATTGGTCTCTTTTGCTGAACCACTAGGTTAAAGGGATGTAAACACACCAGTACCAGTTGTTGGGGATAAACAAAGACACACTACCAAATCCATTCACAAGGCTTTGGTCAACCTGGAGCTATAGTAGAAGACACTTGCCCAAGGTGCCACACAGTGAGACTGAACCCAGAACCATGTGGTTGGAAAGCAAGCTTCTTACCACACAGCTGTGTTGTGGAAGAATCAACCATATGTTATTGTAAGAATCTGCTAGCAGTGAGTTGGACTGTACTGCACAACTACAGTACCTACACACATCAAGGTGGACTGTGCCATCCACTTGCTTTCACAGGTAGTAAGGATGTTTCATCTACCTATAGTACATATCTGCTAGTAGATAAATTATACCATGTGCTGATCCACAGCCGCTCACACATCAAGGTGAACTGCCTTTTCCCCAGTCACAGTTAGTTATCCTAGTGTGCCTAGGATATACCACCACACTAATATGACAGAATAGTGTCATCTAGCAAGGATATCATGCAGCAATGACATGTACTGAAAATACAACACAGTCATGATATCTAGGTCTACTGAGGAAAATATATAGTTCATAGATGAGATCAAGATATTCTCCATATAGAATACACTTGGTTTAAATCAAGAGATTTAAATTTGAGTAGATATAGAAATAAATGTAGGGAAAAGCGATTTAGACAGATCAATATATAAAGTATATTAAAAACTGTATATATATGTATACTCTTTTACTCGTTTCAATCATTTGACTGCGGCCATGCTGGAGCACCACCTTAGGTCGAGCAAATCGATCCCAGGACTTATTCTTTGTAAGCCTAGTACTTATTCTATCAGTCTCTTAACCGCTAGTTACGGGGATGTAAACACACCAGCATCGGTTGTCAAGCGATGTAGGTGGGGGAAAACACAAAGACACACAAACATACATATATATACATATATACAAGGGGCTTCTTTTCAGTTTCTGTCTACCAAATCCACTCACAAGGCTTTGGTCGGCCCGAGGCTATAGTAGAAGACACTTGCCCACGGTGCCATGCAGTATATGCACAAAATACAAATGATATAAAGAATTACAGGTGTTGAAGTATTACAAAAGGATTACTACAGGAGGAAAATGTGATGATGATAAAGAGTAATGTGACTTACTTTTCTGACAGTCAGGGCCTTCAAACCCAGTATCACACATGGTTTGTGGACAATGGCCATCGATGAAATGACAGCTGTCACCTTCCAGGCAATGACATATCTGCTGACATAACTTACCAAATGTACCAGGAAGACAAGCTAAGAAGAAAATACAATAAAAAAAAATTACTTTCATCATATGTGAATTGTAGTCGTGGTCGTCGACAGTGCCATGTTAGCGGCACCCACCTGTGAATCAGTCATGGTCGTTGCTGGTGGCACATAAAAGTACCTGTTACACTCCTGGAGTGATTGGCATTAGGAAAGGCTGTAGAAACTATACCAAGTCAGACTGCAATCTGGTACAGTTCTCCGGCTCATCAGCTCTAGTCAGACTGTCTAACCCATGCCAGCATGGAAAGCGGACATTAAATGACGACGATGATGATGATGATACATTGTCATTAAATTAAAACTCTCTTACAAACTTCTTAGAATATCATGGAATTTTCTTAAGAATATCATCATCATTTTCATTATTATTTCCATGCTGGTATGGGTCAGATGCTTTGACAGGAACTGGCAAGGCTAGGAGCCATACCAGGTCTCGTTGCCTGTTTTGGCATGGCTTCTACAGTTCCTAACACCAACCACTTTACAGAGTATACTGGGTGCTTTCTATCAGGCAATTTTCTTTACAGTTTTCATGGTGTGCAATTGAGTTTTCATCAAATAATTAAAAATAAAATACACTATAGGTTCATGATAAAAATTCCATGTCAAAATCAAGTTACAAAAATGACCAGGTGCAACCCAAAGACCCATTGTTCCAAATATACCAATCTCTGCCAAGTCAAAAACCATAATGGACACTGCAATGGGCAGTGGTTAGTCATATGGAGTGTTCTCTGACGGTCTGGGCATAGTATGCTCTTCCACCACAGTCCATTCTAATTCAGTATACAAGTAAACTCTGGTAGACTCTCAGTATACTAGAAGACTTCAGGTGGCGAGCTGGCAGAAATGTTAGCACGCTGGGCAAAATGCTTAGCGGTATCTCGTCTGCCGTTTTCTTCTGAGTTCAAATTCCGCCAAGGTCAACTTTGCCTTTCATCCTTTCGGGGTCGATAAATTAAGTACCAGTTATGCACTGGGGTCGATCTAATCGACTTAATCTCTTTGTCCTTGTTTGTCCCCTCTACGTTTAGCCCCTTGTGGGCAATAAAAAAATGACCAGTAGACTCTGATGGTTGCCAACAGCAGCTGTGGCTAAAATTAGATTCAGTGAGAGCATAAATGTGAAGGTGTATGGCCTAGTGGTTAGAGTATTCGGCTCACGATCTTGCAATCGTGAGTTCAATTCCCAGCAACGCATTGTGTCCTTGAGCAAGACACTTTATTTCACATTGCTCCCATCCACTCAGCTGGAAAAGATGAGTAGTATCTGTATTTCAAAGGACCAGCCTTGTCACACTCTGTGCCGCACTGAATCTCCCTGAGAACTGCATTAAGGGTACACATGCCTGTGGAGCACTCAGCCACTTGCATGTTAATTTCATGAGCCGGCTGTTTTGTTGACTGGATCAACGGGAAGCCTTGTCGTCGTAACTGACAGAGTGCCACTTATAAATGTTGCCATTCTTCTGCACTGGAGGATCTTGGTAGACCACAAAGATCTTTAACAATGGTAAACAATTAAGGATTCTGGCAAACCATGACAGACTTCAAAAATGAGAAACAGTGAAGTACCGTGGCAGACAAAGAAGATCTTTAAAATCAATGGCAGATATAAACTTAATAAATTCGATGACTGTCACCCGTGCCAGTGGAACACTAACAGCTCCATCTGAGTGGGATCACTGCCAGAGCAGCTAACTGATTCCTGTGCAGGTGGCACGTAAAAAAACACCATTTGAGCATGGCCGTTGCCAGTACCACCAGACTGGCCCCTGTGCCGGTGGCACATAAAAGCACCCACTACACTCTCGGAGTGGTTGGCGTTAGGAAGGACATCCAGCTGTAGAAACTCTGCCAGATCAGTTTGGAGCCTGGTGCAGCCATTTGGTTCACTAGTCCTCAGTCAAATTGTCTAACCCATGCTAGCATGGAAAGCGGACGTTAAATGATGATGATGATGAACGATGTTTGGCTAAATGGTTAGGGTATTCGACAAACAAGTGTAAAGTTGTAAGTTTGATACCTGACGGCATGTTGTGTTCTTGAGCAAGACACTTTATTTCATGTTGCTCCAGTCCACTCAGCTCACTCAAAAATGAGTGGTACCTATATTTGAAAGGGTTAGCCTTGTCATATTGCTTCATGCTGAATATCCCTGAGAACTACGTTAAAGGTGTTTATGTGTCTGAGGAGAGCTCTACCACTTGCACATTAATTCTATGAGCAAGCTGCTTCTGTTAATTGGAGCTACTGGAACATTTATCATAACTGACTATCTGTATGTGTGTGTATCAAAGAACTGGTAAAGAAACAAACCTGTTTGGCAATCAGGTCCTGTATAACCTGGCTTGCAGACATCATTCTCGCATAAACCAGTTTCTCTGTTGCAGAGGGTGTCATTTTCGCAATGACATGTGCCATTACAGAGCACTCCAAAGGTACCATTGGTGCAAGCTGACAATAGAAAAGAAAACAGTTCTTAAATATTCAAATACCCAATCAAATGACCTTTCTAACTTTTCTTACAAAGTCATAATGATATCTAACACTTCTGATGCCTAGCCATTGCAGACTGCCTCTTGTTACACGATATAAAAAAACCCATCTGTTTTTAAAAATCATTTTTAACCATAGTGCAATTCAAAAGCCAAGGAAAAGAATCAACAGATTCTCGTCCCAGCCGACCTGGGCCCTCTGAAAGGAAGCTTCACTGTTTGAAGAGAATTGTGGAAAACAAATCCTGTTTGAAGGCTTCTGACATTGCAAAACAGCTAGAAGTTATTCCACGAATCTGTGTTACATATCTGCATAAGCTTGGGTATTATGGATGAGCAGCTAGAAGGAAACCTCTCCTTCAACCAATTAATATCAAATAAAAGATTTTGAAAATTAACGGTGTTTATTTACTTCCTGCATGTATGTGTGTATATACAAATTTGTAGCACCATCTAACCCATGCTAGTACGTTAAATGAATGGAGGTTTGGGGAAGAGTGGAAGAGGAAGAAGAATTAGTATGTTACCTTGCTGGCAGTCTGTTCCTTGAAAACCTGATGGGCAACTGTTGTCAGGACAAGCACCTGTTAGCCTATCACAGACTGTGTTGTTGACACAATTACAATGGTGGTGACAATTAGCTCCAAACTTCCAAGGTTCACATTCTGACAAAATTAACGACAAAGTTATTTTTGACTTACAAATTTACACATACACAAAATTTCTACAAATATATATATATATATATATACTTTATAATTAGGGTTCAGCAAAGATTTGCTTTACCACATACCGAAGTTTAGAAATAACAGCCAAAAAACCTTAGCTATTTCTTCTACTTTAAAAAGGGACTCCCAGAAAAACCAAAATACTTGAAAACAATCCACGCAGGCAGAGAGGAAAAATAGCGAAAATCAATCTATATCTGGTCACTCAAATTAAGCCTGAAATGTAAATACACATCATAAGTTTGGTACAGTTTCTATTTCTTTTTCTCTTAACTCTCTTATTCCTTTTCCTTCTCTTTGTTAAAAGGTCATAACCCAAAACATTAGATCTGCTTCTCTTCCTTACATTGAACTAATATTTTTTTGATTGTTGAGGTTTTGTTTCATATTTCTTTGTTTATTGCACTACCTGTTTCAATTAGTTTAACATCATATATCATTGATTATCTCTTCCTTACTTCATAATCTTCTTTGTCACTTTTTGTTATATACAGGGTGCAGTGAATAAACAGTCTAAATTATGCAAAAATGAAAATAACACTGATATCTCATTTTAACAGATATATTTACCAAAATTACATTAAAATATCTTGAAATACTAAAGAGTAAATTTATTCAATAAAATTGCCATTGGCTTCAACCACAACCTCCAGACGACTTCAGAATCTCCTGCAGCTCTTCTGGAGGGTCTTCTTGTTTAAGTTGGTGAATGCTACCATAATCCTTGCCTTAAATTCATCTTGGATGTTACAAGAAGTTTTGTTGGTCGCTTGCTCAACTGCACCCCACACATAATAATCAAGGGTATTGCAGTGTGGGGAGTTAGGTGGCCAGATGTTAGGGGTGATGTGGTCGCAGAAATTGTCTGACAGCCATGACTGGGTTCCCCTGCCTGTGTGGCATGGTGCAGAGTCCTGTTGCCAGACATAGGATGTTCCAGCAGCCATCCTGTTGACTCAGGGCAGCACTTCCTCCTCCAGGCACTTGATGTAGGCCTCCATGTTGAGTTTGAGGTCTCAGGCCATGTGGGAAGATGAATGGAGGCATAACGTCACCATTACTAGTAATCACTCAAAACACCATGTTGACGGAATGTTTAATTTTTATCACTCTTGGTACATGTCCTCAGATTGACACCTAAACACTCTGAAATGTTTGTATTGGAGCTTCTGGCGTCAATGCCAAGCAGTACAGCATGTCATTTCTAAATTTCTGGCCAAGAAGTACAGCATGCCTTTTCCAAATTGCATCATGGTGCTGTTTTTCTCACAGATGGTGCCCAACTGACCCTACTGTACTGTGTAGTCGACAAAATCAAATACGAACTAATATAGTTCTTAACAACAAACTAATATAGTTCTTAAATATGACAGAAACAGTGGGGCTAATTCGCTGGTGTATAGGTAACACAGTTGCGCTAACAAAGGGATGTGGGATTCGAGTCCTACGCGGATAGGAAAGCCTTCTTTTTTCTGTTGAGGGTTTATATGCCCTGTTATTAGACTAATTTCGTTAGTCAATGTATATATATAAGCTTTAAGCTTATATATATATCTTTTACTTTTTATTTCTTTCAGTTATTAGACTATGGCCATGCTGGGGCACTGCGTTGAAGAATTTTAGTTGATTGAACTGACCCTGGTATTTATCCTTTTTAAACTTTGCACATATTCTGTTGGTCTCTTTTGCTGAACCACTAAGTTGTGAAGACATAGACACATCAACACCAGTTGTCAAGCAGACGGTGATTGTGGGACAAAGACAGACACAAAGTCATACGCACAAACACGTCGATATATATAGGCATGTCTGGCTTAGTGGTTAAGGTGTTCAGCTCATGATCGTAAGGTTGTTGGTTCGTTTACTGGCAGAGCATTGTGTCCTTGAGCAAGACACTTTATTCCTCATTGCTCCAGTCCACTCAGCTGCCAAAAATAAGTAATAGTACCTGTATTTCAAAGGGCCAGCCTTGTCATATTCTGAATCTCCCTGAGAACCACAGCCACTTGCACATTAATTTCAGGAGTAGGCTGATCCATTGATTGAATTATAGATGTCTGATAGACTTCGTTATGATGTGGGTATACATGTCTGGCGTAAAATGGTACTATACAAATAAATAGCTCGTTCTGGTTATCTAAAAATAACCTATTGCAGAAATATAATGTTAACATGGAATGCACCCCATTATACTTGAACAAAGGTATGATACTCAGTTTTCACTGTTCAACTACCAATTGTTAAACCAACACACGAACTAACATAGTAAACAAACACATTGTTCAGTTCTTATTTATTGTAATCAATTTGTTCCACCTTCAGTTACATAAGCATGTCCAGGATCCTTCCATGACACACACTGTTATGACGTGGGTATACATGTCTGGTGTAAAATGGTACTTACATAAATAAATAGTCAGTTGTGGTTATCTAAATATAACATTGCATAAATATATGTCAACACTGAACGCACTCCATACTACTTGAACATAGGTTCAATACTCAGCAGAGGAATTATGTGCATTATTTACATCTAATAATAATGATAATAATGAAATTATTGTATGCAGTGCTCAGGTGCACCACAACTTGTCAGAAAGTGTGTATAAAGTGTAAGCAGTAATGTACAAATGTCTGGAAAACGAACAATGTATGAGTCAGATAGATGCTTGCATGTGTATGGAGGGAAGAAAATCAGGTGTAGTGTTGGCGAATCTCAGAAAGCATGGAAGTTTTGAAGGATGCAGTGCTCCGACAACTAACAACTGATGCCGGCAGTTTGTTCCATGCTTCAGCAACTCTCAGCGTGAAAAAATGTTTCTTGAAGTCATGGGAGCTGTGCTGTTTTCTGACTTTGTAAATATGCCCACGGGTGTTAGACGGGTGGAGTTCGAAAAGGTGCTCAGAGTTATTATTTGTAAGATGGTTAATAATTTTATGGGTGTCTGCCAAGTCAGCTGCCAGATGTCGGAGTTTCAATGTGTCCATGTCCAGGGAAGTAAAGCGTTCAGAATATGGCAAATGCCTGATGAAGGGTATTCTTTTGGTTGCACGTCGCTGCTGGCGGACATGTGTCCTCATCTTGCTTGTTGTTAACACAACATTTCGGCTGATATACCCTCCAGCCTTCTTCAGGTGTCTTGGGGAAATTTTGAACCTGGGTTCTCGTTACAAAGGTATTTTTTGATATTATTATTATTATTGTTGTTCAGGTCACTGCTTGGATTCAAACTTGAAATCTTGGGGTTAAGAGTGCGGGCTACTAAACCCAAGATTCCAAGTTCGATTCCAAGCAGTGACCTGAACAATAACAATAACAATAATAATAACATTGAAAAATACCTTAGGAATGAGAACCCAGGTTCGAAATTTCCCCAAGACACCTGAAGAAGGTTGGAGGGTATATCAGCTGAAATGTTGTGTTAACAGCAAACAAGATGAGGACAAATATCCGTCAGATGTAAATAATGTACTTGTGAGTTTTGATTTAACAAATTATTAAATCAGTATTTGTATTTTGGGGGGAGAGAGAGAGAGAGAAAAATATATAATTTGATAATGTTTCACTGACCTTTTTGACAGTCGTTACCTTCATAACCAGGAGCACATCCTTCACCTGAACACATGCCAGATTGAGGGTTGCATTTACTATTATCAGCACAGTGACAAGTGTGGTTACACTCAGGGCCATACGTATTGTTCTTGCAAGCTTCAAAATCAAAATCAATTAAGTTTAATGAGTAATTCTATAAAATATATATTTCTTTAAAAAAAAACAAAAAAAAACACCAGCATCCTCGTTATCATTTAACATCCATTTTCCATGCTGGCATCGGTTAGGCAGATTGGCAGCAGCTGATAAGCCAGAGGCCTACATCAAGCTCTAATGCAGTGCTTCTCAACCAATTTTTTTTATCTATGGACCCCTTTGATTACCATTTTTTATTTTGGTGGAGCCCCATAGCTTCCCGATGCTTAAAAACTAGTTTTATAGAAACTTCTTCCAAAATCCAAAACTTCTATTTTTTGTTTCATCCATCAACTTGTATTGGTTGAACTATGTAAAATGTTAAAGGAAGAAACCTAGCTGTTTCTTGCAACACATACCAAACATACATCGAAAGCAGGGGTTCTCAGCCAAAGGCGGCGAACTGGCAGAAACGTTATCATGCCGGGCGAAATGCTTAGCAGTATTTTGTCTGCCATTACATTCTGAATTCAAATTCTGCCAAGGTCGACTTTGCCTTTCATCCTTTCGGGGTCGATAAATTAAGTACCAGTTAATCACTGGGGTTGATGTAATCGACTTAATTCCCTTTTCTGTCCTTGTTTGTCCCCTCTATGTTAAGCCCCTTGTGGGCAATAAAAAAATAAGGGGTTCTCAACCATTTTTTTTTTATCAACAGACCCTTTTGATTACTATTTTATTCGGGTAGACTCCCATAACCATTTGATGTTTAAAAACTAGCTTTATAGAAACATCTTCCAAAGTTCCTATTTTGTTTTTCAAACATAGACTTGTGTAGGTTGAACTATATAAAACATTAACGAAAGAGACTGAGTTTTTCCTTGCAATAAATACATCAAAATCGAAATTTTTTCATGGCTTCTTAATATTCTACTGTGTGTTCCCAATTTAATATTTTGCTTGTGTGGAACACCCAAAATCTCATATAGACCCCCAAAGGACATACGAACCCCAGTTGAGAACCACTGCTCTAATGTCTGTTTTGGCATGGTTTCTATGGTTACATGCCCTTCCTTATGCCAACCACTTTAGAGAGTGCACTGGGCACTTTTTACATGGCCCTAGTGAGGTCACCAAATAACTCACAGGACAAAACCCCACCTCAACTGAGCAGTATCGAGGGAGGCAGCTTTATTCCAGTTGATGAGATGTTAAAGTATGGTAAAGGGATAAAAACAGGTGTCTAGCAGTAGAGGAGAAAGATGGCTGTTCTCCCAGCTGGAATCTTTACTTACCTGATTGACAGTCTGGTCCAATGAAGCCAGCTTCACACTGGCCATGGCCACCATCACAGAATCCATTTGTCCTGTTGCACTGTGTGACATTCTTGCAGTGACATTTTCCTTCACAGTTCACTCCAAACTGACCCTCTCCACACACTGCAATAGAGAACATACAGTTGGAACATAGCTCAGCTTTTGTAGAAACAATTAAAACAGAGAAATCTAGAAACTGAACAAAATGCCAAAAAATAAGGCAAACTAAAGATTTTAAATTCTGTCAAATAGAAAAAGATAATAATAATGATGATGATGATGATTTTATTAACCCCAAAAGGATGAAAGATAAGGTCAACCTTGGTGGAGTTTGAACTCAGAATCTAAAGGTGGACGAAATGCTGCTAAGCATCTTGTCCAGCGTGTTATCAATTCTGCCAACAAACCATCTTGATAATAATAATAATAATAATAATACTAATAAATGCCCTGACGCAGTACCAGGCAGTGGCTCTCGTGTCTTCTGATCTTAACTGATTGGAAGTGTTATCATGTACATTGTTTTGTCTTGGTATAAAAGATGGGCTACAGCAAATATTCTGCTCAATACCACAGATTTGCTTGTCAGTTGTTTGACCATAACCAGTTGAGCATGTCCCTTAGTGGCTGACGATATGTGCATCTCTGACCACGAACAGAAGTAGTTGGGGAGCATCATAGCCGTGTATTGAAAGGTTTGGATAATTCACCTGTGGAAACATGGGTGGTTCGGTCAACATCCTTAAACAATCCTTATTCAGGGACCATTTGAGTGGGATGGGCTACTCGACCAGAAGAAAATTCTAACTGGGCCCCAGCTGCAAGGTCATGTGCTGTTTATCTTGATATGAGATCATCATGTCACACACATATGGTTGTGATGTATGTGCCTAGTGTACCCTTATCAGACGGGTAGTCATGATGGGTATACTGAGCTTCGTACATTTTACCCCAGTGTCACTTTGATGGCATGCACTGCTTTCTCACTCAATAATAATAATAATAATGATGATGATGATGATAATAATGATGCAGCACCAGGCAGTGGGTCTCAGCTTCTGATCTCAAGTGATTGGAAGTGTTATCATGTACATTGTTTTGTCTTGGTATAAAAGATGGGCTACAGCAAATATTCTGCTCAATACCACAGATTTGCTTGTCAGTTGTTTGATCTTAACCAGTTGAGCATGTCCCTTAGTGGCTGACAATATGTGCATCTCTGATCACGAGCAGAAGTAGCCGGGGAGCATCATAGCCATGTATTGAAAGGAAAGGGCCACTCGACCTGAAGAAAATTCTATCTGGGACCCACCTGCAAAGTCATGCAGCGTTAATCTTGATATGAGATCACCTTGTCATGCACATATATTTGTGATGCATGTTTTGGAATGGAATGAAAGCATTCCTTTTTTAAAACAATCTGTGATTGGAGATGAAAAATGGATTGTGTATGAAGACGTAGTGCAAAAAAGATCCTGGAGTTTGCGTACATATGTTTGTGATGCATGTGCCTGGTGTATCCTTATCAGACGGGTAGTCATGATGGGTATACTGGGATTCGTATATTTTACCCCAGTGTCACTTTGATGGCATGCACTGCTTTCCCACACAACAACAACAACAATAATAATAATAATAATAATAATGATGATGATGATGATGGTGGTGATGATGGTGGTGGTGGTGATGGTAGTGATGATGGTGGTGATGATGATGGTGATGATGATGGTGGTGATGATGATGATGATGGTGGTGGTGGTGATGATGATGATGAATAAATTAAATAAAAAAGAAAAAAGATATATAAATAAAAATTTGAAAAATATTAAAAAAGCTGACCTTTCTGGCAGTTTTCCCCATGGTACCCTGGTGCACATCCAACAGCCGAACAAAACCCAGATTCAGGGTCACATTGGTTATTATCGATGCAGTGGCACTGGTGTTTGCAATTTGGACCAAACTGACCCTTCTTGCATACTGAAAGAATGGTATTTTTAACATTGATTAACAGTTGTGATTAGGTGAAAATAATGAGGAAAATATCAACAATCAACGTCCATCTTCAATTTCTCTTATCCACATCTTTCACGACCAATTTTTACATCACCAATTTCTGTCATTATGAGCCAGGCTCTTTTATCAATCTATCTCTATATCAGTGCTTTCCAACATTTTTGCTGGAGCGGAACCCCAAGGAAACATTCCACTGGCTCGAGGAACCCCTGTGCAATAATTTAATAGTCTTATGCACACATATCTGCACAGGAGAATTAAAAATTACTGCCGATTTTAGCAGTTTTGTAGCTTCTTGCAGAACCCCTGGACTGTACTGGCGGAACCCTAAGGTTCCGCAGAACCCTGGTTGAAAACCACTGCTCTATATCATGGTTTCAGATTCGGTCCCAGTGTATAGCATCTTGGGAAAATGTCTTCTACTCAAGCCCCAGGCTGACCAAAGCCATGTGAGTGGATTTGGCTGACAGAAACTGAAAGAAGCCTGTTATATATATATATATGTGCGTGTGTATGTATGTGTGTGTGTGTGTAAAGACCCCGTTCGGTCATGAATGACCATGGGATTGCACCGAGAAAGTTCTCTTCTGAGGCACAAGTCCTAGCAAGGTTGTTATAGGGAAATATTCTTTTCTACTCTAGGCACAAGGCCTGAAATTTTGGGGATGGGGCCAGTTGATTAGATTGACCCCAGGATGCAAGGATGAAAGGCAAAGTCGACCTCGGCAGATTTTGAACTCAGAACATAAAGACAAATGAAATACCGCTAAGCATTTCGCCCGGTACGCTAACATTTCTTATTTCTTTATTGCCCACAAGGGGCTAAATATAGAGGGGACAAACAAGGACAGACAAAAGAATTAAGTCGATTACATGATTACATCGATCCCAGTGTGTAACTGGTACTTAATTTATCAACCTCGAAAGGATGAAAGGAAAAGTCGACCTTGGTGGAATTTGAACTCAGAATGCAGCGGCGGACGAAATATCACAAAGCATTTCACCCAGCTCACCGCCTTTGTTATAGGGAAATATTACCTTGGAAATGGGTGAAGGTTGACAACACAGGAAGATTATCTGGTTGTAGAAAATTTGCTTTGGCAGAATACCTTCTGATCCATGCCAGCACGGAAAAGTGGACATGAAAATGACAATGGTGATGATGATGATGAAAGGCCACAGGCAAAGATATATATATATAAAGGCTACATACAAAGATCACACTCAAGACATCATGTAAAGGTTACATACAAAGACTGCATGCATTGATGAATTGAACTGAAATGCAAAGAGAAGAACAGTAAATATTTCCACTCACCTTTCTGACAAGTAGACCCAGTGTAACCATCTTGGCAAATGCCATCATAACACGAACCGTATATCTGATTACACTGGGATATATTCTTGCAACGACATTGTTCGTGGCAGTTAAGACCAAACGTTCCAGCTGTACACACTGAAAAGATATAAGAACAATCTTTAACAGGTACTAGATGGGGGAACAGATGTTTCATCACTAACAAGAGCTGTCAGTTACAATTTCTTACCGGGGCTGAAGGTGAGAATTTAAGTGGGTGGGGGTAACTATGGATTAAATCAATCCCAGTATTTGACTGATATTGTATCAACCTCTCAAGGCTGAAAGGCAAAGCTAACACTGGCAGGATGCAAAGAGCCAGAAGAAAGTCTGCAGAAAAAAATCCACAGAAGCTCTAATAATTCTTCCAAACCATCAACTTATATAATAATAATAATAATAATAATAATAATAATCCTTTCTACTAAAGGCACAAAGCCTGAAATTTAGTGGGCGGGGACTATTGGATTTCATTGACACCAGTGTTTCACTGGTACTTAATTTATTGACCCAAAAGGGTGAAACGCAAAGTCTACCTTGGTGGAATTTGAACTCAGAGCATAGTGGCAGATGAAATACCGCTAAGCATTTTGCCCAGCATGCTAATGATTCTACCAGCTCACCACCTTACATAATAATAATAATAATGTTTTCAGATTTTGCCACAAGGGCAGTAATTTTGGGGGGAGGGGATGAGTCGATTACATCAATCCCAGTGATCAACATAAAGCATTACAACGCGAATATGAAATTTTTGGTTATCAATTTCAAATGTCAATGAAGGGTAGCCAGAATGAAAGATAACTCTATTTTTAGTCAGGAACAAAAAAAAAAAAAAAGATGCACTACACTCCAAGCAATATCCAAGTTTTAATTGTGCTATGTTACAGGTGAGTCCAATGAAGCATTAAAAGATTTAGCTTGAAAACACTTAGAACTTTCCGGATAACCTAATATAATATGTGTGTGTATGTGTATATACATGTAGATTTGCTTGTGTATAAAGCTTATGTGTGTGTGTATTCATGCAGGTCTACTTACACAAGCCCCTATATGAATCTCTTCCCAACCGGTTCTTGTGACCTACAACTTTCTTCTCTATCTGGTCAGTTCCTACGACACTTCTTGACATTGTTTAAGAACTTTACAATGGATCCACACAGATAGTGAGCAACAGGCCACAACACATAAGTGCTAATGTGAAACAGACCATAACATGTAATAACTATTGTGCAATAGACTATGACATATGATAGCTACTGTGTAATAGACCATAACATATAATACCTACAGTGTAATCAACTGTGACACGTAACATCTGTGCAATAGAGCAAGACATGTAATAGCTACAGTGTAATAGACCATAACATGTAATAGCTACTGTGCAATAGAGCATGACATACAATAGCTACTGTGCAATAGAGCATGACATACAATAGCTACTGTGCAATAGAGCATGACATGTAATAGTTACTGTGCAATAGACCGCAACATGTAATAGCTACTGTGCATGACAGGTAATAGCTACAGTGTAATAAGCCATAACAGGTAATAGTTACTGTGCAATAGAGCATAACAGATGTGGAATTTCATCGACTGTGGAAGAGGTATCCAGCCATGTTAGAGATGCATCCATGTTTTCATAGGTCATTCAGTCAATCAAGGATGATGTCCAAGGCTACAGGTAATAAATACCGTAATATAATTCTAAAAGAGATTTCCCTGTACCGCCTCAGGAAAAAAAAACAGTAAGTTTGTTTCTTAATCACATGGTTTCAGGTTCAGTCCCACTGCGAGGTGCCTTGGGTAAGTGTCCTCTACTATAGTCCCAGGGTTATCAAAGCTTGTGAGTGGATTTGGTAGATGGAAACTGAAAGAAGCCTGTAATATATATGTGTGTGTGTGTAGTATATATAGATCCAATATAGGTAGAATCAACAAAAACTAGTACTCATCCAGTGGAAAAATGGCTCGGAGATACATGGCATGTTTTATAAATCTGCCTATAAAAGCATGAAATTATTAGTAGGTCTTTTGGTTGTGTATTAAACTGATACACACACAAATACATGGGTGTGTGTGTGTGTAGCACCAATCTAAAAGAAAAGAAAAATAAGTCATGGGATCAATTTGTTTGACTAAAACTCATCAAGGCAGTGCTGCAGCAAGGCCGCAGTCCAATGATTGAAACAAGTAAATGATGAACAATAACTGAAAGTAAAATCTCGAATTAAGAATTCAGACTAAACTTCATACAAACCTGACTGACAGTTATCTCCTTGGAAACCAGCAGCACATCCCACGCTGGAGCACACTCCAGATTTAGTGTCACATCGATTATTGTCAGCGCAGTGGCACAAATGTTTACAGTTGGGACCAAAGTATCCTCTTTCACATTCTGAAATACAAATATTCACCATTAAAACTGATATCAATGGTTGTTATTTAATAACTAAGGTAGACTGCAGAGATATGCGATATCTTATATTTGTGTGGCTGTGTGCATAGGTGTAGGAGTGGCTGTGTGGTAAGTAGCCTGCTTACCAACCACATGGCTCCGGGTTCAGTCCCACTGAGTGGCACCTTGGGCAAGTGTCTTCTACTATAGCCTCAGGCCGACCAAAGCCTTGTGAGTGGATTTGGTAGACGGAAACCGAAAGAAGCCCGTCGTATATGTGTGTGTGTGTTTGTCCCCCCAACATCGCTTGACAACAAATGCTGGTGTGTTTACGTCCCCGTAACTTAGCGGTTCGGCAAAAGAGACCAATAGACTAAGTACTTGGCTTACAAAGAATAAGTACTTGGCTTACAAAGAATAAGTCCTGGGGTCGATTTGCTCGACTGAAGGCAGTGCTCCAGCATGGCCGCAATCAAACGACTGAAACAAGTAAAAGGGTATACCATACAGTTTCATTTGCTTTATATATACCATACAGCTTCACAAGTATTAGCCACAGAAATGTGTCTTTCCTTCTTTATGACGTAATTTCAAGGAAATTTGGCTGTGATTTCTAGCATGTTTTGTGACCATACAAGGCCCCACTTCATTGGACCAAAACTGCATAGTGTACTAAAGTAGTGTGGAAAGTATGAAAGATGCAAGCAAGAAATACCAAACTTTTTCTTTGACTGTATTTTTAGCAGTTAGAGCAGAGATGATGAGTAAAATCTCATATTACATAGGCTTTTGTTCTTTAGCAGTCACAGCACTGGATTGAATTGAACTGCCTATGTTGAATTCAATGCAGGGCGAAGGCCTCAGCATATTCTCTCCACCAATCAGGGTCCAATGTGGAGGCAGTATATTTAAGCTTGAGATCATTCTGGTTTGATAAGCCTACTCTGCCACACCGGCTCGACATGGCTTGGCAGAGAGATGCAGCTATTTTAAATTATACTCTTACTCAGGAGTAGTTAAGTCGACTACATCAACCCCAGAGCTTAACCGGTACTTATTTTAAAGATCCTGAAAGAATGAAAGGCGAAGTCGACCTTGGTGGTATTGGAACTCAGAATGTAAAGACTGATGGAATGCTGCTAATCATTTTACCTGGCATGACAATGATTCTCTGATCTTGTTGGCTGGGGGAGGGTGCTGGTTGATTACATCGACCCCAGTGCTCAACTGGTATTTATTTCATCAATCCCAAAAGGATGAAAGGCAAAGTTGACCCTGGTGGAATTTGAACTCAGAATGTAAGGACAGATGAAGAATTTTGCTTGCAATGCTAACAATTCTGCCAGTGTGCCACCTATTATAAGTAGTCATAGAAACCAGAAATATTCAGAATAGGCGTAGAAGTGGCTGTGTAGTAAGTAGCTTGCTTGCCAACCACATGGTTCTGGGTTCAGTCCCACTGGGTGGCACCTTGGGCAAGTGTCTTCTATTATAGGCTCAGGCCGACCAAAGCCTTGTGAGTGGATTTGGTAGATAGAAATTGAAAGAAGCCTGTCATATATATGTATATATATATGCGTGTGTGTGTGTGTATAAGTTTGTGTGTCTATGTTTGTCCCCCAACATTGCTTGACAACCGATGCTGGTGTGTTTACGTCCTCGTCACTTAGCGGTTCGGCAAAAGAGACCGATAGAATAAATAACAGGCTTCCAAAGTCCTGGGGTCAATTTGCGCGACTAAAGGCGGTGCTCCAGCATGGCCACAGTCAAATGACTGAAACAAGTAAAAGAGCAAGAGAGAACACCTCATGTATCAGGGGACTTACCAGTTTGACAATCTGACTCAGTGTAACCTGCTTCACAGATATTGTTGTGACAAGAACCATCAATTCTATTACACAGGCTGTTATTACTACAGTGACACTTTCCTTCGCAGTTCATACCAAACGTACCAGCTGGACACACTGTAATATAGAAAGAAGTGAGGACATTAATGATAATGATAATCTTTTCCACTAAAGGGTACAAGGCCTGAAATTTTGGAGGAGGGGTAAGATGATTACACTGACCCCAGTGTTTCACTGGTACTTAATTTATCAACCATGAAAGGGAATTTGAACTCAGAACATTGTGGCAGATGAAATACCGCTAAGCATTTCACCTGGCATGTTAATGATTCTGCCAGCTCAGTGCCTTATTAATAATACAAATAATAATGATGATGATGATGACGCAGCAGTACCTGAATGCCATTTTGCAGTACCAGGCAGTGGCTCTCATGGCTTATGATCTTAACTGATTGGAAGTGTTATCGTATACATGGTCTATGTCGTGACACGAGGCCTGGAATTTTATGAGGAGGGGAACAATCAATCATATTGACCCCAGTACATGGTGATGATGATGATGATGATAAGAATGAGGACGATGAAAGTGATGACAATGATGACGAGCAATATGATGATGACGACAATTACGATGATGATGATAATGAATGCAATGATGGCAATGACAACGATGAAGATGACAATTATGATGTTGATGACGATAATCCTGATGATGATTGCATGTGATTGTGATGATGAAGATGATGATAAAAATATGATGAGGATGGTGATAATATTTTAGATATCTATCATCTTAGTGATTATAAACATTACTTTTAACGATGATGCTAGCAAACAATAATGATTGTGATGAGGGTGGTGAGAATGATAACATTGATGATACAAATAGTAGAAATACTGATGATGATGATGATGGTGAAGATGGTGATGGTGAAGATGGTGATGGTGGTGGTTATGGTGATGATGGTAGTGGTAGAGGTGGCAATGAAACAATTGCTTTTTATACTTTGCTAACTACAGACCTGTTTGACAGTTGTCTCCCTTGAAACCAGCGGCACACCCAACACTGGAACATACTCCTGATGCGGTGTCACAGTGCTTGCTGTCTGCACAGTGACACTGAGATTTACAGTTGCTGCCAAAGTATCCTTTACGACATTCTGGAATTTAGAAGAGGTAAATGTATTAATAACATATATATAACATGTTATATATATATAACATATATATAATAACATATATATAACATGTTATATATATATAACATATATATAATAACATATATATGGACAATACGAGGTCTACAGAACGATTCCATCACCTTACGTAGCAATTTGGCCATCATCATCATCTTCATTTAACATCCACTTATACTGGCATGAGTTGGACGGTTTGACTGAGGACTGGCAAGCCAGGAGGCAACACTAGGCTCTAATCTGATCTGGCAAGGTTTCTACAGCTGGGTGTCCTTCCTAACGCCAACCACTTCGGGAATGTAGTGGGTGCTTTTTTTATGTGCCACCGGCACAGAAGCCAGTCAGGGGTCACTGGCATCAACCACGTTTGGTTGGTGCTTTTTATGTGCCACCAACACAGGAACCAGTCAGGAGGCACTGGCTTCATTAAAATTATATATATTAGCAACAAAGGTGGTTTTAATACCAAGAGGTAATATTTATCCCCACTTAAACATGGCTGTCCTGTTGGAGCAAACTATACTGTAATAGATACTACAAGAGAAACTTTCATATTGGCTTTTGGTGCAAAATGCACTCTTGTTTATATCACTGGCAGGGAGATAAACCCCTTTAACCTCTGGTGATGAAACCATCAGATCACATGATTTCAACCTTCCTTGATCTCATCAATGATGGATGCTCGACCACTGAGATAGCAGCAGCTCATCTCACGAATGGTATATTGAAAAATAGTGCCAGAACAGGTGCTGGTATTGCAATTAGTCAATGTGCTTGTTAAAAAAAAATATATATTAGTGACAGAGGCAATATTAATACTAAGAAGTAACATCTATCCCCACTGAAACGTGGATATTCATAAACACAAATGCATTTTGCACCAAAAGCCAATATGAGGTTTTCTCTCATGCCATCTACCACAGTATAGTTTGTTCTAACAGAACACCCATGTTTATGTAGGGATAAATATAACCTCTTGATATATTTTTAAATGCACATTCACACACCTACAGAGAGAACCATTCCCACCAATATTCCCAAATATATCCGCAGTTGTATACCTACTCATCTTTAATACAACTCATGCCTATCCATTTTCTCTGTTACTATTCATGGAAGGATCACAAAGTAAAACCTTCAGACACCCCTTCCCTAGAAGTAACAGTTATTAGACTTTAATCTCTCCCTGGTTTTCTTTCATCACTCTCTCATTTATATGTCAGGGACAAAACAACTCTCTGAGGCAGCTTAACACAAGGCATAGAGGACTTTGATCTTCTCAGGGACAGGACAGCCTCTCTGGTACAGATGCTACAATAAAATACACCCTGTAAAAGGATCTATGACAATTCACCAAAAGGTATTTCACTGTAGGACAATTGGCAGTAGGACAATTCGCCGTAAGACAATTCCTCATACAGATATTTCGCCACAGGGACATTTTGTAGTAAAGCATAAGAAGAGAAGGATGAAACATAAAAATAATGCAGGTCATTATTTAAAAAAAGTTAAGCTAAAAATCATAGAAGTTCAAAGCAGTTACACACAAATAATGTTGTTTTTGATTTTGATCATAACCTCTGACAATGCTTAGCATGTGCTTATAAACATCTTTGTAGTTTTTCTGGGTTGTGGTTTGTCCTCATTGTGCATCATTTACCTTCTTTTTAGAAAGAGATTCTTCATTTCTCAAGACATTGAGAAACGACCTTTTCTGTTTTTAAATTACCATTTCAGCAATTGCAAAAATGACTGCTGTAAATACCATTCCTTTATCAATCTTATTTAATTAATGATGCAATTTCAAATTTCTAAGCTTTATGGCAAAATGTCCTTGCAGCAAAATATCTGTACAGCAAATAGTCCTATGGTCAATTGCCCAACGGTGAATTTATTTACAGTAAATTGTCTGGTCAGCCCTGTAAAGTGGTTGATGATAGGAAGGGCCTCCAGTTATAAAAACATGCACTAGGGATATGTTGGCCCCTGATCCATCTGTGAAAAATTGACTCAATCCATGGGAAACCAACTCTCTCTCACACACACACACACATCTGCATATAACTACTCATACATACATACATATATATATATAAGGGTAAAGACCCCCTTAGGCCATGAATGACCATGGGATTGCACCTAGGAAGTTCCCCTCTGAAGCACAAGTCCTGACAAGGTTGCTTATGGAAGACCAGCAGTCACCCATGCATACCGGCCTCTCCTCTCCATGGCACTAATGTTATTCTAGGGAAAGGCAAAGGCTGATACAGCTTAGCACCAGTGATGTCGCAACTCATTTCTAAAGCTGTGTGAACTGGAGCAACGTGAAATAGTGTCTTACTCAAGAACACAGCCTAGTCCAGGAATTGACCTCACAATCTCAACACAAACAAACATCTGAGATCTGTGCCACCCTATATCACACACACACCTCCCCCACCTTCCACAAACCCCATGTTTATATAAAACCTACACACAGAGAAACCTATACACACCTCAACATTACCATCTTAATTACATCACATGCTGAAGGAACGCAAATAAAAGTGTCATCTTAATGTGCCCACTTCAACTTACCTGTCTGACAATCAAGGCCCATATACCCAGGTAAACAGATACCATCATGGCACATACCATAAGTGGTGTTACATTGGCTTTTGTTGAGACAACGGCAGTTGTGTTGACAATTTTCACCAAAGGTACCAGGAGGACATACTGAAATAAAACAGGAATACTTATAAAATAATCAGGTATGGCTGTATGGTAAGAAGCTTGTTTTCCAACCACATGATTCTGGGTTCAGTCCCACTGTGTGACACCTTGGGCAAGTGTTTTCTACAACAGCCTTGAATTTGGTAGATGGAAACTGAAAGAAGCCCATTGTGTGTGTGTGTGTGCACATGCGTGCACCTATGTGTTTGTGTCTGTGACTTAGTGGTGTGCCTGTAACTTAGCAGTTTGGCAAAAGAGACTGATAGACTCAAAAACGAAAAGTACTGAGGCTGATTCATACAATCCAAAATTCTTTGAGGTAGTGCCCCAGCATGGCCGCAGTCTAATGACTGAAACAAATAAAAGATAACCTCACCTATGCCCATACACACCAATGCATACATAAATATCAATCTTCTTTCAGGTGGCAAGCTCGCAGAATCGTTAGCGCACCAAACAAAATGCTTCGTAGCATTTCGTCTGTCTCTACATTCTGAGTTCAAATTCCACCAAAGTCGACTTTACTTTTATTCCTTTTGATGATCGATAAAATAAGTACCAGTTGCGTACTGGGGTTGTTCTAATTGACTTAGCCCCCTATCCCGAAATTGCTGGCCTTGTGTCAAAATTTGAAAGCAATATTAATTTTCTTTCTCTTCATAAAGAAATATTTTGTAAGAGATTAGAGAAATTGTAAAAATATTTGGTTGTGTTAATTTCATTAGACACCATAAAGAAGGTTTAAGAAACTTCTACTTAACCAAAACCTTGTTGAGACCAAATTTCCAAGAATTCCCTATCAAAAGGGAATTCTTGGGGAATTTTTGCACTCTCACCTCATAGGGACAACTTGTTACCTATGGATACCAGGATTTTCCTCCCTTAGAAAATAAGCTGTGCATATATAATAAAATATATATATATATATAAAAATTGCATTTGAATCTGCTGGAACATACTGATTTCAAATTTTGGCACAAGGCCAGCAATTTTAGAAGAAAGGTTAAGTTGAAAACATCAACTCCAGGGCTCAACTGGTACTTAATTTATGGGCTCCGAAATGATGAAAGGCAAAGTCGACCTCTGGGATTTGAACTCCAAAGTGAAGATGGGTGAATTGCCGCTAAGCATTTTTCCTGGTGAGCAAACAATACTGCTAGCTTGCCGCCTTGATATATTAATTTCAAATTTTGGCACAAGGCCAGCAATTTCAAGGGAGGGGGTAAATCGATTTCATCAACCTCTTTGTTCGACTGGTACTTAAATTTATCGTTCCCAAAAGGATGAAAGGCAAAGTCAAACTTGGCGGGATTTGAACTCGGAGCATAAGGAGGGACAAAATGCCGCTTATGAAACAGGGAGAGAACACTGCAAGGATTTAAGAATTATGAGTTTTGAAAGTTGTTTGCAGAATTAAAGAATTACAAATTTCGAAAGTTATTTAAATCAAAGTACAGCATGTTACTTCGTTTTGGGATTTGGTTTGCGAGATTCTTTATATGAGTTTGTGTGTTGAAGCATATTCTGTTGTGTCTGGGGAGAATCATTTTCTTTTGTGCCTAATAATTTAACACACTCACCAGTAAAATTTCCACTTATTTCTTATTTCCATTTATTTCAAGACTATTGAAAAGGTTGCAAGATGCCACGAAAATTTTAGGAAAATAAAAATAAGAAATAAGTGAAAATTTTACTGATGAGTGTGTTAAATTATAAGGCACGAAAACAAAATTAGTCTCCCCAGACACAACAGAATATATATGTAAATGTACATATATATATATATATATATATATATATATATTCTGTTGTGTCTGGAGAGAGACATTTTCTTTTTGTGCCTTATAATGTTAGTATTACGAGTTAGATGAAATGTCTTTATAATATTACTATTTAAATTTTAAATATTTGTCCCTTAAATTGGGAGAGGAGCAGTTAATGTATTAGTGACAAAATCAGAAATACAGACCTGACTGGCAGTTGTCCCCTTTGAAACCAGCAGCACATCCTACGCTGGAACATACTCCAGATTTAAAGTTACAATGGTCATTGTCAGCACAGTGGCATGAATATTTGCAGTTCAAACCGAAATGTCCCTTTTTACATTCTGAAATAGAAAATAATAATAACTTCAAATATTAATGAAAGTTTCAAGACTTTCAATAAAGAATATCCTTTTGTTCTTCTATTCTTTTACTTGTTTCAGTCATTTGACTACTGTGGCCATGCTGGAACAGCACTTTTAGTTGAACAAATTGACCCCCCAGGACTTATTTTACCCATGCCTGTATTTGTGTATACACATGTATGAAGCTTAAAGTTTAGCATTGTATTTTTGATCATGAATAATTTTAGCTTTATGGAAGTTTAACCAGATGAAGAAAGAATGTAAAAGAAAGGAAACACGTTGTATTTCGCTCTGTGGGTGGCTTAAATTATTCAAGAGCATCCAACTGTAACATACAGGGTGTTTCTACTAACATACAGGGTGTTTCTACTAATTGAATGCATGCTCAAACTAACCTTGTACTAGTTTGAAATAAAAGAAATTTGAATTAAATTTACAATAAATGTCTAGACTTGGGCGGAGTACCCTGTATAAATTCACCAATGTATTTATATTTGAGTAACTGTGGCTTAGTGGTTAGGGTGTCAGCATCATGATCGTAAGATTGTGGTTTCGATTCCTGGACCGGGCGACGCGTTGTGTTCTTGAGCAAAACACTTCATTTCACGTTGCTCCAGTCCACTCATCCGGCAAAAATGAGTAATGCTGCGATGGACTGACGTCCCATCCAGCTGGGGAGCACATACGCCATTAAAACCGGGAAACCGGGCCCATGAGCCTGGCTAGGCTTTAAAAGGGTGCATTTATTTTTTTTTTAACTGTGTATTTGTGCACAAGTGTATATCTGTTAGCGTTCCTGTTCGTTTTTGTTATTCTTTTACTTGTTTGTCATTTGACTGGCCATACTGGTGCACTGCCTTAAAGGGGTTTAGTTGAAGAAATCGACCCCAGGACTTGTTCTTTGTAAACCTAGTACTTATTTTATCGGTCTCTTTTTGCCGAACCATTAAGTTACGGGGATGTAAACAAGTTTTGTATTTACAATGTACATGCAACACATACACACACACTGAATGTTACATTATTATCCTCTGTAATCATTTTCTTTTGATTTCTGTATTTTAGCCAAAAAACAGCAACGACAATGATTTCAAATTTTGACACAAGATCAGTAATTTCAAGGAGGGGATAAGTCCACTGCATCGACCCCAGTACTCATTCGATACTTATTTTATTGACCCTGAAAGGACAAAAGGGAAAGTTGACCTTGGCAGAATTTGAACTCAGAACGTAAAGATAGTGACAGAAAATAGTAATAGTGAGGTATGGTTGAAGAAAGAAATGCTTAAAAGGGAGACAAAACAAATTGTTAGTAGCAGCACAAGATTAGGCATTGAGGACTAATGGAATAAAAGCCAAATAGACAAAACTCATGTAGATTCTCAATGTAGGTTATGTAAATCGAAAGAAGATCACATTATTTTTACTTTCAGTTATTGTATCATTTAGCTGATTGAAAAGAATTATCACTTTTGGAGAGCTAATAAGCTAAAATGTCAGACTCTTTTGCACAGCAAGTATAATCATAAACAACATTGCAAAACATCATCCATCCATGTTTTAGTGGTGTGTCATAACAGTTGCTACCCAAGAACAGAGATTGTGTTACACAGTATTATTTCTGAGTAACATATGTGTACTGGGTACCAAAGAACTAATAAGAAACCTGTTTAGCAATCAGTTTCTATATAGCCGTCAATGGCTTTGATATATTAACTAGTTGTAAACTAATGCATATAATATTCCTGTTTGATAGTCATTTTGTATATAGCCATCAAAGCATAGGTGTACTGGTATGTATTAAACTAATAAACAAATGCAAATAACATACCCATTTGACAGTCAACTCCTGTATAACCAGCTTCACAGCTGCTCTTACCACAAAACCCATTGGTTCGATTACAGTGTTCATTCTGCACACAATGACAAACTTTCTGACAGTTTGACCCAAAACTGTTGGCTGGACAAGCTGGAAAGATGACATGGAATATAGCAAGTTATAAATTCGAAAACAAGAAAAAAATGATTTCATAATTATACAGCAGTCTCTTTTTGATAATTTACTAGGTTCGGCATTAAATATAAAAGAAGGAAAATCCATTTATAACAAGGTTCGTATTTTCCTGAATTGAACTGTTATATTTATTGACCCAGTGCAGGTGCATGGTTCAGTGGTTTGAGCATAGGGCTTATAATCATGATGTAAGCTCCATTCCCAGACCGGGTTATGTGTTGTGTTGTGTTCTTGACAAAATGCTTTATTTTCAAACTGCTCCAGTTCATTCAGCTGTAGAAATGAGTTGTGATGTCACTGGTGCCAAGGTGTATCAACATTTGTCTTTCTCTTGGACAACATTGGTGGCATGGAAAAGGGAGGCTGATATGCATGGGCGACTGCTGGTCTTCCACAAACAACCTTGCCCAGACGAGTGCCTCGGAGGAGTATTTCCTTAGTGCAATCCCTTGGTCATTTGTGACTGAAGTGGGGTCTTTTACACCAAAGGGGATACCCTCAGCAATAACAGGTACACTGTGAAAAAGTCAACATTTACAAACGGGACAATTGCAAACAAACCAACACATTTACATAAGGGGCACACTGGGAACAAATCAACACATACAGGTTTTGCCTATTAACTATTAAAATGTTGCAAGTTTGTAAAATAAAGCTACTCACAAGTTTGGCAGTTGTGTCCAGTATAACCTGGTAGGCACTGGTTATTTGGACAATGACCAGTTTTGGGATCACATTTCTGACTGTCCTTACATTTGCATGGATTGGCACAGCGTAGACCAAAGTAGCCAGACTTACAGACTGAAAAATAAACAAAAACATCATATTCAACATTATTTTTATAAGATATATATATATATATATATATATATATATATAGTATGTTTATGGAGTACCAAACCACAAATTAATTGAACTGAGTGTGTGTGTGGGAGGAGGGACGGATATATTTTCTCAGCTTTGGTAATATTGTGGGCAGTAAAGAAATAAGAAAAGCTTGGATTATGGGATGTATTCAAAAAGCATGCAAACCTTTGTTCACCCACTGCAAGCACAAATCCTCTGTTAATATGGAATTAACTGATCCTGTGCATATTCCCACTTTGTGAGCAATTTCCTAGATTGTTACAAATGATTTTCTATGATGGTTGACTGAACCTTCTCAATCAGTTCCTTGTTTTTGGCTTGTGGATGACCTGACTGAATGTGCCTGGTTCTCCACGGGGGTCAGCCATGTTTGAAGCCGTTGTACCACTTCTTGATCCAAGTTTTGCTCACAGAATCATTGCCAAAGGCCAGCTGAATCTTCTGAACTTGAGCAACACCAAGCTTTAGACAAAACTTAATGTGACATTTCTGCTTCATGTGTTCAGTTCGTGGCTGTGTGGTAAGTGGCACCTTGAGCAAGTGTCTTCTACTATAGCCTCTGGCCGACCAAAGCCTTGTGAGTGGATTTGGTAGACGGAAACTGAAAGAAGCCCGTCGTATATATGTATATATGTGTCTGTGTTTGTCCCACCAACATCGCTTGACAACCAATGCTGGTGTTTTTACGTCCCCGCAACTTAGCAGTTCAGCAAAAGAGACCGATAGAATAAGTATGAGGCTTACAAAGAATAAGTCCTGGGGTCGATTTGCTCGACTAAAGGCGGTACTCCAGCATGGCTACAGTCAAATGACTGAAACAAGTAAAAGAGTAAGCACATATGACATATCTGTACTCAAGGTGTAACAGCTGGGGACTGACACAACCTGCCATTGCAAAAATTTTCGTACATGTACATGAAGGCTGGTATCACCTCCCAGCCAGTAGATTCTACCCACACAATATTAGTTTTGATGAGAAAAAAATGAAGTTGGATACCTTTTGTACGCACCTTGTACAATAAAAATTTCTAACACCAACTCAAATCAGATCCAGTCATAAAAAAAAGCCCACCAAAATATACACATTTTCACACAAAACATTATCGTCATTTTATGTCTTTGCTATTCTGATAATGGGTTGAAATAACAAACAAAACTTTTATACTTAGAAGACAAGTACACTTGCACTAATTCTTCTGTAACAAACATGTCAAAAACAAGAGAAGCAACATCTGTGCTTACAATAGAAAATTCACATCACCCTATAATTACAACAATGAAGCAAATTGCACAATGGCCAGGCCAAAGCTAGGCAAGTAAATGGTGCAGATTTCATCGTCTTCTCCCTCCTCTCTTTTTTCCCAACTGGAGTAGTCATGTATCTCCTCTACAGCAAGACAACTGTTTCTGTCCCTCTATGCGGGTGCATTGAAAAGTTCCTGGCCCTAAAGGTATCGCGAAAGGCCTGGTTGAAGCCCAACCTTCAGAGTTGTTTTTTCAGGGCTTAGATAGAAAAGCTGAAGGACCACTGCCATAAGTCTGTGAATATGAGAGGGAAATATGTTGAATAAAATCATAATTAACTGATCCGCCTGTATTTTCTTTTACCCAAAACTAGGAACTTTTCAGCACCCTCTCGTGTGTGTATATATATATATGTATATATATATATATATGCATACATACACACACCCTTCTGTCCGGCACTAGTCGCCATGATAGATCATTAGCCACTACACACATTTTTTTCTCTCCTTGTTTTTTCTGTGTCCCTTTCTGTAGAAGAGCGTAGGCTCGAAACGTAAAAGACTTTTTCTATTCCTGAGCATTATACTAATACATCTGTTTGTTTTGTACACCACCTGTCTTCATCTTTTGTTTTTTTTCATAAACTCTCCCTATATATATATATATATACACACACACACACACAAGGGGATGCTAATAAGTTCCTGGCTTTAAGGCTATCACAAAAGGCCTGGTTGGAGGCTAAACCTTTGGAGTTCTTTTACAGGGCTTAGAAAAAAATGAAGAAACACTGTAATAAGTGTGTGAATCTGAGAAAGGAATGTGTTGAATAAAATCATAATTAACTGATCCTCCTGTATTTTCTTTTACCTAAAGTCAGGAACTTTTCAGCGCCTGCCCATACGTATGAATGTATGTATGTACATACATAAGAGAGGGTGCTGGATGTTCCTGGCTTTAAGGGTATCGCAAAAGGCCTGGTTGGAGGCCCAACATTCCAATATCATAATTAACTGATCCTCTTGCATTTTCTTTTACCCAAAGCCAGAAACTTTCCAGCACTCCCTCATACATATGTTTGTATGTATGTATGCATACAGGGCTTAGAAAAACTGAAGGATCACAGCAAAAAGTGTGTATGTTGAATAAAATCATAATTAGTTGACCCTCCTCTATTTTCTTTTACCCAAAACCAGCAACTTTTCAGTGCCCCTTCATATCCTACTTTAATCTCTCATCCCTCGGCAAAAAGCCACATCCCTCGATACTACTTCCACTCTCTGCTGATTGGCCTTGTCTTGCAAGTTACTTGGTGACCCCACCAATGTTGGTGCCACATGAATAAAGCAGACAGACACACTCTGTAAAGTGGTTGGCACAGGAAGGGCAGCCAGCAACAGAAACTATGCCAAAACAAGCAATGAAGCGTACTGCAGTTCTCTGGTTTGCTAGTTCCTGTCAAAAACCATCTGACCCATGCGAATAGGGAAAATGGATGTTACATGGTGCTGGTGATGATGATAATGATGATTAACAATAAACTTATAAAATCTACCAGTTTACTACAGTAAAACACACTGGTATTGAAACCAGCTAGTTCAGCAGCAGAGATAAAGACAGCTACAACTTCACCCTAAATGACATCAAGTTTTCCAAGTCAATTTCTATAACCCTCTTTACCAAAAGCACTGAAGTATATGAAGACACTGTATTATTTATCGATGAAGAAAATCTCTGCTTTTCAATGACGAATCTACATGGATGAAAGAAAGCAATGATTTTTTCAATGTTAGCACAGGTATATATCATGGTAGTGAGGAACTATGTGAGCTGGTGACTTTTATACCTTCAACTTACACAAAATTACATCTAACTACTCAGAAATAGGAATATACAGTGATGATGGGTTGGCAATTCAAAAACTAGTTAAATGGATATGAGTTACATAGAAGCAAACTGCTTACTTTTAGCATGGTTTTTACAGCTGGATGCCAGTTTTAATGTCTGCTACTTTACAATATGTCTCTTTACTCTACTCTTTTACTTGTTTCAGTCATTTGACTGTGGCCATGCTGGAGCACCGCCTTTAGTCGAGCAAATCGACCCCGGGACTTATTCTTTGTAAGCCCAGTACTTATTCTATCAGACTCTTTTGCCAAACCGCTAAGTGATGGGGACGTAAACACACCAGCATCGGTTGTCAAGCAATGCTAGGGGGACAAACACAGACACACAAACATATACACACATACACATACATATATATACATATATACGACAGGCTTCTTTCAGTTTCCGTCTACCAAATCCACTCACAAGGCTTTGGTTGGCCCGAGGCTATAGCAGAAGACACTTGCCCAAGATGCCACGCAGTGGGACTGAACCTAGAACCATGTGGTTGGTTAGCAATCTACTTACCACACAGCCACTCCGGATTTAGGTTTTTTTTTTTTGTGCCACCAGTATTGAAATCGTGAGGCAGTTAGCAAATCTACAAAACCCGAGGAAAAGGTCTAACTCTTTAGTATTTAATCTGGCAACATTTGGCCCCAATATTCTACATGTTTAATGCTAAAATTGACCATATTCAATGCCATTTTAAAAATAAACAATTATAACATTGAAATCTCAAAGTTATGAGACAATGCATGGTTAATTCAAAACAATGTGAATCAATAAGCATTACATTTGACAAAGAGATCTGAATGTGAAAGGGTCGAGGTATAAGAGAAGAGGTTGGGGTAGAGCAGGTTTTTGTTGTAGAGGTGGCGAGCTGGCAGAAACGTTAGCACGCCGGGCGAAATACTTAGCGGTATTTCGTCTGCTGTTATGTGCTGAGTTCAAATTCCGTTGAGGTCAACCTTGCCTTTCATCCTTTCAGGGTCGATTAAATAAGTACCAGTTTTGCACTGGAGTCGATATAATCGACTTAATCCATTTGTCTGTCCTTGTTTGTCTTCTCTGTGTTTAGCCCCTTGTGGGTAGTAAAGAAATAGGCTTTTGTTGTAGAGGAGAGACATGGCTGTTCACATTTAGGAGAGAGTAAGAATCAAGTGATGGTGTCTCCAAGTAGATTTTACTTTAAAGAAAATAGATGTTTCACTCACCGTTTTGACAGTTTCTTCCTTCGTAACCTGGAGCACATCTTCCATCAGAACAAAAGCCCGTGTGAGAATCACACTTGATGTTGTCAGCACAGTGGCACGTACCTTTACAGTTGGTGCCAAACGTACCATTCTTGCAGACTTCAAAGAAACAAGATTTCTTGTTAATAATAAAAAAAAACACACATTCATTTAAAAGGTTGTTGTATCATTAAACAACTGTTCATTCTGTTTATATTTTATAGTCTTGGAAGGCAGCGAGCTTGCAGAATCGTGAGCATGATGGGCAAAACACTTTGCAGCATTTCATCTGCCCTTACATTCTGAGTTCAAATCTGCTGAGGTCCACTTTGCCTTTCATCCTTTCAGGGCGGGTAAAATAAATACCAGTTGAGCACTGAGGGTGGAGGATGATGCTATCGACTTATCCTCTCTCCCAGAATTGCTGGCCTTGTGCCAAAATTTCACACCAATACTTTATGCTCTCGGTCAGTATATATACTAATAATCTATCTCTCTCTCTATATATATAAAACACAGAATGTGTGTCTATCTGTGTGTTTGTCAGGGGAGGGAACACACCATGCTGGGGCACTGCTTTGAATTTTTAGTCAGATGAATCAACCCCACCACTTCTTTTTTAAGCCGGGTACTTATTCTATCAGTCTATTTTACTGAACTTCTAAGTTACAGGGATGTAAATGCACTAACACTGGTTGTCAAGCAGTGGTGGGAGACTAACACACACAGACACACACACACACACACACACACACACACAAACGGACTTCTTTTAGTGTCCATCTACCAAATCCACTCACAAGACTTAGGTCAGCCCGAGGCTGTAGTAAAAGACACTTGCCCAAGTTGCCACACAGTGGGGCTGAACATAGAACCATGTGGTTGGGAAGCAAGCTTCTTACTGCACAGCCACACCTATGTATATATAAATATATTTCATATAAATGATACAAAAACCTCGTAACATGTGTATAAGAGCTCTTGTGTTGTTATACAGTAGGGTATATTCCAGGGCCAGATACACATGCAGAAGTCCTTTTTGTATAAGATTAATACAAGGATAATATAACATGAGAATGGAAGATAACAGGCCTTGATAGTATTTCACAATATTTGTTTCTGTACCACAAACTAGCTTTAAATTGAGTTGCTGAGTTTATATTCAAATACCATGGTAGAAAAAATGTTCTTTATTATATAGTTGAATACTGTTCAGCAATAGACATGTGTGTGCTTCATCTGGTGGAATATGATTATATTATATGACTGTGGCCATACTGGAGCACAGCCTTAATGGGGTTTAGTCGAAGAAATCGACCCCAGAAATTATTCTTTGTGAGCCTAGTACTTATTCTATCAGTCTCTTTTAGCATTGGTTGTCAAGCAATGGCAGTGGTACAAACACAGACACACACACAAATACATGCATACATATATACATATATATACATATATATAAAACAAGATTCCTTCAATTTCCATCTACTAAATCCACTCACAGGACTGTGGTCGTTCTGAGGTTATAGTAGAAGACCAATTACCCAAGGTGCCACACAGTGGGACTGAACCCGGAACCATGTGGCTGGGAAGCAAGCTTCTTACCACACAGCCACACCTGTGCCTATTGAGAAACTCTAAATACAAAAATGGAGCAGTTGACTTGCTTTCATTTCACTCTAAATTCTACTTACCTTTTTGACAGTTGTTACCTTCGTAGCCAGGGGCACACCCACCACTTGAGCAGGTGCCTGACTTAGGATTACATAAGCTATTCACAAAGCAGTGGCAGGTACTTCTACAGTCTTTACCAAACTTATCACTGGGGCACTCTGAAATATAGAAGTAGTTATTTATTAATAAACAATCACAGATTCTAGTTTTCCATTTTGTAATCCCAAATTGGTAAAACTGAACTAGTGAAGGAACCTCTAAGTAATTGCTCGTCCTTCCAGAAATAACAGTAAAAATCTCTACCAAACCACAACCATGAAAAAGGCCTTCCCTTTTCACATTGGATAATACAGTCCCCAATTCTTAGAAAATGATGGGATGGTCATGGTTGGAATATTTTTGACCATAGATTTCTTAAATTAGAGGTGACATGGGCTAAAAAACAATAGTAACTAAGATGTTTTCCTAAAAATCTAGAGGAGCAAGAATTTGAATTTGAAAGTCAAATTGGAACTTGTTATAATACAATGTCTTTTTAAACAAAAGTTTAGATCTTTTGAAATATGTCTGGGACATATTTGCTCTGTAAAAACGCCGTATTCATTGTTATTTGCCATTGAGAATTCTCAATGGTGTTAAAAAAACACCAAAAGTCATTCCAAGTTGCCCTCCGATGCAGCAGTGAATGCATTCCTGTCTTGCTGGCTCTCATCAGCACAGTGTACCTACAAGGGAGACAACCCTGTAATGACTTCAAGAAGCATTTGTTTTCCTGATAGTAAATCAGTATCAAAAAAATTGAGTGGATCCATAGTATCGAAGTTGTGACCTCCCAATATGGAGGAGTAGTGGCTTGACCTTGAGAGACTCAATGATCTCCAAGCAACACACACTGTAGAGTAACATGACTCCAGAGATCGTTCGGCAGAACTCCGTTTTGGATGCTTGTACTCTTTCAGTCATTACCCAACATTCACGACTAGAGGTAACGAGAGGCACAAACACTGAATTGAATGGTGTTTGTCTTTATCTTCTCTAACTTTGCAAAATAGACTTTAAATAGACAAAAAAAGTACTAGGGCCAATATGACTGGATTGTGAGTGCTCCTGGATGGCCATAGTCTAATGATTGAAATAAATTTTTAAAAACTCTAAGAAATATAATTCTTGTATATTTTAACCTGTTAACATACTTCACATCTCTCTAGATTGGGAGAGTTTAATTCCCATCACTAGCAAAGTGAGTGCTCCAGTATGGCCATAGTGTAATAATTGAAATAAGTTAACTGTTAACATACTCCAGGCCTCTCTAGACCTGGAGAGTTTAAACCTTTAGCATTTAAAACAGCCATATCTGGCCAAAATATTCTACCTGCTTTAGGTTCAAAGAGGCCAGATCTTGCCTATCACACTTACCCTACAATGTCATTCTAAAAATAAACAGTTGTAACATCGAAATCTCAAAAATACAAGATAATCCAGGATTAATTTCAAGTAATGTGAATAAATAAGCATTTCAATTTGACAGAATAATCTGAATGCTAAAGGGTTGAACCCCCATCTCTAGCAATTTAAAGAGATGATCTGCTAAATTTACTCACGTTTCTGACAGTTGCTTCCTTGGTAGCCAGCTTCACAGCCACCACTGGAACAAACGCCAGTCAAAGCGTCACATTTGCTGTTGTTGGCACAGTGACAGGAATTGACGCAGTTGTGACCAAATTTACCACTTCTGCATTCTGTAGAAATTAAACACCAAAAAAACATTAAAACATTAAATAGAATAGGGTACGTGGTGAAGGCACAAAGCTTAGAGATTACGGTTGTAACGCCCTGAGTTCAATCCCTAGAGGCATATTGTATCCTTGAGCAAGACACTTTATTTCAAGTTGCTCCAGTCCACTCAGCTGGCAAAAATGAGTAGTACCTGTATTTCAAAGGCCAGCCATGTTACACTCTGTGCCACACTGAATCTCTCTGAGAACTACTTTAAGGGTATACGTGTCTGTGGAGTGCTCAGCTGCTTCCATGCTAATTTCACAAACAAGCTGTTCCATTGATTGGATCAACCAGAACCTTTGTCGTTGTAACCAATGGAATGCTTAGATTAGAAATTATTACTATTACTCTTTTACTTGTTTCGTTACATTGACCTCACTATTTGACTTGAAGTTTATTTTATTAACCCCCCAAAAGGATGAAGCATAGTTGACTTCTAAGAAAGAGCAAGAACACAAAATACAGCTAATTTTTTTTCTAGTGTTCTAATGATCTCCATATAATTTCCAAATATAAATTTAGTTGGTCTAAATTATCATATAATTTAGTAGTCTGATTTATAATCTAGACCACTTTAAGACAGTCAGTTTATGTCATGGAACCTGGAGCAGTCTGAGGTGGGTTGGCATCAAAAGGGTTAATAAACTTGAGAAATATCATCATCATCATTTAGCGTCCATTTTCCGTGCTAGCACAGGTTGGACGGTTCGACCGGGGTCTGGGAAGCCAGGGGCTGCACCAGGCTCCAGTCTGATCTGGCAGTGTTTCTACAGCTGGATGCCCTTCCTAACGCCAACCACTCCGCAAGTGTAGTGGGTGCTTTTTACGTGCTACCTGCACAGGTGCCAGGGGAGTCTGGCATCAGCCACGATTGGTTGGTGCTTTTAACGTGCCACCGGCACGGAAGCCAGCCAAGGCGGCGCTGGCAACGGCCGCGTTCGGATGGTGCTTTTTATGTGCCACCGGCACAGAAGCCAGTCGAGGCGGTCTCAATAGAATCAAACATGACATTCCTCAAAAAAAAAAAAGATAGGTTGGCATAAAACTGTTTTCTGCCATTAAGGGTTATGAAATTTTCAGCAGATATATCTGATTTCCATAGCAGAAGGGTTTAACATGAATATTTGCACTGTAAGAGATATTGAAACTAAAAACCGGGGACTGCTGTGCTCTGTAATAGTTTTGGCGTAATTTATTGAATAAAATAGAACTCTTTAGAACAGCCCTTAAATAATGTATAAAGAAATCACGTTTTTACTCTTAATAATGAATATTCTAGTGACACACCATGGTATCTGATGTCATGGTGTGATTATTAAAAATTATTTTTATTTAGGACACAAAATGCTAATATCGCCAAATCTAAAAATGGTTCTGGGCTAAAGATAGCAAAAACAACAAACTTTATCACGAAAGAGAATTAATTCAAAACAAGTATATGGTGATTAAGTTCAGTGAATGTCTTACCAACACTTCACAAATTTCTACTTTTATTTGCCAAGATTAATCTGTACAGTACTATTGAACACAACAGTATACCCCGTTGTAAATGTATTTTTGTGCCTTTATTGAATAGCAGTTTCTGTTTGCCTGTCCATCGGGTGATTAAAACTTCCATTTATATTTTTATTTGAAACTAATGTTACTTATCCCGTAGTTCTTACCACTATGCCGGTGAAAATTGAAATAAAATACGTAAAGCAACAGTCGCCAAATGCAAAAGCCAAAGAACTGTTTATTGCTTAAATATCACTTTGGAGATAAAAGAACATTCAGTCCGACGTATAGGTGTCAACATGAGATATGTACTATGGAAGAGCACCTTGTGCTTATCCTAATGTAAAAGTGTTTGTGTGGCAAAAGTTTAAGGTTAATTATGATGTTCAGTTCCACTGGAAGTTGTATATATTGTAGGCTGAACAGCTTTCCTTCCTTTTATTGGCCTCATGACAATTTTGAAAAGGCTTACTGTGTTGAGATTCTCTATCAATCGATTTTCCTTATTTAGAAGAAACAGTCAACAGTTTTTAACGTCTCAGGAATCTTTAATGCCCTAAGCAAAAGTAACAATCCCATACAACCACCAAACATCTCCACAACTTAACCATCTTCACCTATACAAAGTTAACCATCTTCACCTATACAAACCATCCAATGGACAGTTGGGCATTTGCTAGTGTGTGTGTGTATACATATATATACATATATATATATATATATCTGTAAATGTAATATGTGACACTTATTCGGTAGCTATGATAAAACTCCAAGTTTCGGATGCTGAGGTGGAAATTCACGCTGCCATCTCTTCAGTTATCCAGCCATCGGCATCTGAAACTTGGAGTTCTATCATGGCTACCGAATAATTGTCACATATTACATTTACAGATAAATTCCTCTATTTACAAGGTCTCTATTTATCAAGGTCTCTTTCATTCTTTTGTTGTCTTACCGTTTCTATCAATATATGTGTGTGTGTGTATATATATATATATATATAATATATATATATATATATATATATATATATATATATATATGTAATGCATTTTAATGTAGTATTCTTTGGCTGTTGTTTAGTCTCGGGTCAGCTCTGACCAAGAACATTCTTGCTGCGACCATCTTGGACTATATTCTATGTCTTCCTACACTGTTTTTTATGGACAACATGGTGCGATTTTGGAAAAGATTTGGTAACTATTTCTCTTGGATAGTGACCATATCGAGGCTCGAACAAGTCAAGTGTCATTTCCAACGAACCTTTTACCAGCCCCTGATACGAAAAAAAAAACCTAAATGTTTAGAGACTAAATTTCTCTTTGATCCTTTGTCATTATAAAACCACAACAGTAACAACAAGATTATCAATGCAGTCCTTACTTAACTGACAACTGTTCCCTTCATAGCCTGCAGCACATCCTCCTTCTGAGCAGGTTCCTGACACTGGGTTGCACTTCCTGTTGTCTGCACAGTGGCACATACTGGTGCAGTTGGCACCAAACCTTGCATCTTGGCAAACTGTTAGAAAAGAATATCAAGTGTAAAAAAAATGTCACTGACTGACCTCCACTCATACTCACTTGGCCTTTGAGTCTGCTCCACCTTTGACAAACCCCACTCAATGTTTCACCTCACTTCACTCATGATCTCATGTCATTCTTCATCTCCACTTTCATCTTGACCTTATTCCACCCTCCACTTAAGTCTACTCTCCACATAAATTCACTCTCTACTTAAGTCTATCCTTCACTTAAATCCACTCTCAAGTTAAGTCCATACAATTTTCTTAATGCATATTTTTGAAATGAAATTTAACAGAGCAAGCCCAAATACTCCACTTGTTTTATGTTCAAATTGACCAGATCTGGCCCTTCAACCTACCCTACAATGTCATTGCAAGAAATAACACATCATTGAAGTCTCAAAGCTCTGAGATATCACATGGCTAATTCAAAACAATGTGAATAAATAAGCATTACATTTGATAGAGTAACCTGAATTTTAAAGGGTTAATATAGTTCTGGAGATCTAACTTGTTTGATTATTTATTTCATTTATTTCAAAGGAAGATGGTAGATTAATATAAAGCATACAAAAATGTATATCTTACCTGTTTGACAGTTGCTACCTTCATAACCTGGAGCACATCCTCCACTAGAGCATTTCCCAGTCTGACGGTTGCACTTACTGTTGTCTGCACAGTGGCATGTTTGCTGACAGTTTGGTCCAAAGTTATCTCTGGAACAAACTATAAATATGAAGACAAAAAGAAAAAGAAACGATGGTTAGTCTACCAAATCTGTGTAAGTTTTTCAACCATACCAATGTACTTACATCTACAATATTATCGTGCTCCCTAAGATTATGAGCGGCAGAATCATTAGCACGCTGGGAAAAATACTTGGTGGCATTTCGTCCATCTTTAAGATCTGAGTTCAAATTCCATGAAGGTTGACTTTGCCTTTCATCAATAAATGAAGTACCAGTGAAACATTGTTTGTCCCTTCTCAAGCCACGCCTGACTCATAAGGGCCGGTTTCCTGGTTTCCTTGGTGTATAGGTTCCCCACCTGAACAGGACGCCTGTCCGTCACAGGTGAGCTGCAAGATGCAGGAGGAAAGAGTGAGAGAAAGTTGTGGCAAAAGAGTCAGCAGAAGTTCGCCATTACCTTCTGCCGGAGCCGCGTAGAGCTTAGTTGTTTTGCTCTTAAACACACATATCGTCCGGTCTGAGATTCGAACCCACGATCCCTCGACTGGGAGTTCGCTGATCTAACCATTAGGCCATGTGCCTCCACAGCGAAACATTGGGGTCAATGAAATTTATTTATCCACCCCCCTGAACTTGCTGGCCTTGTGCTAAAATTTGAAACCAATATTATTATGCTTCCTGCAAAAATATTATTGTAGTCAATTCTGTCATACCATTGAACTTCTTTTAAATGTTATTCCAGACATCCTTCGGAGAAACTCCATTCCAGCTGCTTGTATTTGCAATCATACACCTTCAGGCATTACTTGACATTCGAAACCATAGGTGAGGCACAAAACAAAACTGAACAAGATAAAGAATAATCAACTGTACCTGTACTTCAATCAGCTTAAATTTCAAAATAGTCAAATTGTTGTAGTAAAGATTGTTTGCCAACATAACATGGCAGTCCTAGTTTAGGACAAATGTTGCTGTAATTTAGCCCCAGGAGACATCGTCTCCAGCTGGCTGTACGACACGATCTGTGTCCTTATATTTTCGAACAAGAGAATCTAGCACCCCCAGTCAGCTCAAAACAATATCTGTGTATCGAGATTTCTGGGTTATTTCTCTTCATCAGCACAGAATAATTGTTCAGCTAGAGGTGGCACTGTCAAACTCCCGTTCAAAATATATAGTTTTCAAAGTGACAACTAGTCACTAATTTATAAATTAGAAAATTACTATTTTTAAATCTCACAATGTGAAATATTCAGCAACAGTATTTTGGAGTAAAGATTGTTTGCCAACATAAAAATGGTAATCCTGGTTTAGGACGAATGTTGCTGTAATTTAGCCCCAGGATACATCATCTCCAGCTGGCTATATGATATGATCTGTGTCCTCATATTTTCGAACAAGGGAATCTAGCACTCCTAGGGCTAAATTACAGTAACATTCGTCCTAAAGCAGGACTGCCATGTTATGTTGGCAAACAATCTTTACTACAAAGTACTGTTGCTGAATATCTCACGTTGTGTGATTTAAAAATAGTAATTTTCTAAGTTAGTTAAATTGTTGTTTCATTGTTTTATATATCTACATTCTGAGTAATATATAAAGAATAGTTACAGCAGAAGTATAAATCTGTATAATAAATCTGCAAAATTAGTGTTGGGATATTTAATGCAAGGAATATTGAGAAAAAAAAAATGTTTATAAATTTTTGTTGCAAGATTCCTGATGTGAAACCCTGCATTGAAACAGATATTGTTGTACTTCGGGACGGTCTTTATTTCTTTTTTTGCCAAATAAACACATGTATTCTCAGAGAATGGACTAGGCAGAGCAAGAGCACACATGAGGATGGAAAGTGTTGCTGAAGAGGTCACAGATGTGTGACGAAAGATTTCCGGACAATGGACATGAGTTAAAATAAAAACAGTAATAAACGAGTGAAAAACAAATATATAGTGCGTGTGTTTATTTGGCAAAACAAAAACAAAACGGAAAAAATGACCATCTTGAAATACAATTAAAAAAATTTTAGAAAAAGACATTTGTCCATGTTTCTTATTCTTTCAGCAAGTAAAAGAGACGATTCTGGATATATGTTGCCAATTTAGCATGTGGTCTACCAAGCCATTTAGACTTTAGTGTGCAGTCTAGTAATATATAAAGATTAATTTAAGCAACTCTAACCACTCTGTTGTATGAAAATGGTATCGTTCCCAGCCAAAGGAAACCAAAACTGGGTACAAAAGATAAAATTTGGAAGTAACCTACCCTTTTGACAGCTGTTTCCTTCATAACCTGCTGCACATTCTCCACTGGAACAGATCCCCAACTGGGAATTACATTTGCTGTTGTCAGCACAGTGACATATATTCTGGCAGTTAGGACCGAATGCTCCACTTTTGCAGACTGAAAGAGAAATAATCATCTGTATAGGATTGTGGAACTGGTAGTGACAAACGAAGCGGGTGGGAATGTGAAAGGCAGATACAAGGTGTTCGGAGGGGATGGGTGTTGAGAAGAAAACAAAGTAGCAAGGGATGTGAATACGAAATGGGTGGCAAAAAGAAGTGGTTCCAGGGAGAAGGGTGGGTAGGTTGGGGGCTCATGTAATTACAGCATCTCAGCTGTGCCATATTTAGAAGAGTGATGAAGGAGTGGGTATCAAATAGATGAGTTATGGGTTGAAGACTTGACGAGGACAGATTGGATGTCGGGACATAAATATATAAAACTGAAAGAAGCCTGTCATGTGTGCGTTTGTGTGTCTGTGTTTGTCGCCCCAACATCGCTTGACAACCGATGCTGGTGTGTTTACGTCTCTGTAGCTGTTCGGATAAAGAGACCAATACAATAAGTACTAGGCTTACAAAGAATAAGCCCTGGGTCGACTACACCACAGCTAATTGAGCAACCTAGATAACAAAAAATTGCCCACTACCTCTGTATATCTATAAGTTTATATATATATATATATATATATATATATATATATATATATGCATATATATTATTATTGTTATTATTGATATATATATATATATAAAGTAGTGTTTGTTGCCACTTCAACATGGCTGTTCCATACAGATCTACGTTACTACCATTTTTTTAACCCCAGGAGAACATCTCCAAGTGGTTAATGACACATGTGTCCGATATATTACAAGCAGGGGAATGAACCCCTACCATCTAGTGGTGACAAGACCAGTAGACCAGTCTAAATTCAGGGTATTTCCCTTCATCAGAGAAATACATATCGATATATCTATATGTGTATATATGTATATATGTATGCATATATATATATATATATATATTATATATATATATGCATATCAGTCGCCATGATAGATCGTTAGCCACTACACACATTTTTTTTCTCTCCTTGTTTTTTCTGTGTCCCTTTCTGTAGAAGAGCATAGGCTCGAAACGTAAAAGACTTTCTATTCCTGAGCGTTATACTAATACATCTGTTTGTTTTGTACACCACCTGTCTTCGTCTTGTTTTTTTTGTAAACTCTCCCTATACATATATATATATATATATATGAATAAATATACATCGCTAAAGTGACTAAGGGTACAATTTAGCACCAGCTTTGCTAAAAATAAGGGTTAAAACAACCCTTAGCCATGATAAAGCACTTATCTTATGACTGACATGGGAGGCAGGTCCCCTTCACCATCTGGGGCATAGCCAGATCACCAGTGATTTCGCATTTTCATTGCAACTTCATAAAACAATTTTGTATAACAACATTACCAAACCGGCTGGCATGTTTAGCTCACGTATTTACTTACCTGTCTGACAATTGATACCCTTATAACCAGCAGCACATCCTCCACTGGAACAAATGCCTATCCGACTGCCGCATTTGCTGTTGTTTGCACAGTGACAAGCAATTGCACAGTTCAGTCCAAATTTACCTAGTTTACACACTGAAAATAAAATAGAAAAAAACTAATGTTATTGAATAACCCATAAACACGTTAATTAGTTAAGTCTGGTATACATAGGTTTTATGATGGACATTATTAGGAAGCAACTTTTACATACATACAGTGGAAAACTGGATCTAAAAATATTGGTTGCCAGGAGACTAAGGGGGCCCACCCGCACCTACAAGGGGTCTACCCGCACCTACAAGGGGGCCCACCCGCAACTACAAGGGGGCCCAACCTCACCTACAAGGGGGCCCACCCGCAACTACAATGCTATCATTTAATTTTTCTTTTTTTTTTTTGTTAAAAGTATTCTTTTCAACTATCTACAAACACAGCCAGGCTGAAACAAATTAATGCATTCTTCCAGGAGTGAATAAAAAATTCTCAAACTTGAGGGGATGAGCTCCATAGATACTAACATGGGGCCCCATATACGGAATCTAATGGCGTAGGGGCCCACTTGCCATCAGGCAAACTGGCAACCTAGCCAGTCTGCCATTGCATGCATACACACACACACACACTCACACACATAATGATTTAATGTACATTCATCAAGCACTGTTTATTCTAAGAAACCAAGAATTTAAAATAGAGGACTGAGCAAGAGGCTATGCTAAAGCAAACCATATTTGTCCAGTCTTCTGTTTAAACTTGTTGGTTTCATAGAATAATCAGCACCTGATGAACGTACTTCTCATGTACGTGAAACTATTAGTAGCGCATGTAATATATGTGGAGTGAAACGCATACAGTAATATTGGATCCTCACTGGAGTACTCTTCTTGTTGACCTTTTAACGTAGATCAATTTTATATATATACTAGCTGAAGGTGACCCGCTCTACGCGTGGGTAAGAGTGTGGTTGTTACTTTCTGTTGCTTCCTTTCAGCACGTAAAAAAGCACCATCCGAACGTGGCCGATTGCAGCACCGCCTTGACTTGCTTCTGTGCTGGTGGCACGTAAAAAGCACCAACTGATCGTTGCCAATGCGAGCCCCCTTGGCACCAGTGCCGGCGGCACGAAAAAAGCACTCACTACACTCACAGTGTGGTTGGCGTTAGGAAGGTCATCCACCTGTAGAAACACTGCCAGATCAGACTGGAGCCTGGTGCAGCCTCCTGGCTTCTGGGACCCCGGTCACACTGCCCAACCCGTGCTAGCACGAAAAACGGACGTTAAACGATGATGATGATGATGATTCTCCGTATTTGTTTCTCTCTCCTTTCTCTCTCACTTTCCCACTCTCTTGCTTTTCTTTTCTCTATGACTCTCCCTCGCTTTCTCTTACTCTCTATCTTTATCTATCTCTCTCCCATTTATAAACAACAGAAGATCTTGAGTAAGTTGAGAAAGAAAATATTTAGAAAGATCAATCAGAAATATGAGGCAGTGGCAATGGAAAGGTCTGCTTCAAGGCAGACAGCAAAACGCTAACATTTAAAAGGGACAGACGAACTTGCGAGCTGAATAAAAATAATAAAATATTGGAAACCAAAGTTTGAAGGGATAGAATCTGAGGATAGTAGAGTCACTATGGCTGGCATTTGTTAACGACGGACAGCAACGTAGTGACAGTTTAACGGCTGGTGTAAAATTTTGAACTTGATGTAAAAGAAAATTCGTAAACACCAAGTTTAGAAGTGATTCTTTCTCACGACAGTAGACTCACCATGGCAAGCATTCAAAACTTCTTTATCATGGACGGCAACACATTGACGATTAAAAGGCTGGCGCAAATTTTTTAGCTTGATGCAACAGAGAATTCCTAAACACCCGCTCTTTGAAATTTTAATCCCCTTCCAGCCCCATTTAGACCCCTTTTCACATTTTGGTTAATATAACCCGATTTCATTCGGGTGTACTGGGGCCACATTTTATAAGATGAGGAATTTTGTCCTAGAGGTGACGCCTTTCATTTGAGGAACAAAATAGTTGTGATGCAAACTTGTCAGCACCTTTAACATAGGTATGCATATTTTCAGGTGAATCGACCGACTACGTAATGCACACATATATATATGTGTATATATATATATGTGTGTGTGTGTGTGTGTGTGTGTGTGCGCACGCATTATATATACAAATGTATACAAATGAGATATATATCTGTATAAATTAAATTAGAGATAAAACCACTAATAGGCAAATCAAACAGTGAAAAACCAAAAACAAAAACATAAAAAAAGAAAATATAACATGGAAAATATATCTATATATATAAAACTCTAGTTGTGTGAGTGTCTGTCCCCTTCGATTTAGATTCCTAACTACTCCCAAATTTTGCGGTGCAGTTTAACCAAATTCGGGTATCTTATAGTCGTGATTCATATCGAGCCCGTCTGGGTATTAGCGCGCGTCTACGATGAGTGTACGATTTTAAAAATAATTTAACATCATTTTTTATTCCATTTTAATGCATATTTTTTCGTTTGTCGATGGCGGCGGAGTTGGCGTCCACGCTCACGCCTGCACCCGTGTTGCTTCTCCCCCTTCTTCCCTCCCTCGTGAA
>NC_043021.1:10824713-10844713 GCF_006345805.1 Octopus sinensis
TGCCACACTACAAGCCATGTAAACAATAACTATGAAAAGCACATTATGTCACCAACCTGTCTGACAATTGGTACCTTCATATCCTGGAGCACATCCTCCACTAGAACAAACACCAGTCTGTGTGTGACACTTCTTGTTGTCTGCACAATGACATATACTTTGACAGTTTGGTCCAAATTCACCTTTTGTACATGCTGTAGAAAAAAAAAGACGAGGAAATGTCATAAGATGACAGTCTGTGATGAAAAGACTCTGGCGAACTCATGGACGAATTTATCAAATGATTAAAACCCTTTTGTTACTCAACCTCACAATTGTAAACCTGATGCTCTAACCACCGAGTGATGCACCTTCACACACACACACACACACATTTTGCTTAGGCATTGCGAAATCGAAATCGAATTGAACCAGCCAGGATCCCTGGTCAGGTGGTACGTAAAAAGCACTATCCGACTCGTGGCCGATGCCAGTGCCGCCTCCACTGGCTTCCGTGCCGGTGGCACGTAAAATACACCAATCCGACCGTACGACAGGCACCCATGCCCACCCCACTTTGCTTGCAAAGACATGTTGGGGCAAGCGAAAGCGAAATCGAATTGAACCAGCCAGGATCCCCGGTCTGGTGGTACGTAAAAAGCACTATCCGACTCGTGGCCGATGCCAGCGCCGCCTCGACTGGCTTCCATGCCGGTGGCACATAAAATACACCAATCCGACCGTGGCTGTTGCCAGCCTCGCCTGGCACCTGTGCAGGTGGCACGTAAAAAGCACCCACTACACTCACGAAGTGGTTGGCGTTAGGAAGGGCATCCAGCTGTAGAAACATTGCCAGATAAGACTGGAGCCTGGTGCAGCCTTCTGGCTTCCTAGATCCCCGGTCGAACCGTCCAACCCATGCTAGCATGGAGAACGGACGTTAAACGATGATGATGATGACTGCGACTTCATATTCAAAACCCCAACGAAGCTGTGAGGTGTTACTCAGGCATTCAACTATGTGTCCACTGCATTTTATAGCAGTAACAGCTGTAAGCTGATGAAGTTCATTAGGTAATTGCTTATTCATTTGTCATCTCATTTTCTCATACACACACACATGTGCGTGTATGGAGATGCAATGGCCCAGTGGTTAGGGCAGTGGACTCGCTGTCATAGGATTGCGGTTTCAATTCCCAGACCGGGCGTTGTGAGTGTTTATTGAGTACTCTGGCCATTGCTTCAACAATTTCCATCTGACCCACGTAAGCATGATAAAAGTGGACATTAAAACGACGGTGATGATGACGATGACAAAGATGACCTCAGTGACAACAACAATGATGACAACAACAATATTCTTCCACTTGCCTGTTTGACAATTGCTACCTTCATAACCAGAAGCACATCCTCCGCTTGAACACACACCTGTCTGATGGTTGCATTTCTGGTTGGCACTGCAGTGACATGTATTTTGACAGTTTGGTCCAAATTTCACTCCACTGCAAGCTACAAAACAAAATGATAAAAGAAAATTAAAAAAATAAAATAAAATGAAATTTACTGGATTTAATTGTATCTCAAGAGAGTGATTATGCCAATAACCCTTTCTACTACTATAGTCACAAGGCCTGAAATTTTGGGAGAAGGGCCAGGTGATTACATGGACCCCAGTGCTCAATTAAGACTTATTTTATTGACCCCAAAAGGCTGAAAGACAAAGTTGAACTCAGTGAAATTTGAGCTCAGAGCATAAAAATTTTCGCCCAACTTTTTGCCCAGCATGCTAATGATTCCCCAGTTTGTTGCTTTTATTATGCAAATAATAAACACATTCACTTGTTCTATCTCACTTCTTTGTTGTTTGTCATTTGGTTTACTATTTCGCCGATTGATTGTTCAGCTTGCTAAGCAACTGATGTAAAATAATGAAGCATCCAGCTACAGAAAATGTGACCCTATAAAACCCCGTCTCACCTATGCAAGCCTGGAAAGGAAGACATTAAATGATGTATATACACACAACAGGCTTCTTTCTGTTTCCCCCTACTAAATTCACTCACAAGGCTTTTATTGGATCAGGACAATAGTTTATGATACTTGCCCAAGGTGCCATGCCGTGGGACAGAGCCTGGAACCATGTGGTTGGGAAGCAGACTTATTACCACACAGCCATGTTGTAAATCAGGGGGTGCTCCAGCATGGCCGCAGACAAATGACAGAAACAAGTAAGAGAATAAAAGGATATTTGAAAGCATGATACATCACTGACCTGTCTGACAGTTGCTGCCCTCGTATCCCGGAGCGCATCCTCCACTAGAGCAATTACCAGTTTGACTGTTGCACTTCTTGTTGTCTGCACAGTGACACGTATCTTGGCAGTTTGGTCCAAATTTACCATTCCCACATGCTGCAAGATAAAAATAAAATTTACCATTTGATAAAACGTCTAAACTGAAATGATACAAGACATGGACATACTGCTCACATACAATCTTACCAACTGATGTTGATACGTTTATGTTCTCAAGACTTAGCAGTTCGGCAAAAGAGACCAACAGGATAAGTACTAGGCTTACAAAGGTTGTTTGACTAAAGGTGGTACTCCAGCAGGGTCGCAGTCAAATGAAAAACAAGTAAAAGAATAAAAGAACATCTATATTTTCTCTAGTGGAGGCGCGTGGCTTAGTGGTTAGGGTGTCAGCATCATGATTGTAAGATTGTAGTTTCGACTCCTGGACTGGGTGACGCGTTGTATTCTTGAGCAAAACACTTCATTTTATGTTGCTCCAGTCCACTCAGCTTGCAAAAATGAGTCATGCTGTGATGGACTGGCGTGCCGTCCAGCTGGGGAACACACATTCCATAGAAACCGGGCCCATGAGCCTGGCTAGGCTTTAAAAGGGCGCATTTATTTATTATTTTATATATTTTCTCTACCTTTCTTCCTCTTTTTCCTCCTTTTATCATTTTCTATCAAGAATCATACCCTACGATAGGAACCCTCTCTAAACAGATGCGCAAATTCCATAATATACAATTTTAGTGCCTCATGCGACTAAAAATCTAACTAAAATATTACTCTTTACTCTTTTTACTTGTTTCAGTCATTTGACAGTGGCCATGCTGGAGCACCGCCTTTAGTCAAACAAATCGACCCCAGGACTTTTTCTTTGTAAGCCTAGTACTTATTCTATCAGTTAAAATATGTTGAATAAAATCATAATTTTATCCTCCTGTATTTTCTTTCACACAAAGCCCAGAACTTTGCAGCATGCCCTCATAGTTTTTTTTTTTTTTGTTCTCAAACGATGCTATTTACGATAAATCTTTATTAATTGAAGTACGTTATTTCACTTACCTGTCTGACAGTTGCTACCTTCATATCCCGGAGCGCATCCTCCACTTGAACACACACCAGTCTGACGGTCACACTTGCTGTTGTCTGCACAGTGGCATGTATCTTGACAGTTTGGTCCAAATTTAGACACACTACAAACTATAAGAAAAAATAGCATGCATTAGATTATCTTCCTTCTTCTTCACACTTTCTCCTCCTCCTCATCATCATCATCAGCAGCAGTGTCATCTTCAGCGACATCATTGTCATTATTATTATCTGGCATTCATGCCACTGGAGCGCTAACAGCTCCATCCGAGCGGAATCATTGCCAGAGCAGCAGCTGTCTGGCTTCCGTGCCGCTGGCACATAAAAGGCAACATTTGAGTGTGATTGTTACCAGCGTTGCCTTACTGCCACTTGTGCTAGTGGCACGTGAACAAAACATTCGAGCAAGGTCGTTGCCAGTGCCGCTGGACTGACTCCTGTGCAGGTGGCATGTAAAAAGCACCATTTGAGCATGGCTGTTGCCAGTACCGCCTGACTGGCCCTCGTGCTGGTGGCATGTAAAAGCACCCACTACACTCTTGGAGTGGTTGGCATTAGGAAGGGCATCCAGCTGTAGAAACTCTGCCAGATCAGATTGGAGCTTGATGCAGCCATCTGTTTTGACAGTCCTCAGTATAATCATCCAACCCATGCTAACATGGAAAGCAGACGTTATATGATGATGATGATGATTGTCATCATTGGCGGCGGCATCATCTTCGGCAACATCATCGTCAGCGTTGTCATTGTCATCATCATTGTCATCGTCCTCATCACTAGTATTATCATCATCAACCACATGATCAATATACATACCTATTTCTTTACAACCCACAAGGGGCTAAACAAAGAGAGGACAAACGAGGACAGACAAACAGATTAAGTCGATTATATCGACACCAGTGTGTAACTGGTACTTAATTTATCAACCCCGAAAGAATGAAAGGCAAAGTCAACCTCAGCAGAATTTGAACTTAGAACGTAACGGCAGACGAAATACCGCAAAGCATTTCGCCCGGCGTGCTAACGTTTCTGCCAGCTCGCCGCCTTATTATCTATATACATACCCTTCATGTAACCATTATAATTAAACTGGTGGTTCTCAACCAGAGTCCACATGACCCTTGGGTGGGGTGGGAGTCTATGCAAGCAAATTAGTGGATTAGGGGGTCCACAGCAGTACTTAAAGGGTGCATGAAGAAATTTTGCTTTAGAAGTATTTATTGATAGAAACGGCTATGTTTTCTTCTTTCTTTAATGTTTCACATAGCTTAACATGTTTCTATGTAAACCTGCACAAGCGAATGAGAGTGAGAGACAAAAGAGCAATTTAAGAAAAGTACCTGTAAAACTAGTTTCTAAACACCGAATGGCTAGGGGGTGGGGGTCCACCAGAATAAAATAACAATCAAAAGAGTCCATAAATATAGTGTGAGAAAAGCTGGGTTCAAAATTTTCACTTCCGCCTCATCATAATTTTCCAACTCATTTTCATTCCATTCCTTCTCCTCCCTCTCCCTATCCTGCCCACACATAAGTATATCCTTTCTTCAGTACTTCTTCGGAATTCCCCAATCCACTCCCCACTCTGTAACTTTTGGACCAGTAGTTTTTTTGTTTTTTTTTTCAGATTCATGTTTTTGATATCGAAGATTATGATTTAACAAAAAAAATTTTTTTATTATCCCCCCTCCCCCCAATTTATTTGCTTTGTTTACAGTTGACTCCAAATCCCTGTTTCCTGATTGGGTGAAAATTATCAAACTATAATCCTCACCTTTCGGTATGTGGTGAAGCAATTTTTTGCTTAACCCTTAATTATATTTATAATTACATAAAAAAAACTTCTAGTTCAAGTTTTTACCGATAATGGCTTTTTTTCCATACCGAAGCTACTTGGTAAAATTTATTAATTATTAAATTAATAATTTTTTACCCTATATCTGTAAACTTTAAACCTCTATAACTTTTTATTTATAAACATGTTACTGGGAAAAGTGAAACATCATCATTGTTTAACATCCGTTTTCCGTGCTAGCACAGGTTGGACAAACATCTCCAGCCAATCGGAAAACAAGATTTGGAAGCTGTCATTTTGTGCGTGACAGCCATTCTTGTCAACTGTAAACAAACTAAATAAATTGGGGGGGGGGGTTACACCCCCCCCCCCCCCAAATCATAATCTCCAATATTGAAAACATGAATCTGAAAAAAAAAAATTACTCGTTCAAAAGTTATAGGGTGAGAGGAGATTCCGAAGAAGTACCCTTTCTTATTGATATTATTGAAAGGAACAGGATTTATCATTTAAGTAAGGAAATTTGTGAACTTTGAATATATAAAAGCATAAACAAGTGTAAAATAGTGTAAACAACTAAAAATAAAAGTATATCTAAATAACATTTTTTTCTTAATTCTTTTTTATGTAGTGGTCGAAGGAGGCTCTGGCTTTCATTAGGAGTGGTCCACATTACCATTCATGATATAGTGGCTGGGAACCTATTTCAGTTCGGGAGTGAATCATCATCACATGTCTCTTAGTCACAAACACATGTCATACAGCTGCAATAGAATGCTGTATCACCAACAATTATGTGATTTCTCTAAGACATCACCCAGTAATCTATGAAGTCCATTTACACATTTCTCAATACATACTGCTGTTATGACTTCTCTCTCTCTCTTAGTTTATGCCTCCATTGTAGATGGGCAGATAGGCTAGTAGTTTATAATTCCTACATATTTCATCTCTGTGCGAAGCCACTATCTTGGTAACTGTAGCATATTCTATCACTAGGGCAAATAAAATTTTTGAACTACATGCCATATTACTGACCTGTTTGACAGTTGCTGCCTTCATAACCTGAGGTACAACCTCCACTTGAACACACTCCTGTCTGATAGTTGCACTTCTTGTTGTCTGCACAATGACATATACTTTGGCAATTTGCACCAAATTTGCCATTGGTGCATGCTGTAGAAAAAGTACGAGGCACGTATTTATTATAATGAAATTTAGAAGTGACAGGGTTATCAACACACACACACATACATTCATTCATACATGCACACATATTTAAAGAAAGATTTTTCTGAAAAGTTATTAAGTATTTAGAATAATATCTCAGAAAAAAAGAATGACACAAACCTTTTGGGATGAAGTTGATATACTGTATGTGTAAGCACTTTGCTGTTCAAATTTTCAAACGTGTGCGTGTATATATAAATATGTATGTGTATATATATATATATATATATATATATATATATATATATATATATATATATCAATATATAAATATGTATATGTATATATATGTATGTACATATTAATGTGTGTGTATATATATATATAATGTATGTATACATATATATATACATATATATGTATATATATATCAATGTATATGTATACATACGTATATATATATATGCATATATATAAAAATGTATGGGTATTTTTTCAATGTTTACAAATAACACAGAAAAATAAATAGTTACCAGGGTAGCAAAAATTCACACAAGTACCAAGAATTTAACAGCCTACTTATAAAGGTAGAAACTCCAGGTTAAGGTGAAATGATTTTGTATAATATAGATAAATAAATAAAGAAATGGAGTGAAACGTGGGTGTTATTCAAATCTTTTTACTTTGAACATATCTTTCGAAGAAAACATTGGTATTATTCCAGAAGGAATAAAATGGTGTAAAACAATACAATCTTCTCATCAGGGAAAGGAAGAAACCAAAACACCTGTGTTTAACTCCATTTATTTATTTATATAAGGTCACACCAATACAGTCATCAATAAAATGGCCATATAGTTCAGGAGTGGGACCAGTGAAACCTGAGAATATTTGCGCCTCAATGTAGCCAACGAACAAGTTCGCATAGTTGGGGCTCATTCTTGTTCCCGTGGCCACCCCTGAGGTCTGCTGGTAAAAATGACCAATGAATGAGAAGCAGTTGAGCGAGAGGACAAGTTCAGCCAGACAAATGAGTGTGGATGTGTCGGGTTGGGGGTTGGTTCGAAGGTCAAGGAAACGTTGGAGTGCATGCAGCCCCTCGTGGTGAGAGATCACTGTGTAAATGCTTTGGATGACAAGGGTGAAGAGAAGTTTAGAGGGGCTAGGAGGGAAGGAGAAAGAGTTGAACAAACAAAGTGTGTGGTTGGTGTCATGGATGTGAGAGGGGAGGGGAGTCACGAAGGGGACAAGGACACGGTCAAGATATCTGGAGATGAGTTCAGTGGGGTAGTTGCAGGTGGAGACGATGGGGCGGCCAGGGTTGTTAGGTTTGTGGATTTTGGGGAGGAAGTAAATAGTGGGGGTGTGGACAATGAGGTGGTGGGGGAAGACAGGAGGAGAAGATGAGGTGATGGATAGTGGAGGACACAGTCTGTTGGTAGCTGGGCGTGGCAATCACCGGTTTTTTGGTGATTCCCTACAACTCTGGGCAGATGACCCCTTTGCATCTCTCAGGTGACAACGTTCCAACCCATGGGTCTGTTTGAGTAGCCATTGCTGGTGTGGGCTTTACGAGATCAGAGTGCAAATCCTACCACAACCTCTTTAATTAGTTACCTTTTACGGCATGCAGAGGAAATGATGCGTCTATTCTTTGACAAGCTGTTCTCCACACAGCATGAAGGATGTTGTGGTAGCAGTATGATGGAATGTGCTGTATCAGCACATTGCTGCATCCAATGTTTGCCGATGATTCCCTACTTCTGGTTGGTGGATAATACCTTTGCACCACTCGGGTGACAACCTTTAACCCATGGGTCTGTTTTGGTAGTCGCTGCTGGTGAGGGTTTTATGAGGCCAGAGTGTAAATCCTATCTCAAGAAGGCTGGAGGGTATAACAGCTGAAACGTTATGTTAACTAAAAACGAGATGAGGACAAATATCCGTTGAATGTAAATAATGTAATCTATTTCAACCTCTTTTAATCACCTTTTACAACATGCAGAGTAAACGATGGGTTTATTCTTTGACACATCAGTCCTCACACAGCACTAATGCAACACAAAATGAAGTGCTTTGCTGAAGAACACAACCCATGGACCATCTTGGGAATCAAACCCACAAACTGACAATAGCAAGTGCAACACTTTAACTACTAGGCCACCTACCTTCACATTTTGCATTTGAGGTAAAAAAAAAAATGAGCCCCCACCCCCTTCAGTCATGACACAGACCATGGGATTGCACCTAGAAGGTTACCCTCCCAGGCACGAGTCCAGGCAAGGTTGTTTAGGAAAGGCCAGCAGTCACCCAAGCATATCTAACTCCCCTCTCCATGCCACCAGTGTTATCCAAGGGAAAGGCAACGGCCAATACAGCTTGGCACCTGTGATGTCGCAACTCATTTCTACAGCTGAGTGAACTGGAGCAACATGAAATAAAGTGTCTTGCTCAAGAACACAACACGCAGCCCGGTCTGGGATTCGAGCTCACAACCTCACGATCGTAAGCTCGACGCTGTAACCACTGAGCCATGCGCCTTCACGGAAAAAAAAAAAAATTATGCAAAAATTATTAGCCAACTCAAACAATGGACGATTCAAAGCATATGCTATTATAAAAAACCAGGATGTTTTTGCCTGGTGAGTACTTCTGTTCACTGTGGTAAATTGTTTTGTTGCTTATAAATTTTGTTTATTTCTGCTTGACTTGTTTCTCATTATAAAGAGACCCTTTTTTCAGCAAGATACAAGTACACTTACCTGTTTGACAGTTGCTACCATTATAACCAGCAGCACATCCTCCACTGCTACAGACACCAGTCTGACGATTACACTTACTCTTGTCGGCACAGTGACATGTACTTTTACAGTTTGCTCCAAATTTCCCATTTACACACGCTGTAAAATACATATGAAACATAGCTTACAACAATGAAATTTAGGTTATATTGTTAACAGCCAGACATCACTACAAAAAGACTACAGCCTTCTAAAGACCTTAAAGACGTGGCTATCCTGTCTTAATATTATCCAAGATTACCAAGATATCTGGTGCCTCGCTTGTACTCAAGAAAACTCATCCTTCACAGCAGAAGTGTTAATGCCATTCCCCCTGCTGAAAAAGATTGGCTTGCAAGAACTTTGTGCCAGTGCCACATAAAAAGTACCCATGGTGGCACCATGCACAAAGAACTCTGCACACTCTGTAAAATGGTTGGCATTAGGAAGGGCATCCAGTCATAAAAGCCATGCCAAATCAGACCAGAACCTGGTGCAGTTCTTCTGCTGGTCAGCTCTAGTCAAAGAATCCAACCCATGCCAGCACAGAAATCAAACATTAAAGAATGATGATGATGATGATGATGATGAGATGATTACATCAGTAAATGTATCTTTTCCTTATATACTGGGTTGGCAAGAAAGTAATTTCGGTTTGTTAGTGTGAAATAAATTTTTTTTTTCATACAAAGAATAAATGTTAATCAATTATATATTTTCCATTTTGTTCGAAGAACTTTTGCCATCTTTCTGGCAACTTCATGATTCCACGCTCATACAACTTCTGGTCCTTATCAGCCAAAAACAGAACAAAGTGCAAAGTTATTATTATTCAAAGAATTTTGCAAACTTCGAAGTAAATGGTAATCTGATGATGCGAGGTCAGGGCTATATGGTGGATGTGAGATGACTTCCCAACCAAGCTCCAATAATTTTTCATGAGTCAGCAAAGATGTGTATGGTCTAGCGTTGTCATGGTGGAACACGATTCCAATTCTGGCCGTTTTTTAACCCATTTCTGATATGTGCATTCTGTTAAGCAATCAACACCATAAACTTCACATAACTTTTTGTGAGCCTCAGCATCTTTCTTGCCTTTATGGAAAAAAAAGAAGCAAAATATGGCAAAAAAATGTTCGTTTTTGCACTCCATATTAAAACTGACACTAAACTAAGGGCTGTAATCAAAATTACGTGCAATTTGCTTCTAAACTAAGCTAAAGGTAATGTCTGTCAAATGTCAAAAGACAAAAATCATAACATTGAAAAAAGGCATAAACTCTATTTGCGAAAAACGAAATTACTTTCTTGCCAACCCAATATATAAAATAGTTTGATGAACATCTGACTGCTATTTCTAGCAGGTCAAATAACTGCATAGAGCAGTCAATGGCAAACTGAAGAGTACACCTAACCAAAAAATTACCTTGAAATTGTTTAGTAGTGCATCCTGTTTGATGATGAGTCTTAGCCATAAGTAGCCCACTTCTTGTAAAATGCTGCCCTTGGCCAGCATAGAGCTTGCACCAAGAACGACGACTGATACACCACATATTTTCTTAGTTACAAAACTTATGTGGCACTGTCCGACTTTCAAAGCAAATAATACACAAGATTGTTGCTTCGTTGGGGGAATACTGTGGCCTTTGGGTTCAACACTAACATTTTCTCTTTAACCCTTTTGTTACCAACCCGGCTGAGACCAGCTCTAGCACTATAGTACAAATGTCTTGTTTTGAATTAAGTTCTGAATTAAAATCTTCTACCAAACCTTAGTCACAATTTATGTTCCTAACACTAGCTTAATGATAACTAAGTTATTTTACTAAATTATTTGTTATATTTAACCCTTTTGATACCAACCTGGCTGAAACTGCCTCTGGCTCTGTAGTACAAATGTCTTGTTTTCATAAGTTTTGAATAAAATTCTTGCACCAAACCTTAGTCACAATTTATGTTCCTAACGTTAGCTTAATGTTAGCTAAGTTATTTTACTAAATTTTTTGTTATATTTAACTCTTTTGATACCAACCCGGCTGAAACCGCCTCTTCTTCTGTAGTACAAATGTCTTGTTTTGAATTAAGTTCTGAATTAAAATCTTCTTCCACACCTTAGTCACAATTTATGTTCCTAACATTAGCTTAATGTTAGCTAAGTTATTTTACTAAATTCTTTGTTATATTTAACCCTTTTGATACCAACCTGCCTGAAACTGCCTCTGGCTCTGTAGTACAAATGTTTTGCTTTCATATTAAAATCTTCCACCAAACCTTAGTCACAATTTATGTTCCTAACACTTCCTTAATGATAACTGAGTTATTTTACTAAATTCTTTGTTATATTTAAAGTAATTAAAAGAAACACAGAGCATCTCAAAATAAATACGGTAACAAAAGGGTTAAAGCACTAAAGGAAAATAACAAAGATATGTTATTACACTGACCTGTTTGACAGTTGCTACCCTCATAACCTGCAGTACATCCTCCACTTGAACACACACCTGTCTGATGGTGACACTTCTTGTTGTCTGCACAGTGACATGTATTTTGACAGTTTGGACCAAATTTAGCTCCACTGCAAGCTACAATAAATAAGTAAAAAAATTAATTAACCTTTATTGGCATATTTTGCAGAATAATTTTAGAAGGAAAGGAAAGGAGCTGAATGCAATTAGCAATAAGCTTGCTTCCCAACCACATGGTTCTGGTTTCAGTCCCACTGCATGGCACCTTTGGTGAGTGCCTTCTACTATAATCTTGAGCAGACCAAAGCCTTGTGAATGGATTTAGTAGCTGGAAACTAAAAGAAGCTCAGGGTGTGTGTGTGTTTGTTTCCTCCAACCACTTGACAACCGGTGTTGGTGTGTTTACATCTCTGTAACCTAGTGGTTTGGCAAAAGAGACCAATAGAATAGGTACCAGGCTTAAAAAAACAAAGTATTGGTGTCGATTCATTTGACTTAAAGTTCTTCAAAGTGGTGCCCCAGCATGGCCACAGTGTAATGACTGTATCAAGTAAAAGAAAGAAATGAAGCGACGTGAAGGCTAGTCAATTTTTATGACATCAAGAATAGAAGTAGTCAATGTGTTTCTCTTTGGAGTTTCCCTGGCTAGGGTCTAGGACCTGCAGCACAGTTTTCCAGCCCACACGCAGGATGTTTTTCACAAGATACCGTCGATGTGGATTGCTACTGGCTCACAACGAGCTCATCCATCCTTTGGCAGGTCGTTTTTTTGAGTCTTGCAGAGTGACCATAACATTAGTTGTCTTATCTATTTATGACTGTCAGGTGTTTTGTCTGGTGATTTGAGGGAGTCATCCTCATTGCACTAAACTGCCACCTACTGGTGAACAAGCAAAGTGCATACACTGGGTATGTGAAGTTGTCAATGTTTACAACACTAGCCCTGCTTTTTAATTCATATCTGAATTTATTCATATGTAGCATATGGTATAATTATAAACAGGGTAAATTTTAGCTATTTCTCCACATACTGAAAAAAAAAAAAATGCTGAACAACGTTTATTGATTTTCGGACCTTATTGAGTTCTCACCAGAGGCCTCCACATCATTTTGACAGTTTCCAGTGAAACAAGCAGCCAAACAGTTCATATACTCAACAAATGCAGCAGTTACTCTATGAAGGAGTCCTTAATTTACATACCAAAAGTGTTTTACACTATAAATACCAGCAGCCCGTCAACAGGGATCTTAGTCCACATAGTATCAAGGTATGATACTCTCTTTACTCTCTTTTACTTGTTTCAGTCATGTGACTGTGGCCATGCTGGAGCACTGCCTTTAGTCAATCAAATCAACCCTGGACTAATTCTTTGTAAGCCTAGTACTTATTTTTTTTACGAACCGCTAAGTGACGGGGACGTAAACACACCAGCATTGGTTGTCAAGCGATGTTGGGGGTACAAACACAGACACACAAGCACGCACGCACGCACACACACACACACACACACACACACACATATTCTCCCCCTCCCCTCTTCTCCTCACTACACCACATGACTTTACACATCACATCACATATGATGTGCCATACTAATACACACACCAACTAATACATACTAATACGTACTAATACATACTAGTACATACTAACACTTACACCAACCCTATACATACACACGTCCAGACCCGCATACGCACCTTATACTCTCACACACACACACCACATACCTATACATACCAATACGTACTAATACATACTATACATACACCAACCCCATACATACGCATGTCCAGACCAATTTACGCACTAATACTCTCTCATACACACACACACACACACACACACACCCTTATACATACTAATACATACACAACCCTAACATACACACATCCAGACCCCTCCCACGCTTTTTTAGATGGTCCCTCAACCCTTTTATCAACCCTATTATCTCCCCTTATTTCGCTCTCGCGTCTCATGTTTGATCTTTGACCTCTGGCCGAAATCAGATCGCCATGTTGATTCGTTAGCTACTGCACGCATTTTTTTCTCTCCTTCTTTCTGTGTTTTTCTCTCTGTGTATCTTTCTGTTGAAGAGCGTAGGCTCGAAACGTTAAAGACTTGTTTTATTTATATTTCCTGAGCGCCATACTAATACAATTGTTCGTTTGTTTTCACCTGCCTTCGTCTTTGTTTATTTTCATAAAGCTTCCCGTATATATATATATATAACCTGTCTAAAGTGTTTAGTTACAAAAAATTATTTTCAAAATCTGCCGGTCAAAAGGTAAAGATCCAGAAGAGGTTGGGTGACTAGCATGGATACTAGATTTAAGCCCTTGTGAATTTTTCCATTGGAGATAACTAAAGGAAAAGGTTTTCCGACATCACCCTTGAACTCTTGAGGAAAGGAACAGAGAGGAAATCAACACAATTTTACCTGTGATGACACTGAGAATCGTAAAGAACTTCCAGGAACGACTCCATCAATGCATTGCCAACATCAACCGTTATTTGCCCAAAGTAATTTTTAAATCCCATTAAAACAAAAGTAATTTTTTTATGTACTTTTTAGAAATATAATTAGTTTTTTCTTAGACACTTGTTCTTTACTCTTTACTCTTTTACTTGTTTCAGTCATTTGACTGCAGCCATGCTGGAGCACCACCTTTAGTCGAGCAAATCGACCCCAGGACTTATTCTTTGTAAGCCTAGTATTTATTCTATCAGTCTCTTTTGCCGAACCGCTAAGTTACGGGGAAGTAAACACACCAGCATTGGTTTTCAAGCGATGTTGGGGGGGACAAACACAGACACACAAACACACACACATATATATATATATATATACACGACAGGCTTCTTTCAGTTTCCATCTACCAAATCCACTGACAAGGCTTTGGTCGGCCCGAGGCTATAGCAGAAGACACTTGCCCAAGGTGCCACGCACTGGGACTGAACCCGGAACCATGTGGTTGGTAAGCAAGCTACTTACCACACAGTCACTCATACGCCTATGTACTTTTTAGAAATATAATCAGTTTTTTCCTAGATACTTGTTCTTTCTTCATATTCATTCAAAATGTGGGAGATCTCTATGCCCTACCCTGTATTAATACACACTCCAGACAATTTTTACTGTCCAGCGAAGAGAATACAGAATTACCATTGGAAGAATTCATGGAGTGACTAACAGCTAAATGTAGCTATAGACATTAGATACTTATCGTTGTGGTTAGCCGTTAACTGGAACTTAATTGAGAGCTAATACAGTATCTGCCTGGATAAGAGATAACTCCAAACTCACTTTTATATTACATATATTTGTTCTCTACTTATTATTTCTTTACCCCTTCTTTTTCTATGGTCTACCTTTGACATCAGATCTACAAGCAATTATTTTTTAAAATACTCAATAGCGTTCTGTTTATCATTTATGCAGTCATCAAAATTGTTATAATGTCTTGTTATTGAGATGGGTCCTCTTTCTTTCCTGATGAGAAGATTACATTATTTTACACCGTTTATTCCTTTGGAATAAAACCAATGTTGTCTTCGAAATATATGTCGAAAGCAAAAGAATTTGAATAACACCTGCGTTCAACTCCCTTTACTTATACTATGCAAATTACTGCACATTAACCCGGAGTTTCTACCTTTGAATAGGTCACTACATCCTTGTTACTTGTGTGAATTTTGCTACCCTGGTAACTGTTTATTAAATTTTCCGTGTTAACTGTAAACAAAGGATAATTCATTCATCCATTTATATATACATATATATATATATATATATATATATATATATATTATATATATATATAACATGTTGCATCACTAACCTGTTTGACATTTGGTACCTTCATAACCTGGAGCACATCCTCCACTGGAGCACACTCCAGTCTGGCGGTTACATTTGCTGCTGTCTGCACAGTGGCATATACTTTGACAGTTTGGTCCATATTTGTCATTTACACATACTGCAGAAAAAATATATATAAAACAGTGACAAAAAAAAAGTGATAATTTTTTACGAGAAGTATGATAGATCTCAGTAATTTAGCAATATTTATTCTAGTATTTAAGGACAAACAATGAAATGAAAACCATCTGGGGAAGTAATTTTGTCTGTCGTGACTATTGAAAAGGTTGCAAGACGCAATGAAAATTTTAGGAAAATAAAAATAAGAAATATGTGGAAATTTTACCAGCGAGTGTGTTACATTATAAGGCACAAAAAGAAAATGACTCTCCCCAGACACAACAGAATATGCTTCAACACACAAACTCATATAAAGAATCTTGCAAACCAAATCCCAAAACGAAATATAAATAAATATATATATATATAACAAAGTTGAGTTGTGGGGTATCGCACGAGTGGAATTATATACGAAAGAAGGTTTGAAAATGCAATTTAAAAGATGTTTATTTACTTAACCGGTTTCACTCTTTGGAAAAAGATTGTCAAAAGTAACATAGAATATTATGAATTCAAAAAAGTTTTTTACATAATTGCCACATAACATGTATATATACAGTCTTTGGTAACAGGGACATGTTAAGGACATAAAGAAGTACAACAGTGTGATGAGAATATTTGAAAAATGGGCAGTTTTTTCAAATATTCTCATCACACTGTTGTACTTCTTATGTCCTTAACATGTCCCTGTTACCAAAGACTGTATATATACATGTTATGTGGCAATTATGTAAAAAACTTTTTTGAATTCATAATATTCTATGTTACTTTTGACAATCTTTTTCCAAGAGTGAAACCGGTTAAGTAAATAAACATCTTTTAAATTGCATTTTCAAACCTTCTTTCGTATATATATATATATATATATATAATATATATATATATATATATATATAACAAAGTTGAGTTGTGGGGTATCGCACGAGTGGAATTATATAGGAAAGAAGGTTTGAAAATGCAATTTAAAAGATGTTTATTTACTTAACCGGTTTCACTCTTTGGAAAAAGATTGTCAAAAGTAACATAGAATATTATGAATTCAAAAAAGTTTTTTACATAATTGCCACATAACATGTATATATACAGTCTTTGGTAACAGGACATGTTAAGGACTTCTTTATGTCCTTAACATGTCCTGTTACCAAAGACTGTATATATACATGTTATGTGGCAATTACGTAAAAAACTTTTTTGAATTCATAATATTCTATGTTACTTTTGACAATCTTTTTCCAAAGAGTGAAACCGGTTAGTAAATAAAATCTTTTAAATTGCATTTTCAAACCTTCTTTCGTATATATATATATATATATATGTTTATATATATATATATATGTGTGTGTGTGTGTGTGTGTATTGAGTCTTTTTTTGAAGTGGTAATGTATATTTAGTATAGTTAGAATAATAAGGTAGTCAGAATGCTGGATGATTATATATATATATTTTATTTCCACTTTCAGCACTTTCTTCAGTTATCGGATTTAACAAAAAGTGGTTTAAAGTTAGATTTCTTGGCCTTTTTATGTATAAGAAAATTGTGGTGTGTGCCAAGCAAGAAAGAAGAAAAAACTTTTGAGAAGGAGGGGGATGTAAAGAGGCTTGGCTTTTGTATTGGTATGATCAAATTTGTTTGTTTAGTACTTAGTGACCTTTTAGGGTGGGGAAGGAAAAAGAAGTTTTGTATTAGAATAAGTCAAGGTTTAAACTGAAAAACCAGATGTTTTTGACTCTGTTTTTCAGTAAAAATTATAACTGCATTTTCATGTCTTATTTCTTTATTCTTTTGTATTCATTAATGTGGAGGAAGTAAAGAGGTGTGCTTCTTGCATTAGTGTGGTCAATGTTTGTAGTAGTCAAGGTTATCAATTTAAAAAAACCAGATGTTATTTTTGACTTTCTTCAATAAAAATAATTGAATGTCCAGGTCTTGCTTTTTTTATTCTTTTGTATTCATTAAAGAATAGATGAATGTGGTCAACTTTTTTTTGGTTGAAATTCTGGATGTTTTTGAAAGAGTGATTTCTGAATTTTTGAGTTCACTCACACACCAATTATGTACATATATATAAACACACACACATGTAAAAACACACACAGACTCTAAGACATCTATATATCTACATGTTCATTTTTGTGCATGTATGTATGTATGTGTGTGTGTGTATGTGTGTGTATATATATATATAGAGAGAGAGAGAGAGAGAGAGAGAGATTCAGATGAATATGGTACTTAGGTTGAGGCACCAGAATTTAGTACAGTATTATCCATACAATTTCAAAAAAAGGTGATTAAAATCAAAATAAGCAACAAGGATATCCAGAGGTAATGCAGTATGATCGTTTCGTGCAACTCCATTTAATTGAACAATGCAATCATTACAGCAATTTAAAATGTAGAGCAATCTTCAGCTGCCCAAAGACATAGAATTTAATTAAATTAGAACAGATGGACACATTAGTATAATTATACCTAAAATCTCCAAGAAATTAAGGAGATAAATAAAGAACATGTTGTCTCTACTTCAGCATAGAAGTTACTAAAATTATCAAGAAGACTCTGCCTGCCACTGATTTTTTGTCTTTATGGGGTCAGTTTTAATTTATAGACTAGTTTATCAAATCCCTTGTATATCTAAGGCTGAGATAGGGCAGGGCTGAGTGGAGTAGACAGACATTCTAGTTGGTATAGTCATAAAAAATCAAGATTTATTATAAGCAATATCATGAGGTTTAGTAAGGGAAAACTTAAAACAAGATGTTAGCTGGTAATTAAGTAGGCAACAGACAGACAGACCAGACAAGACAGACAGACATATCAGACAGACAGACAAATAGATCAGGCAGACAGACAGACAGACAGATTAGACAAGAGAGACAGACAAGACAAGCAGACAAACAGGCTAAACAAGACAGACAGACATATCAGGCAGACAGACAAGACAGACAAGACAGACAGATTAGACAGACAGACAAGACAGACAGACAGATTAGACAGACAGATCAGACAGACAAGACAGACAGACAGACAGATCAGACAGACAGATTAGACAGACAGACAGACAGACAGATTAGACAGACAAGACAGACAGATCAGACAGACAAGACAGACAGATCAGACAGACAAGACAGACAGACAGACAGACAGACAGACAAGACAGACAGACAGACAGACAGACAAGACAGACAGACAGACAGACAGACAGATTAGACAGACAGACAGACAGACAGATTAGACAGACAAGACAGACAGATCAGACAGACAAGACAGACAGACAGACAGATTAGACAGGCAGACAGACAGACAGACAGACACACAGACCAGAGAGACAGACATATCAGGCAGACAGACAAGACAGACAGGCAGACAGACTGACAGACAGATAGACCAGACAGACAGACAAACAGATAAATAGACAGAGATAAACAGACAAAGAGATAGACAGATAGATGTCAACAGGTACGTCACGTAGTCAGGTAGATATCAACGGTGGTATGAAATTCTCTCAGTCATTCTTTAAATGTTTTTTGTTTGTTATGCACAAAAGTGTGCATATCCCATGCTGGTGTGAGATTGCACATTAATGGCCAGGTGAGTAAGGTGCACATTGAATTATTGAAACATCATTCAGGATAAAACGGTTTCAATGCAACGTCTCGTCAATAAAACCTGCAAGTCATTTGGAGGATTGAAACGGCACGTCGCCATTCATAATAAACAAATGGCAAATGAAGTCAATGCTGAAACAGGACATTGCTGCAGTTATTGTGATCAGGATTTCAAATGCCTTTCAGACTTCAGAGTTATTTCAGATCTCACGCTAAGAAAGAGAAATTGGAGGCACGGGGAGAGGTTAAGTTCTGCAAGGTGTAGACTGCTATGGTACAGCGAGGTGGCAGAAACGTTAGCACGCCAGGCGAAATGCTTAGCGGTATTTCGTCTGCGGTTACGTTGTGAGTTCAAATTCCGCCAAGGTCGACTTTGCCTTTCATCCTTTCGGGGTCGATAAATTAGGTACCAGTTACGCACTGGGAGTCGATGTAATCGACTTAATACCTATGTCTGTCCTTGTTTGTCCCCTCTGTGTTTAGCCCCTTGTGGGCAATAAAGAAATAGGTACATATTCACAGCAAAAGTAACTGGTTTCCTTTGCTGCTGTGTATTAATCTTTTCTTCTTTGTCTTTTACTTGTTTCAGTCATTAGACTACGGCCATGCTGGGGCACCACTTTGAAGAAATTTAGTCGAATGAATCAACCTGTTTTTTTTTCTTTATTTTTTTTAAGCCTGGTATTTATTCTATCAATATCTTTTGCTGAACTGTTAAGTTATGGGGATGCAAACAAACCAACACCAGTTGGTCAGGTGGTGCTGGAGGGACAGACACAAAGACACACACGCACATCAACATATACATATGAGCAAATCGCCCCCCACCCC
>NC_043021.1:10852213-10932213 GCF_006345805.1 Octopus sinensis
ATAATTAATACTTCCAATTACTACTTCTGAGGTTTCACTAGCTATGAAACATATGTAGCCTGGATTTTATCTACTCCAATTTTTATATATATATATATATATGTATATACATGTGGCTGTGTGGTAAGTAGCTTGCTTACCAACCACATGGTTCCGGGTTCATTCTCACTGCGTGGAACCTTAGGCAAGTGTCTTCTACTATAGCTTTGGGCCAACCAAAGCCTAAGCACAGAATGACTGTGTGGTAAGTAGCTTGCTTACCAGTCACATGTTTCCGGGTTCATTCCCACTGCGTGGCACCTTAGGCAAGTGTCTTCTACAATAGCCTCGGCCAACCAAAGCCTAGGTACAGGAGTAGCTGTGTGGTAAGTAGCTTGCTTACCAACTAGATGGTTGTGGAGGCACATGGCCTAGTGGTTAGAGCAGCGGACTCACGGTTGACAGATCGCGGGTTCGAATATCAGACCGGGCAATGTGTGTGTTTATGAGCGAAACACCTAAGCTCCACGCGGCTCCGGCAGAAGGTCATGGCAAACTTCTGCTGACTCTTTCGCCTCAACTTTCTCTCACTCTTTCCTCCTGCATCTTGCAGCTCACCTGCGACGGACCGGCGTTCCGTCCAGGTGGGGAATCTATACATGAAGGAAACCGGCCTTTATGAGCCAGGCATGGCTTGAGAAGGAACAAACAACCAGATGGTCCTGGGTTCATTCCCACTGTGTGGTACCTTGGGCAAGTCTCTTCTATTATAGCCTCGGGCCGACCAAAGCCCGGGCACAGGAGTGGCTATGTGGTAAGTAGCGTGCTTACCAACCACATGGTTCTGGGTTCAGTCCCACTGCGTGGCTCCTTGGGCAAGTGTCTTCTACTATAGCCTTGGGCCGACCAAAGCCATGTGAGTGGATTTGGTAGACGGAAACTGAAGGAAGCTTGTTGTATATATGTATACTTATATGTATGTGTGTGTATATGTTTGTGTGTCTGTGTTTGTCCCCCTGAACATCGCTTGAAAACCGATGCTGGTGTGTTTATGTCCCCGTAACTTAGCAGTTCGTCAAAAGATACTGATAGAATAAGTACTAGGCTAACAAAGAATAAGTCCTGGGGTCGATTTGTTCGACTAAAGGCGGTGCTCCAGCATGGCCGCAGTCAGATGACTGAAACAAGTAAAAGTGTATACATATATATGTATATGTATGTATAGTTTAGGAAAATCAATAAGCTGTCAATAATAGTTTTAAATACCGGAGCTAAGAGCTACCAAGCATTCTCATTGGCTATTATGATAATAGACGCTATAAAAAACCGCTGAATAAAAGGGAAGTGTGTGTGGATATATGTATGAGTACATAAATACACATGCATGAGTATGGGCATGTACATATATGTTTGTGTGAGTGTGTACGTATGTAGACATTATGAATGCAGGAGGTTTCGATGTACTGTGAGAATATGGTTGCGTGTATTTTTTTATCTTTTTTCCTACCTATTAGAGTAACTTCCCTTTTATTCAATGGTTTTGTTTGTTTTTTTATTTATAGCGCCTATTGTCGCAATAGCCAATGAGAATGCATCGTAGCTCTTAACTCCGGCATTTCAAACTGAATCCTATTACGACAGCTTACTGATTGTCATAAACTATACATATATAAATTCCTGTTTACCTAATATCGAAGTCTCATTCTCTGGTAGTCATTTTATTATTATTATAATATATATATATATTAAACCCTCCTTCTTTCCTGAGCGTCCAGTAATACTATACTTGTTCCACATCCTCGAGTTGTTGTGTTTTCTCTGTTTTCATGTTTGGATTAACTATATATATATAATATATATATATATCATCATCAATGTGAAACAAGACGGAAAAAAAAAAGAGTACTCAAATACCAGGGGTAGAGTTTTTAACAAAACTGTCCGACGAACGGGAAACTCCAAGTAACAGGTTTTGTTGAATTTCTGCTGCTTTTAAATAAAGTATATATATATATATATATATAGTTAATCCAAACAAGAAAACACAAAAAAACACAACAACGCGAGGACGTGGAACAAATATAGTATTATTGGACGCTCAGGAAAGAAGGAGGGTTTAACGTTTCGAGCGGAGCTCTTCGTCGGAAACATAGGAGAAGGAGAGATCCAGAGAAGGGAAGACAGAGGAAAAAAATCGCCAACGGTACACACAAGGTCACATATATATATATATATTATATATATATATATATATATAACAATTTAGGAGTGACCTTAACAGGCCATTCGTCCACCAGAAAGAGCAGCCATAACTCACACCGCCAAGTAGTAGTAATTCAGAAATTAGGTGAAAATTTTAAAAACATTTACCCTAATTCATCTTTTAGACGATGCATCGTTTCTGTGTTATTAATGATTAAATTAGCTTAATTAAATTAAATTAAGCCAATCTACCATAGGTCACACTTCATCAGTAAAAAACCTGGAGAGACAAATATACACGAGGCGTCTGTATCGATGCCTCCGGAATATCTGTCTTAAAATTTTCAAGACCGACGTATTCGCGCCAAACTTATCAGCAGTAAATATAAACTGCCGATTCAATCTCAGAATTATTCAGAAAATTATCAATTAGTCAATTTAGGGTAGCAAAAAATTCAATAGAAATTTATCGCTACCAGCGGCCTAGTGGAAAAGAGAAAATAGTCAAAGACTAAATATATAAATATAACAATTTAGGAGTGACCTTAACAGGCCATTCGTCCACCAGAAAGAGCAGCCATAACTCACACCGCCAAGTAGTAGTAATTCAGAAATTAGGTGAAAATTTAAAAACATTTACCCTAATTCATCTTTTAGACGATGCATCGTTTCTGTGTTATTAATGATTAAATTAGCTTAATTAAATTAAATTAAGCCAATCTACCATAGGTCACACTTCTTCAGTAAAAAACCTGGGAGAGACAAATATACACGAGGCGTCTGTATCGATGCCTCCGGAATATCTGTCTTAAAATTTTCAAGACCGACGTATTCGCGCCAAACTTATCAGCAGTAAATATAAACTGCCGATTCAATCTCAGAATTATATATATAATAATAATAATTATAATAATAATCATAAAATGACAACCAAAGAATGAGACCTTTTTGATTTACTATCAGGTGACTGGTCAACTCTTTATATTTATATAGTTTGTTTCTTCTCAAGCCATACCTGGTTCATTAGGGCCGGTCTCCCGGATTCCTCCACCTTTATATTTATATACAGCACCAAATTCACTCACAAGCTCATGCCTTGTGAAATGAAGTGCCCATGGGAGAAGCTACTCCCCCAAAATACAATGGTACCATAATTAAACCTTTGGTTTTGAATGAGCCATCTTCAACACACAACAAAATAATCCATCGTCTTAGTGTGAGACGTTTTACGCAGTTAGCTAATTAAGCATCCATCAGTGAGGTAATTAATACATCAGCACAGAGACTTGGGAGACACTTGCTGCCGACCGCTCATCCTGGCGCAGCGCAATCACCACAGGAGCAGGGACAGCCGAGGAGGGACGGATTCGGTCAGCAGAGCAGAAACGCCAGATGCGGAAAGCCAGAGCCGCCTGCACCAGTAGCACGGCCCCTACCCACTTCTGCCCCACCTGTGGGAGGGGCTTCCTTGCCCGGATTGGCCTCACCAGCCACCTCCGGTCTCATAGCGGCAGTTCCACCAGATGATGTCAGTGGTCATCTTCGAACCCGAAGGACGAACATTATTATTATTATTATTAATTAATACAACATGAAAGATAAACAGTGTCACCAACCTGTTTGGCAGTTGTTGCCCTCATATCCAGCCGCACATCCACCACTGGAGCAAACACCAGTCTCACGGCTACATCTGCTGTTGTTTGCACAATGACATGTACTGTGGCAGTTTGGTCCGAATTTACCAGTAACACATGCTGTAGAGTAGAACATGAGCCCGTAATAATTATAATGAAATCGTAAACTAACATAGTATATTGTATATATTCACACACACACACACACACAAAGAATACACAGTCAGTTGACTTAGCAGTCATCTCGATCATCACAGTTTTGGCCCCTAAACACAACCGTTCTGTTTGCTGGGCCCAACTTGACTGGGGTTTGGCGCCTTCCCAGTCAGACTGTCTTGTTGACTGCTCCCTTCAAGGTGGTCACTATCTGAAAGAAGCCCGTCGTATATAGGTATACATATATATATATATATATATATATATATATATATGTATGTATGTGTGTGTATATGTTTGTGTGTCTGTGTTTGCCACCCCAACATCGCTTGACAACTGATGCTGGTATGTTTACATCCCCGTAACTTAGCAGTTAAGCAAAACAGACCGATAGAATAAGTACTAGGCTAGCAAAGAATAAGTCCTGGGTTTGATTTGCTCCACTAAAGGCAATGCTACAGCATGGCCACAGTCAAATGACTGAAACAAGTAAGAGTAATAGTCTCAAATTTTGACATGGGGGTGGACAGCAAGTTCTTCAGGGGAGTGGGAAGCTAGTTACATCAACCCCAGTACATGACTAGTACTTATTTTATCAATCCAGAAAGAATGAAAGGCAAAGTAGACCATCATAGAATTTGGATTCAGAACTTAATGATGGATGAAATGCCACTGAGCATTTCAACCAGCACGCTAACAATTCTGCTAGCTTGCCACCTTCAACAATATCTCAATATACTATTGGATTGTCCAGAAAGTTTGTGCCGATTTATAGTAGCTTACCTTTCGACTTATTTTAGAACATGGTCAAGTCCATAAAATAGGATTTGACTACACCTCCATTTAGAGCACAGTTTAAGCTGTCTTTTCGTGGAAGAATATTCATGTTCCTATAACCTGTGTCAATTCTGTAACCCTTTAAAATGGAAGATAAGCACTTAATGCTTTGGGAACCAGACAAACATTGCTGCAGCTTGGCTGGGATGTGTTACCCCACCTTCCATATTCACCAGATATTGCTCCTTCGGATTTCCACTTATTCAGGTCTCTGCAGAATAGTCTTAATGGTAAAAATTTCAATTCCTTGGATGACGTAAAAAGATACCTTGATGAATTCTTTGCCATGAAACCACCTCAATTCTGGGAAGAGGGTATTTTCAAGTTAAGGGACGCATTGTGCAACAAAATGGTTCATATTTGGTTGATTAAAAATGTAATGGCAAGTATTTATTGACCTTTTTCTTTCCTTTAAAAATCAGCACAAACTTTCCAGACAACCCGATAATATGTTAGAAAAACAGTAAATATGCTACAACACTCACCATTTTGACAGTTGCTGCCTTTGTAACCTGGAGCGCATCCTCCACTAGAACACACTCCAGTCTGGCGGTTACACTTGCTGTTGTCTGCACAGTGGCATTTATTTTGGCAGTTTGGTCCAAATGCATTTGTTGTGCATGCTGAAAGAGAAAAATGAAGTACTGCTTGGGATGATGGTGATGGAGATAATCATGGGTAATGGTAGTAGAAGTAGTCACAAGGTGATCATAATGGTTGGTAGTGATGGCAGTTGTAGTGGCTGAGATGTTGATGATGGTATTATAAATATTATAATATACATTATACATATACATCATCATCATTTCGCGTCCGTTTTCCATGCTAGCATGGGTTGGACGGTTCAACTGGGGTCTGTGAAGCCGGAAGGCTGCATCAGGCCCAGTCAGATCTGGCAGTGTTTCTATGGCTGGATGCCCTTCCTAATGCCAATGCCCTTCCTAACGTCAACAAATATACATATATCTATACAAGCATATATACATATACACATATATACACACATGCTCCAGCATGGCCACAGTCAAATGACTGAAACAAGTAAAAGAGTAAAGAGTAAAAAAGTACATAAAACTTTCTTTTGTTTTCTGTGTAAGTCGGACCCTTTTATATACATATGTATATACACATTTTTGTATTTCATGTATTTAATATACTTTAGATATTGATCAGACTAATTTGTTTATCCCTACACTTACATATATATATATATATATATACTTTTATTCTTTTACTTGTTTCAGTAATCTGACAGAGGCCATGAGTGGACAAATGAAAGAAAAAGTCACTTAACACATTTAGTAGGAGTTATTATTATTATTATTTAAGACAGTTTCATTTGGTTCCATGTGGCTTAAAGTGTCACAGGCTTCTAATAGGAACATGGTTCATTCAGGCTTAGATTCAGTAGTGGAGAAGTATTGGAAGTCCATGATGGCTACTGGAAAATGGGCTGCTATTGGTCAAGGTGGGGTACATGATGTTGTTAGAGGTGAGATCGGCAGCTCAGCAACACCAGATGTGTGAGAAAGGAGAATTTCTTGGCCGACTGGCTGGATGGGGATCTGGTGGTGTCTTGCTGTTTGAGAAGCTGACAGAAGCAAAGCAAGCAAATGTGTGTGTATATGTCTGCCAAAAAATCAAATGGAAATTGTAGTAGTGATACCCATGCCGGTGGCACGTAAAAAGCACCATCCAAGCGTGGGTGATGCCAGCGCCAACTTGACTGGCTTCTGTGCCAGTGGCAAGTAAAAAGCACCAACTGATCATGGCCATTGCCAGCCTCCGGTGGCACATAAAAGGCACCCACTACACTCTTGGAGTGGTTGGCATTAGGAAGGGCATCCAGCTGTAGAAACACTGCCCTAGATCTATCATGGACGTTTTAGCGGCTGACGTATGTTTACGTTTGCTATCGTGTACTTTATCTCTTTAGGTGCACGCACTCGCCGTCCCGTGCATTATCTTAGCTATTTTAGGTTACGTTCAAGTCATGAGACTAGCAGTAGACCAATGACATGCGGATACTTTACATGCATAATACTGTGTTTTGAGTTGTACCACACGCAAGCTATTTTCTCAACTTGAGCAGAATAACTCGTGCATGTCATATTATGATAGATAGCTTCACATAGTTCGTTTTCATAAACCGGTAGACGTAAATGTACGATGCTATGTTATTGTAACGGTGAAGGTAAATAGATGCTAGCTCGTTGGCACTTGTGTGGCCTCATTAAATAAAAAAAACGGAGCAGTGTCTTGCATGCTTCGGATAATACCGGTTTCAAGGGGTTAATGTCAGGCTGAATTCTTTGAATATTTTTATCTCAAGCCATACGACTGGCCACGCCATGAACAAGTTTGGGAAGGATCTGATAAAAACATTCAAAAGAAAAATATTAACATGCATAAAATAACCCTTGTGAAGCTCAATGAATATTTACAAAGTCCTATTATTTTCACTAACCTTTTTGACAGTTGTCGCCTTCGTAACCTGGGGCACATCCTCCACTAGTGCATACACCTGTCTGTGTGTGACACTTGCTGTTATCTTTACAGTGACAGTTACTTTGACAGTTTGGTCCAAATTTACCTTTTACACATGCTGAAAGAGAATCACAAAACAATGACAAATTATAAGGAAATCAGTTGTGAGTAGAAACTCGCTAAGGGGTGAGTGGACAGCAGGTGAAAACGCCAGAGGAAGAACTCATGTCAAACAAGTGTTTTGGCCCATTAGCAACTGATACTTTAGGGAAGCTAGACCCACTTAGATCATAACTCATAGGGACCCTCCTACTGTTTTTGATATGCTAGCTTTAGTGGGGATTGAACACTGTATCTTCAGGTGATCTTATATCATTGAACTGTCATGAATATGGCTCTGCTATGAAGACCACTGCAAGAATTTACACTGTATCTATTTCACACTGCGTTTCATTCCTGCTATGTTTAGCAGCATGCAGTATTCCTTTTCAGCTCCAGCTAACATTTCTCCTTATTCATAACTACATTGGGCTCTTCTCAGCTGTCTTTGACAGGCATTTGCTCATCGATGTTCTTTTGTAACCTTTGATTTTGAACTGACCTCGTCCTATATAACTGATTAATTTATCACCTATACTACAATTGCCTATAATGTAAGGGCCACTATTACTCAAAGCTGGTTGTTCTTTTACCCCCACTACTCAGGTACATCTGACCCACTCATCTCAGCACCTCTCATTTTGTTATGACTGGCCTCACTGGCCCAGCACAAACCACTATTTCCAGTCCTTCCACTCTAGGACATTGGTCCTCTAGAATTGTGTCACTTCTGAGATACGGTCTGGGAATCGAAACCACAATCCTATGACCACAAGTCTGCTGCCCTAACCACTGGGCCATTGCACCTCTTACTGTATACATAATACAATAATGTTATAAAATTGTTAAGGCAGGGAGTTAGTGGAACTGTTAGCACATCCATCTTTACATTCTGAGTTCAAATTCCACAAAGGTCAACTTTACCTTAAGGCAGTGACCTGGCAGAACTGTTAGCATCCCGGGAAAAATGCTTAACATAATTTTGTCTGTCTTTATGTTCTGAGTTCGAATTGTGTTGACGTTGACTTTACCTTAAGGTAGCAAGCTGACAGAACCATTAGCATGCTGGGCAAAATGCTTAGTGGCATTTTGTCTGTCTTTAAGTTCTGAGTTCAAATTCCACCAAGGTCAGCTTTGCCTTTCATCTTTTTGGGGTCAATAAAATAAGTAGCAGTTGAACATGGATCGATATGATTGACTTAGACCTTCCCCAGAAATTACTGGCCTTGTGCTGAAATTTGAAACCAATGCCATAAAGTGGTTACATTTACCTGTTTGACAGTTGCTACCCTTATATCCTGCAGCACATCCTCCACTTGAACACACGCCTGTCTGACGATTGCACTTCTTGTTGTCAGCACAATGACATGTATTTTGACAGTTTGGTCCAAATTCGTTTCCACTACAAACTGTAGAAAAGAAAAAGAAATAATTAATTTGAATACTTCATTAAAAATAAATCTAAACATGGAAAAAAATATGAATTAAAGCACCATCTAAGCGTGGTTGATGCCAGTGTCACCCGACTTGCTCTTGTGCCGGTGGCACATAAGAAGCACCATCCAAACATGGTCGATGCCAGTGCCACCTGATTGGCTCTTGTGCTGGTGGCATGTAAAAAGCATCCATTACACTCTTGGAGTGGTTGGTGTTAGGAAGGGCATCCAACTGTAGAAACATTACCAGATCAGATTTGAACCTGGTGCAGCCTACTGGCTTGCCAGTCCTCAGTCAAACTGTCTGACCTATTCCAGCATGGAAAAAGCCTGAAACTATTTGGAGGAGACGGTAATCAATTACATCAACCCCTGTGCTTGAAAGAGAAAGGCAGCACTCGAAGGATTATAACTCAGAGCATTAATGACTAGCTTCCAAGAATTTGTTTAATATGCAAAACTGGTGTATACAATAATGTTACACTGCTATATCTAGTGGTTATTTAAGCAGTTCTATATTTAAGAGATGAGGAATTATGCACATTATTTACATTTGACGGATATTTGTCCTCATCTTTGTTGTTAACACAACGTTTCGGCTGTTATACCCTCCAGCTGTCATCAGGTATCTTGGGGAAATTTTGAACCTGGGTTCTCATTCCTAAGGTATTTTTCGATGTTATTATTATTATTGTTAGTGTTCAGGTCACTGCTTAGAATCAAACTCGGAATAACGTAAAAACACTTCTGGCTACAATTTCTATAGAATATCTGTATAGATAAACTTAACAAGTGATAACTCAGAACGTATAGACAAATAAAATGCCACAATCATTTTGTTCAACATGTTTATAATTCCATCAGCTCATCTTGAGCTAAAAGAAAATAAAAATCAGAAAGAAGTAATGTAAAATTCCTTATGCTTTTTACTCTATAGCACTCAGGTTACCCTGTCAAATGTAATATTTGTTTATACACATTGTTTTGAATTAAACCTACCTGATCTCAAAGCTTCAAGATATTTTGATGATCTGATTGTTTATTTTTAGAATGACATTGTAGGGTAGGTGTAAAAGGCCAGAATGTAAAAGAAGATAAAACAGGTAGAATATCTGAACTGGATACAGCCAGTTTAATTGCTAATGGGTTAACCTTTTTGTTACCATATTTTTGTTAGATACACTGCTTTTGGTTCAGTTAATTTGGAAAATAAAGAATTTAGTAAAATAACATTGTCATTATTAAGCTGGTGTTTAATCCCTTTAAAACAGAAAAGTTTTATCATAGAAAAAGGGACGGTTTCAGGCAGGCTGCATTTAAAATGGTTGAACAACTAAATTTCTATTGTGAAGTATTATATTACAAGCCTGTATGATAAGCACTCAAGTTCATAATGATTACACAGTTAAACACTATGTCATTGATTGTTACCATGAAAATTGCAATTTCTTCACAACCATTGGAGCATGAAGCACTCCTCATGAATGCATGTTTGTGAGATGGTTGTGATCTGTAAACAGTTTTGATCATGAACTGGAAAGAGAAGCATGAACATGCAGTGTGTATGTGCACACTGAATTCGTAAAACAGAAAAGAATAAAAATGCAATGTGCATGTCAAAATAAAATGGAAGAGAAGAATAAAACAAGTTATACAATGGTCTGCGTTCCATGTCTGACACCATTATCATGCAGCTATGCTCCAATTTTCTCATAACTAGCTATAAATTTACAGCTGTAGTAGATAATATGAGAAGCATATCACATCACCAACCTGTTTGACAGTTGCTACCATCATAACCAGCAGCACATCCTCCACTAGAACACACACCACTTTGATAATTACACTTGCTCTTGTCAGCACAATGACATGTCTGCTGACAGTTTTTCCCAAATTTACCATTTTTACATGCTGCAAGAATAAAGGAAAAAAATATTGCAAAGTATTAGTCGAAAAACAAATTCAGAGTAATCTGAGTACAAAAGAATTAAAGACATAAGAAGTTTTACATTATTTCTTTATGGTTATTATTTTCTTTCAGATTAAGGAGACAAGCTGATGGAATTATTAGCATGCTGCGCAAAATGCTTGCAGCATTTCATTTGTCTATATGTTCTGGAGGTGCAATGGCCCAGTGGTTAGGGCAGCGAACTCGCAGTCGGAGGATTGATTCCCAGACCGGGCGTTGTGTGTGTTTATTTAAATATACCTTAAGGTCCACGAGGCTCCGGCAGGGGATTGTGGCGACTCCTGTTCTACTCTTTTGCTCCAACTTTCTCTCACTCTTTCTTCCTGTTTCTTGAGTAACGCTGCAATGGACTGGCGTCCCCTCCAGCTGGGGGGAACACATACGCCATGAGCCTGGTTAGGCTTGAAAAGGGCGCATAAATAAAATAAAATATGTTCTGAATTAACCCTTTAGCATTCAAATGTATGGCCAGATTAAATGCTAAAGAGTTTAATATTAGTTGAAAAACAAATTCAGTACCAAAAGCAAGCACCCTATGAATAATGATGACGGCAGCATCTTGCTGTCTGAAGAGCATGAAAAAACACAGAACAGCGTTAAGTGGTTATGTAAACCAATTCATGATGCTGCAGCACTTTTATTCCTGCCTGCACTTTGTAGTTTCAAAGTGAAAGTCAGTCTGTCAATCCGATTCCACTCTTTAAAAGACTTGGAGGTTTTATGTGCCACCTGCACAGGGGCCAGTCCAGCAGCACTGGCAACGACCTCGCTCGAATGTTTTTTCATGTCCCACCGGCACAAGTGCCAGTAAGGTAACACAGGTAACGATCACACTTGAATGGTGCTCTTAGCGCTCCACTAGTAAGGATTCCTGTCATCGAATTTGATTTCAATTTCGATTTCGCTTTTGAATTCACTTGCCTCAACAGGTCTTCGCAAGCAGAGTTTAGTGTCCAATGAAGGAAAGGTACGCATAAGTGGGCTGGTTACACCCTTGGTATAGGCCACAAGGTTATGGTCTCACTTGTGCTTGCCGAGTCTTCTCAAGCACAGCATATTTCCAAAGGTCCTGGTCACTAGTCATTGCCTCGGTGAGGCCTAATGTTCGAAGGTCATGCTTCACCACCTCATCCCAGGTCTTCTTGGGTCTACCTCTTCTACAGGTTCCCTCGGCGAAAATCTGCCTCAACGAAATCTATTCAACCCATGCAAACATAGAAATGCAGATGATGATCATCATCATCATCGACGATGGCGACAACAATAAAACCTTTTACTAGTTGACATTTGCATCGGTCAAGTACAATTGTACACACAAACCAAGGATAATACCAATGAAATATACAAAGTACAACACTTACCTGTTTGGCAGTTGTTACCTTCATAACCAGCAGCACATCCACCACTGGAACAAACTCCAGTGTAACGATTACACTTGCTCTTGTCAGCACACTGACATGCACTTTTGCAGTTTGGTCCAAATTTACCAGGTATGCATGCTATAAGTAGAGTACAACATTATTATTATTTTATACAAGCACAACAGATTAGACTGCTGGAAAAAAATACCTAACGTTAGGCTACAAGTAACACTAGATGCCAAGAACCACCCTAAGTACTTTAACTTATTATTATTAATAATAATAATAATAATAATCATTAATAATAATAATCAGTAACTTGCCCAAGATGCCACATAGCAGGACTAAATCCAAGACCACATGGTTGGGAAGCAAACCACCAACCACACATCCATGCCTATGCCTATATATGGCAAATGTTGAGTATTTTATAAAATAAAAGAAATAAAGAAACCTACTCATAAAATGTACAGTTTCTATTTTGATTGTAAACAAGTCACTGTTCATTGATGAAGGTAATCATCATCATCATCATCATTGTTTAACGTCCGTTCTCCATGCTAGCATGGGTTGGACGGTTCGACCGGGGATCTGGGAAGCCAGAAGGCTGCACCAGGCTCCAGTCTTATCTGGCAATGTTTCTACAGCTGGATGCCCTTCCTAACGCCAACCACTCCGTGAGTGTAGTGGGTGCTTTTTACGTGCCACCTGCACAGGTGCCAGGCGAGGCTGGCAACGGCCACCATAAAGGTGAAGCTGATCTTCGTCTGTCTGTCCATAACAACATATATGTAGAGGGAGGGAAGAAAGAGAGGAGAAAATTTGTTGAGAGAGAGTGTGTGTGACTGAAGGATAGATAGGTAGTGCTGTCACCTTAGTAACTAACAAGTTTTGGTTAAAACGCAGGAAAGAAGTCTGTTAACACTTTGCAACACAGACTAATTTTAAAAAAGACTATATATATATATATATATATATATATATATATATCTGCCAGATCTGACTAGGCCTGATGAAACCTTCCAGCTTCACAGACCCCAGTTGAACCGTCCAACCCATGCTAGCATGGAAAACAGATGCTAAACGATGATGATGATGATGATGATGATAAACTACTTAAAGCTATTTATTTTTGGTTGTTTGTTTCTGTGTGTTTCTATATGTCCTTCAACATATAGACAATGTGACACAGATCTTAAAAAAGGGCAAACTTTGAAAAAACTATGAATGTAAGTGCATGATTAACAAATATTTTTATTGGTAGTATAGTGGAGGGTAACAAACTTGTGTTTATATGAACGACATGCTGCAATACTTACCTGTTTGACATTTGCTGCCTTCATAACCAGCAGCGCATCCACCACTGGAACAAACACCTGTCTGACGGTTACACTTGCTCTTGTCAGCACAGTGGCACGTATTTTTACAGTTAGGTCCAAATTTAGAGCCACTGCAAACTACAAGAGAAGAAAGGAAAAATTTTGTGTTGATAAAATGTAAAAGTTTAACAGCTACTTCCCATGCTGGCATGGATTGGACGGTTTGACTGAAGGCTGGCAAGCCAGGAGGCTGCACCAGGCTCCAATCTGATCTAGCAAGGTTTCTACAGCTGGATGCCCTTCCTAACGCCAGCTACTCCAAGAGTGTAGTGGGTGTGTTTTATGTGCCACTGGCATGCTCAAATGATAATTTGTGGAAAATAGCTTTAACTCCTTAGCATTTAAACTGGACATGCTTGGTCAACGTTTTATGTTTAAACTTTTCAAATCCAGGCTCTGACACCGACCATACAATGTCATTCTAGAAATAAACAATCAGATCATTGAAATCTTGAAGCTATGACACAATACATGATTAATTTAAAATGATGTGCGTAAATAAGCATTACATTTGACAGAATAATCAGAATGCTACAGGGTTAAAGGAAAAAAAAACAACAAAATAATTTAATAGTATAATTGTAGTTCTTTATGTCCCATGATCATGAAGATAAATAACACCTACATGTATGAGAGGGTGCAGAAAAATTCCTGGCTTTGGGTAGAAAAAATACAGAAAGATCCTTTAATTATGATTTTATTCAACATGTTCCTCTCTCAAATTCACACACTTATTGCAGAGGTCTTTCAGCTTTTCTAAGCAATGTAAAAGAACTCAGAAGGTTGGGCCTCCAAATAGGCCTTTTGTGATACCCTTAAAGCCAGGAACTTTTCAGCAGTCCCATTTAGGGTTGAGGCTCCGACTGCCAGTACATTAAGTACTTGTTGCTTTCATCCTCATCTCCATCACTGTAGGGCTTTGCTTCTTGCCAGCACTTAGAATTTTAAAGTGAAAGTCAGTCTGCCAATCCAGTCCTACTCTATAGATTTGGAGATTTGACTACAGATGGCTGCAGTGACCAGAAAGCTGTAGGTTTTACAATGGCCTTCTCCAAGGCGAATTGCCTTGCAGGGTTGGAGAGTTCCACTTGCCCTGGAGTTGCTGGAAGGATGTCAAAGAGGATACCAGACCATCTGAAGGACTTCCTTCCTTGATATGCTGTCGAGGTTGGCTCACCTAGTCTTTTCCTTTCCCAAAGCAATGAAAGTTTGCGTTTGAAGTTCCTTCCATAACAAGTAAATTAACCCATAGATGGGACCCAGATATGCACTACTAACCAGGGTCAGAATAGTACTTGGGAACAATAATGACTAAGAGGTGGCTCCACACTCCTCAAGACCCTGGAACTCCTGGATCAAGGCCTCCAACTACAAGATGCAGTTCAAAGCCATAGCCAGGCCAACATCTAATACTATATATTAATAAAAAAGAACATGTCAGCATGTTTTAAAAAATTACACATGTTTGGAGCAACAGATAATTGAATTGGTAGTGATAAGATTCTAAACACACCACACAACAAGCCGATATAATACTGCCATCATATTAAAAATACCACAACAAGCCGTTATGATACACACTGCTATCATACTAAACACACCACAAGAAGCCTGAATAATACATACTGCTACCATATTAATATACTTTCAAATATTCCATGCTAGCAAGGGTGGGACAGATTCACAAGAACCGGCCAGGCAGAACCCTGCACCAGACTTCTGTAACTGTTTTGGCAGGATTTTTACAGCTGAATGCCCTTCCTAACACCTACCACTCAGCAGAGTGGTGTGTGTGTGTATGTGGGGGGAGTCCCTCATAACCACTTGACAACCAGTGTTGGTGTGTTTACATTCAGATAGCTTAGCGGTTTGTCAAAAAAGGCCAATAGAATAAGTACAATAAAAAAAAAAGGTAAGCCTGGGGTTGATCTGATCAACTGAAACCCTTCAAGGTGGTGCCCCAGCACAGTCACAATTAATGACAGACAAGTAAAAAAAAAGAAAAAGATATTTTCAAAATTAATTGAAACCAAAACAGTGTATTATAATTAAAATATGACAAGGTGTAGGAGTAGCTGTGTGGTAAGTAGCCTGCTTACCAACCACATGGTTCCAGGTTCAGTCCCACTGCATGACACCTTGGGCAAGTGTCTTCTACTATAGCCTTGGGTCGATCAAAGCCTTCTGAGTGGATTTGGTAGATGGAAACTGAAAGAAGCCCGTCATATATATGTATATATTTGTATATGTATGTGTGTATATGTTTGTGTGTCTGTGTTTGTCCCCCCAACATCTCTTGACAACTGATGCTGGTGTATTTGCATCCCCGTAACTTAGCGATTTGGCAAAAGAGACCTACAGAATAAGTCCTAGGCTTACAAAGAATAAGTCCTGGTGTAGATTTGCTCGAGTAAAGGTGGTGCTCCAGCATGGCCGCAGTCAAATGACTGAAACAAGTAAAAGAGTGTTAATACATTCCCACTTGGTGTAAATACTCTGTGTGTAAACCTTGCTACATCACTTACCTGTTTGACAGTTGCTACCTTCATAACCTGCAGCACATCCTCCACTGGAACACACACCTGTCTGTGTGTGGCACTTCTTGTTGTCAGCACAGTGGCACATACTCTGACAGTTTGGTCCAAATTTACCTTTTACACATGCTGTAACGTAATTAGAAATTATATATTCTTAAAAATCATTGAAGTGGTATAGGTATCAATAAATAAATATACACACACACACACACATACATACATGCAAGACTTTTTTCAAGTTCCAAATGTGAATCTGTTAACTACATTCCAAAGATGTATCTTTGTAGGAAACTGTAATTCAAGGGGCCAGCGTTGAGACATTGTGTCATGCTGAATCTCCCTGAGAATCAGGTTAAGGGTACATGTGTCTGTGGAGTGCTCAGCCACTTGCATGTTGATTTCACGAGCAGGCTGTTCCATCAATCGGATCAACTGGAACCTTCATCGTTGTAATCAACAGAATGCCAGAGTGGGAGCAAAATAACCAAAGAGAGAGAGAAAGAAGCATTAAGGTGTATTAACCCCTTAGCATTAAAACCAGCCACATCCAGCCCAAATATTCTACCTACTTTACATTCAAACCAGCCAGATTTGGCCCCTAACACCTTCTCTACAACGTCATTCTAAAAACCAAAGTCTAAAAGTCAGAGACAATTAAGAGGTAGCTGGAGTCGGAGTCAATAAAACTATACCTATTTCTTTACTACCCACAAGGGGCCAAACACAGAGGGGATAAACGAGGGGATAAACAAGGACAGACAAACAGATTAAGTCGATTATATCGACTCCAGTGCGTAACTGGTACTTATTTAATTGACCCCGAAAGGATGAAAGGTAAAGTCGACCTCGGTGGAATTTGAACTCAAAACGTAGCGGCAGACGAAATATCGGTAGGAATTTCGCCCGGCGTGCTAACGTTTATGCCAGCTCACCACCTTGTCAGTAAAACTATACCGACTCCAACTCACAATATCTTTATTTTTTAACATAAGCCAGTTATAACATATAGGCCTACTCAAAGTACAAGTGTATGCATATGCTTTATGAGATATGCCGACCACAATCACTAAATTACATACAGAGGATTCGGAGTCAGAGTCAAAGTTTTTTGTTTCGACTCCACAGCCCTGCTAAAAGCAAACAATCTTACCATTGAAGTCTCAAAACTACCACTATAATGCATAATTTATGCAAAGCAGTATGAATAAATAAGCATTACATTTGACAGAAGATTCTGAATGTTAAAAGGTTACGTGATCCTGGTTACTACAAAAACATCTCTCCTTTATGCATGAGGGTTTTCCCTATGTGAATATGAAGTGGGATTCGTTTAATATTAATGTCTCTTAATGCTTCTATCATTCTCTGTCTGTCTCTCTTTGCTTACGAGCAAAGAATGTTGCTTTTTATGTATGTGAGGAAATGGAAAACGTTTTTCAGTTGGGTTAAATTGATAAATTGTAATGGCTCTCTCTCTCTTTCACTGTCTGTCTGTATCTGTTTATCTCTGCTTCTGTCTGTCTGTCTTTCTGCCTTTCTCGTTTTTTCTCTCCCCTACTCATTCTGTCTCTCCCCCTCTCATTCTGTCTCTCCCCCACTCAGTCTGTCTCTCTCCCACTCATTCTGTCTCTCCCCCTCTCATTTTGTCTCTCCCCCACTCAGTCTGTCTCTCTCCCACTCATTCTGTCTCTCCCCCTCTCATTCTGTCTCCCCACCACTCATTCTGTTTCTCTCCCCTACTCATTCAGTCTCTCCCCCCCACTCAGTCTGTCTCCCCACCACTCATTCTGTCTCCCCACCACTCATTCTGTCTCTCTCCCCCTCTCATTCTGTCTCTCACTTTATCTCTCTCGCTCTCATTATCTCTCACACACTTATTCTCTCTTCTCTCTCACTCAAGCTCTCCCTCCCCTTTTCTGCTTATACGTGTGAGTATATTTCTTTATTTTTGTTTAAGGAGAAAGAAAAAGTGTTTATTTAAATTGGGTTTATTTAAGTTGTCTACCTGTGTCTCTTTGTCTCTGCTTCTCTCTCTCTCTCTCTGTCCGTCTTCCTGCCTCTCTCCCTTTCATTTTATCTTCCATCCTCTCATCCTATCACTTTCTCCCTTACGTAAGCAAATTTTCCTTTATGCACGTGAGCAGAAGAAAAATGCTTATTCAATTCAATTAAGAAATTGTAATCTCTCTCTCTATCTATCTTTCTCTCTCAGACTTCACAAGCTTTTGCTGGGGAATGAATGAGTCCACTTACCTGTTTGACAGTTGCTACCTTCATAACCTGCAGCACATCCACCAACGGTACACACACCACTTTGACGGTTACACTTACTCTTGTCAGCACAGTGACATGTATGTTGACAGTTTGGTCCAAATTTACCATTTACACACGCTGTGCAAAAAAAAACCCCAAAAATATGGTTTTGAGAACACTGAAAATTGTATCAAATTCTAAAATTATACAAAACTAGCAGTATCGCCCGGCGTTGCTCGGGTTTGTAAGGGAAATAACTATATAAGCATTTTTAGAGAGTTACTTCCCTTATAGATGCCAATTCGGGCTTTCTTAGCCATTTCTGTTTCGGTGTCTTCAAGCCATGAAGTCGTTGTTCTAAAAGAACGCTGGTCTCCTTGACAACGCATTACGATGTTGATTTCCTTAAACTCCCTTCCCCACAGCTTCACGAGGGAGGGAAGAAGGGGGAGAAGCAAACACAGGTGCAGGTGTTTGAGCGTGGACGCCAACTCCGCCGCCATCGACACACGAAAAATTATGCATTAAAATGGAATAAAAAATGATGTTAAATTATTTTTAAAATCGTAGACTCATCGTAGACGCGCGCTAATAGCCAGACGGGCTCGATATTAATCACGACTATAAGATACCCGAATTTGGTTAAACTGCACCGCAAAATGTGGGAGGAGTTAGGAATCTAAATCGTAGGAGACAGACACTCACACAACTACAGTTTTATATATATATAGATAACTATGAGGCTGAATGGGTAGAAACTTCCATCTCAACCATGTGGTCTTACATTCAGTCCCACTGCAAGACACTTTGTGAGTGGATTTGGTCAACAGAAACCGAAGGAAGCCTGCCATTCACACATACACACACATATATATACATATTCTTTTGTTTCAGTTATTTGCTGGAGCACCACCTTTAGACGAGCAAATCGACTCCAAGACTTATTCTTTGTAAGCCTAGTACTTATTCTATCGGTTTCTTTTGCTAGGCTTACAAAGAATAAGTCCTGGGATCAATTTGTCTGATTAAAGGTAGTGCTTCTGCATGGCTGCAGTCAAATGACTGAAACAAGTAAAAGAATAAAAGAATGTGTGTGTGTGTGTGTGTGTGTGTGTGTGTAGCATCTATATACCATTAATATCAAAAATCAAAATCAAATCAGGATTGAAATCAAAATGGAAATTGTAGTTGTGGCCAATGCCAGTGCCGCCTAACTGGCACCCATGCTGGTGGCATGTAATAAGCACCATTCAAGCATGGGTCGATGCTAGTGCTGCCTGACTGGCTCCCCATGCCAGTGGCACCACGTAAAAAGCACCAGTCCCCCAACCTCCGGACTGGCTCCTGTGCCAGTGGCACATAAAAAGCACCATCCAAATGTGGTGAAGCCAGTACCGCCTGACTGGCTCCCATGCCAGTGGCACGTAAAAAACACCCACTACACTCTCAGAGTGGTTGGTGTTAGGAAGGGCATCCAGCTGTAGAAACCTTGCCAGGTCAGATTGGAGCCTGGTCCAGCCTCCTGGCCAGCCAGTCCCCAGTCAAACTATCCAACCCATGCCAGCATGGAAACGGACTTGAAAAGATGATGATGATTGTTCATGAAATATGATATAATCCGCTAGACAAAGGAGTGGCTGTGTGGTAAGTAGCGTGCTTATGAACTACATGGTTCCGGGTTCAGTCCCACTGTGTGGAACCTTGTGCAAGTGTCTTCTACTATAGCCTTGGGCTGACCAAAGCCTTGTGAGTGGATTTGGTAGACAGAAACTCAAAGAAGCCTGTCGTATATATGTATACTTATATATATATATATATGTATGTGTGTGTATATGTTTGTCCCCCCAACATCACTTGACAACCGATGCTGGTGTGTTTACGTCCCCATAACTTAGCGGTTCAGCAAAAGAGACCGATAGAATAAGTACTAGGCTTACAAAGAATAAGTCCTGGGGGCGATTTGCTCGACTAAAGGTGGTGCTCCAGCATGGCCGCAGTCAAATGACAGAAACAAGTAAAACGGTAAAAGGGTACTGTAAGAATAATGTCCCTCACTTTGCTCACAATATAAAGCAATGTTATACCATCCATACTACTGTAATATTTCACAATGAAAGACGATATACTAACCTGTTTGACAATTGCTACCGCCAAAACCTGCAGCACATCCTCCACTGGAGCAAACACCCGTTTGACGGTTACACTTCTTATTGTCAACACAGTGGCATGTACTTTGACAGTTTGGTCCAAACTTAGATACACTACAACCTACAAGAAATTAAACAACAGCAGTTTTAGCATGCATTTTAGAGAGATATGGCTTATATAGTGGAAATTAAATGAAATATATATATATATGAATCCTTTAATATTCAGATTATTCTATCAAATAGAATGCTTATTTATTCACATCATTTTGAATTAATCATAATTATCCTGCAACTTTGTGATTTAAATGATGTGATTGTTTATTATTAGAATAACATTGTAGGGTAGGTATGAGAGGTCAGATCTGGCTGGTTTCATCATAAGACAAGTAGGATATTTGGGCTGGCTATGGTTGGTTTAAATTCTAAAGGGTTAAAGGTTAACAACAAGGGAAAAAGCAAACAACATACACTTTACAAAGTGTACTGGGTGCTATTACATGGCACCAGCACAGGTGCTTTCATGTGGTGCTATTATGTGGCACCAGCACAGGTGCTTTCATGTGGTGCTATTACATGGCACCAGCACAGGTGCTTTCATGTGGTGCTATTATGTGGAACCAGCACGGCAAGCTTTCATGTGGTGCCAGCACAGGTGCTTGATGTTACTAATTTTTATTTATTTATTTATGCACCCATTTCAAGCCTAGCCAGGCTCATGGGCTCGGTTTCCCGGTTTCTATGGCGTATGTGTTCCTCCCAACTGGACAGGACGCCAGTCCATCGCAGCGTTACTCAAGAAACAGGAAGAGAGAGAGTGAGAGAAAGTTGGGGTGAAAGAGTACAACAGGGGGTCGCCACCACCCCCTGCCAGAGCCTCGTGGAGCTTTTAGGTGTTTTCGCTCAATAAACACATACAACGCCCAGTCTGGGAATCGAAACTGCGATCCTCCGATTGCGAGTCCGCTGCCCTAACCACTGGGCCATTGCGCCTCCATTGATGTTACTAATAGATATGTAAAACATGCTACATCACTTACCTGTCTGACAGTTGCTACCTTCATAACCTGCAGCACATCCTCCACTTGAACACACACCAGTCTGACGGTTACACTTGTTCTTGTCAGCACAATGACAGGTATTTTTACAGTTTGGCCCAAATTTACCAATTACACATGCTGTAAGAAAAATACATATTAATCATTAAAATCAAGAGTGGTATCAATTTGAGATAAATATAATAAGCCTTTGTAGAGGTGCAATGGCCCAGTGGTTAGGGCAGCGGACTCGTGGTCGTAGGATTGCGGTTTCGATTCCCAGACCGAGTGTTGTGAGTGTTTATTGAGCAAAAACACTTAAAGCTCCACGAGGCTCCAGAAGGGGGTAGTGGTGAACTCTGCTCTATTCTTTCACCACAACTTTCTCTCACTCTTTCTTCCTGTTTTTGCTGTACCTGTATTTCAAAGGGGCCAGCCTTGTCACACACTGTGTCACGTTGAATATCCCTGAGAACTACATTAAGGGTAACACATGTCAGTGGAGTGCTCAGCCACTTGCCCGTTAATTTCATGAGCAGGCTGTTCCGTTCATCGGATCAGCTGGTTGTCAGATAGTTGTTGACAAACAATGGAAGTAATTTTATTCAGCTGAATACACTTCATTGATTGGTTGAAATTATCGAAATAGGACTATTTTAATGTGAAATTACTTCATAAATATGTTTTTCTCAAAAACGCTAAGAGTAAGAGATGTTTTATATCATACATTCTATGAGTGTCCGAAGTTTGAAAGTGTTTAGTGACAAAAAATTATTTTTTAAATCTGTCAGTCAAAAAGGTAAAGATCCATGAAATTAATTATAAATATTTAATAATGTATATTCCACTTACCTGTTTGACAGTTGCTACCTCCATAACCAGCAGCACATCCTCCACTGGAACACACACCTGTCTGACGGTTACACTTGCTGTTGTCAGCGCAGTGGCATGTACTTTTACAGTTTCGCCCAAATTTATCTTTTGTACATGCTTTAACAAAAATATGAAATTAGCTATGAATTAATACAAAACTATGAAGCATACTAAAAATTAATGCAATAATATGAAATATGCTATATAAATTAATACCATGATTTATATAACTCAAATAAAAATAAATTATACATATGTGATCATTGCCAGAGCAGCTAACTGGCTTCCATGCCGGTGGCATGTAAAAAGCACCATTCAAGCATTATCGTTACCAGCGTCACCGGTTGAGAGCAAGTAATATAAATTTTGTCCTATTGTGAAAAAACATTTGAGAGAGGTCATTGCTAGTGCCACTGGACTGGCTCCTGTGCAGGTGGCACATAAAAAACACCACTTGAGTGTGGCCGTTGCCAATACCGCCCAACTGGCCCTCGTGCCGGCGGCACATAAAAGCACCCACTACACTCTCGGAGTGGTTGATGTTAGGAAGGGCATCCAGCTGTAGAAACTCTGCCAGATCAGATTGGAGCCTGGTACAGCCATCTAGTTCACCAGTCCTCAGTCAAATCGTCCAGCCCATGCTAGCATGGAAAGCGGACGTTAAACAATGATGACACTACTGTTCAGATTATTAAGGATCTAACATCTTTTTATTTTATTTAAAAACTGCTCGTTGGAATTCAATTCCACAAAAACATGGCAACAGACATATACGTGTGGTGTATAAGCACCTCTCCTTAAAAAAGGCATTTTTAAAAAGATATTTTTTCATATTCCTACGTTTTACATGTCGGAGATTACAAACATGCAAAAAAAAAATTTTCATTTCACCCCACCCACCCCCACACAATTAAAAATCTCGAACTTTTTCCGAATTTTTTTTTTTAAACCACTTTTTCCAAATTTAAAATGCCCACCTCAACCTCCTCTTCTCCTGAATTTTTAATTTTTCAAACTTCACCCAGTCTCTCCGACAGATCTCACACACACACAACCAAAAACAGACATTTCTGAATTTTTTTTTTTTGCAGCAGGTTCCTACGTTTGCAATGACAGAGATTCCAAATATGCAAAAAAAAAACATTTTCAAAATTTTAAATTCAACAAGCATATAGTTATGTGCATAAAGAGATAGATAGATATGAATAAACGGATAGGGATAAACAGATATTTCGTTTTTGGATTTGGTTTGCAAGATTCTTTATATGAGTTTGTGCGCTGAAGCATATTCTGTTGTGTCTGGGGAGAGTCATTCTCTTTTTATGCCTTAACACACTCACTGGTAAAATTTCCACTTATTTCTTACTTTTATTTTCCTAAAATTTTCGTTGCGCCATGCAACCTTTTCAATAGACAGCCTTTTCAATAAATAAATGGCTGGAAAAAGTTTTACGATTATTTAAAGCAAAGACAAGTAAAACGGAAATTTTTTTCACTGTCTTTGTCTACATGTAATCAATCTATCTACTCACACACACACATGTATATTAATATATAGAAACGATTCTAAAAGCCTTTATAATCATGTCCATACTCTTTACTCTCTTTTACTTGTTTCAGTCATTTGACTGCAGCCATGCTGGAGCACCACCTTTAATCGAGCAACTCAACCCTGGGACTTATTCTTTGTAAGCCCAGTACTTATTCTATCGGTCTCTTTTGCCAAACCGCTAAGTGACGGGGACATAAACACACCAGCATCACTGTCTTTGTCTACATGTAATCAATCTATCTACACACACACACATGTATATTATATATAGAAATGATTCTAAAAGCCTTTATAATCATGTCCATACTCTTTACTCTCTTTTACTTGTTTCAGTCATTTGACTGCAGCCATGCTGGAGCACCACCTTTAATCGAGCAACTCAACCCTGGGACTTATTCTTTGTAAGCCCAGTACTTATTCTATCGGTCTCTTTTGCCAAACCGCTAAGTGACGGGGACATAAACACACCAGCATCACTGTCTTTGTCTACATGTAATCAATCTATCTACACACACACACACATGTATATTAATATATAGAAATGATTCTAAAAGCCTTTATAATCATGTCCATACTCTTTACTCTCTTTTACTTGTTTCAGTCATTTGACTGCAGCCATGCTGGAGCACCACCTTTAATCGAGCAACTCAACCCTGGGACTTATTCTTTGTAAGCCCAGTACTTATTCTATCGGTCTCTTTTGCCAAACCGCTAAGTGACGGGGACATAAACACACCAGCATCGGTTGTCAAGCGATGTTGGATGGGACAAACACAGACACACAAACATACACATATATATATATATATATATATATATATACATACATACGACGGGCGTCTTTCAGTTTCCGTCTACCAAATCCACTCACAAGGCTTTGGTCGGACCACGGCTATAGTAGAAGACACTTGCCCAAAGTGCCACGCAGTGGGACTGAACCCGGAACTATGTGGTTGGTAAGCAAGCTACTTACCCCACAGCCACTCCTGCACCTATATTGCTTTGTCATCAAGAGTAGTTAACATCACTTATCATCATCATCGTTAACTCTGCAGTGATTATTTTTGTGTTGTTATATACAGGAACATTTTCACAAAAAAAATATATAAATCATCATCATCATTGTCTTCGTCTAACATCCATGTTCTTCGCAGAACTACAAATCCTGTGGGGGTGGGGTCAGTTTCATGCCAGTGGACAAGGGATTGATCTATGAGAAGGAGGTGTGGTAGTGCAGGTTTTTGTGGAGGACCGGTGTGGTTACTAATATTTGATAGGGGAAAAGGGGAAAGATCCCCTCTGGTCATTCATGACCATGAGATTGCATCAAGAAAGTTCCCCTCCAAGGTACAAGTCTGGACATATTTGTTTATAGAAGACTGGCAGTCACCCATGCATACCAGCCTACCCTCTCCATGCCACCAGTGTTATCTAAGGGAAAGGCAAAGATTGATACAGCAAAGCATCCAATACAAAGTATGTACAGTTGTGACCAAAATGTTCGGAACGTCATTGTTTTCGTCAGAAAAGTAGGTATAAGTTTTTATCGAAGTTGTTTTATATTCTATAATTTTCACAGACAATAAATACGATATTGTTTGTTATTGTCTGAGATTTTAGTGTAATTTGAGAGGATAATACAAAAGTTATGGATGATTTAGTGATTTACTGCAAAACCCATGGCAGCCAAAATGATCAGAATGGTTGAAGAAATAACAAAATAATCAAAAATGACAGAGAATACTGGAAATATTTAATATTTAGTGTGAAGCCCTTTAGCTTCAATCACACTTTGACATCTTCGACTGCATGAGGAAATTAAATTTTCAATTTCTTGCTGTGTGATCTTATTCCATTCTTCCTGAAGGGCATTCCATAATTGCTCGGTTGTTTTAAGATTTCTGGCTTTCAAACGTTCTCCTAGAATATTCCACACATTTTCAACAGAGTTGAGATCTGGGCTTTGAGCAGGCCAATCCATAACAATAACCTTTTCAGCCTTGAGGAAGTTCATGACCACTTTAGCCTTGTGACATGGGGCATTGTCCTGCATGAATATGGATGGTCGCTTAGTTGAATTTCTCAGCACAGGCAAGACATGATCTTTTACAAGTTGTTTATAAACTCCTGCATTTACCTTTCCATGTAATCGCACCAAATGGCCCACACCATCTCCAGATATCATCCCCCAAACCATGACACTTCCCTCACTGAATTTAACACTAGTCTTAAGGCATTTAGGCGACAATTTTTCACCTACTTTTCGACGAACGTACCTTTTCCCATCTGAGCCAAATAACAAACTTAGATTCATCACTGAAATGCACCGTTTGCCATTTTTCTTGAGACAACACGTTCGGTTGCAAAGGTAAGAAGACACTTCTTATTCTTGAAGCTGATCAGTGGCTTCACTGCAGGTCATGTTCAACGAAGCGACGAGACAGTTTTTCAAGATAAAGTTTTCTTCAGTACAATGCTCATTTCCCGAGAAACAGCAGCAGCAATTTTAAATCTGTCCTTTTTAACTAATTTTATCATAGCACGATCTTCTCTCTTGGTCGTTTTTCTTGGCCTACCTGTAGACTTTCTTGCTTCACACGAACCACAATCATCGTAGACCTTAAGAATACCGTGTAAAACACTTTTTGACTTGTTAACAATCTTTGCAATAGACCCAACACTTAAATTATCCTTCATTCGAAGTTTAATAATCTGCTGACGAATTGGTAACGGAGTAAGTGGCATTATATTAACAAAGTACACTGCAGATATTCTTACTAATGTTTAGTAAACGAACCGTCACGTAAACAAATTCAAAACATTAGAGTTTGCCGGTTAAATATACTAAAACACGGAGTAAAAGCAACCGTTCTGATCATTTTGGCCGCCATGGATTTTGCAGTAAATCACTAAATCATCCATAACTTTTGTGTTATCTTCTCAAATTACACAAAAATCTCAGTCAATGACAAATAATATCGTATTTATTGTCTGTGAAAATTATAGAATATAAAACAACTTCGATAAAAAATTATACCTACTTTTCTGACGAAAACAATGCCGTTCTGAACATTTTGGCTGCAACTTTACGTATGAGCCAAAAAGTTTGTGTGAGATTTGGCTGTTATTTCTGGGACGTGAAGAGCCTGCTTGAAGGCCCTAGAATCGGGAGGGGACGGATTGGAGTAATTCAAATTTTTTCTGTTTTTTGAAATATTGAAATTTTACAAAATTTTTTTTCGGCATCATAATCGTATTTTTCTACGTATTTCGCCCTTCAAAAAATTTTGAATAAAGTGAAAAATGAGGAAATGAGAGGGGTGGAAATTTTGAAATTGCGATTTTGCAATTTTTTTCCAGAAGCGAAATCTCCATAGCCGAAAACGTAGGTTTCCATTAAAAAAAAAATTAAGTTAGGAAGGGGTCGGGTTACGCCCATTATTTTTAATGCATATCATGGTGATGCTTTTCTTTTTTAACTAAATTTCAAGGTGCTTCTCAGAAGTGTTATGTAAGCGTCTGCAGTCTGTTTAACACTGTCCGGCACTTTCGAAGGACCAACCTCCAATAATACTTGCCCAAATCATGATGCCTCGCCCTCCGTGTAGGAGTCTCAAGTGTTGATGACGAACCCGTCCAGGCAATATTTCGTCTCTAGTAGACCTTTCCGTCGATTTCCGTAAAAAAAATTTTTTTTTTTTTTTTTACATATGGGCTTGCGGGAACTTTTGAAGTAATGAGAGCGAAAGAGACTAAGAGAAAGCGATTGTATGACGAGGGAAGTTCTTTTGAAGTTACCGTGCATGGCAAGCATTGATGTACATGAGTGTGTGTGTGTGTGTGTTTGATGGGGTGTGGGAGACAGACAGTATGTTGTGTAAGTGAAGTGCTTCTGTTAGTGTGTGTGAAGAGACAGAGTAATGTGTGAAAGAAAGAGATAACTGAAATTTTTTACTCGGTGTATGTGTATATGTATGTATATTACTTCAAAAGTTCCCGCAAGCCCATATGTAAAAAAAAAAATTTTTTTACGGAAATCGACGGAAAGGTCTACTAGAGACGAAAGATCGCCCCCATTCCTTTGCTCCAACTATCAGATCCGTCAATAGTGATTTCTTTATTACGATTATACAATCGTTTACATAGAATTACAGATCCGTCAATAGTAGCACAAATTTTGTCTGTAAACAAAACTTTTGCAAAGTCGACCTTCATGTTATCTTCTGCCCATTTCAGACAATTTTGTGTGTGTATCTTGTATAAAGGAGGCCTTTTAATTGATGTCACTAGTTTACCGAACTTTTTTCAGAAGACATCAGGTAGTTGTAGACACAGTTGTTTCGCCAATGCGCTCGAAAAGTTCTCCACTTGCAAGACCTGACTTATTTACATCTTCGTGTTTAATTCGTGACAGAGAACATAGAGAAACAGCCCTCGTCTGATTATTGTCAGCTTTCTTCTGTATCTACGTAGGAGCTGTAACAAAACTTTTTTCCACAGTTTGGCGATATCTTCCAATTATTTTAGATATTCCTGATATTGATTTATCTTTTGCATGTGCAGAAGTAATAACAGATTTCTCTGAATCAGTTAAGTAACATTTATGACCCATAATTACACGATTGTCAGATCACTCGTTAATAATTTGGAACACTGAAAGTTCGTGGAAGTTGAAATCATGCAAATGGCCGCGGTTTCTTTACGCGTGCGCAAAACCTCACGTTTTTTTTTTACACACCACGCACATATCATTCTGTGGAAATTTCGTTGAATTCCAGCATTTAGTTTTTAAGTAAAAATTTTTTTAATGTTATGTCGTTAATAATTTGAAACACAGTGTATTTTATTTAATACACGATATAATGCGTTACAATAATTTCATTTGGTGAGAAACACCTCAAATATATTCATCTAAAGATTGAACGAGAGAAAAAACACAAGAGTTGAGAAAGAAGGTGGATCTTTTCGGTTTGAACGGCAGTTTTTTCTAGCGGTGTCATATGAAATTGTCACCCATAATTATGACCCTAGTATCGATCTATTGCATTTCAATCTGTTTTAGGGTTAGGGGTGGGGGAAGGGTATCTTTTTTTCTTCAGAAATGTAAATAAACCCAATCTGTTTCTTAAACGAGGGACATATTCATACGGCACAGAATGTTTTTTTTTACCTCAATAGACGTCACTGATTGGTTGAAATTGCAGAAATTGAAGAAAAAATAAACAACAAATATCTTACAAACCATAGAATTTTCTCAATAAAGCCAAGAGAAAAAGATGTGGATCTTTTCCTTTTGGACGGCACTTTTCAACACAATTTCTAGTTAACTAAACACTTTTAAACTTCGTATACTGGTAGAATGTGTCAAAATAAAACATTTTTTTCTCTTGGCTTTCTTGAGAAAATTGTAATTTGTTTGTTTAACGTAGTTTAATTTTTCGAATTTTAACCAATCCTATGGCCTCTTTTGAGCTAAAATCATTTGCTGCGTCTTAAACTGAGACAACATCCTGTCACTAACTCTAACTCTAACCCTAACCCTAAATTTTAGCCTTTCGTTTTTTTTTTCTTAATTGTTAAATTAATTTAATTGTTACGCATGTGTCTAAAATTATTCGTTTTGTTTTTGTTTTGAGTTTTTGCTTTCGTTTTTTTTTCTTAATTGTTAAATTAAAATTATTTTCCATTGCTTTCGTTTTAGCCTTTCGTTTTTTTCTTCTTAATTGTTATCCTTAAATTAATTTAACAATTAAGAAAGAAAAAAAACGAAAGGCTAAAATTTAGGGTTAGGGTTAGAGTTTGGGTTAGTGACAGGATGTTGTCTCAGTTTAAGACACAGCAAATGATTTTAGCTAAATAGAGGGCATAGGATTGGTTAAAATTCGAAAAATTAAACTACGTTAAACAAACAAATTACAATTACAGCTGGAGCAATGTGAAATAAAGTGTTTTACTCAGGGACACAATCCATCACCAGGAATTGAACCCCAGATATAACAACATCACAGATAAAACTATACTTTTATACCTTTTTTTTTTAATACAGAGATGTACTTGCATAGCAAGTGACCTGATCTGAGATCGTGTGCTGGAACAAAAACAATTGCAGCATGTAAGGTGTTTATAAGCCATTTAAGAAACACACAAAAAAGTTGAAGTGTATCTAACAGTTTTGGGGTGTTTCTTAAATGGCTTATAAACACCTTCCATGTCTTTTCTTTCCTTTTTTATGAATTTCATGATGCTTATACAAAATAATTGAATGAATGCTAATTTTCGTGATAATAATTATTTATTATTTATTAAATTAAGATGAGATTAAAACAAATTTCATTTTTGCATATTTGCAAAATTCCAAGTTATCAATATTGTTGATATGTAACCTATGATGTTGTTGTTGCTGCTGCTGTTTAACCCAAGGGCAGCCCTGATCAAGCAGACTTATGATTAACGACAAAGACAACAATAATGATAGTAACCATTCTGTCTTTTATTGAAGCATAGAATATCTACACTAAATGACTCCAATATGTCCTTCAACAGTGAAGTATGATTTGAAGGTGATTTGGCTGCTGTTTCTAGCAATTTGAACACATGTACAAAGGTTGTCTTGTTGTTCTTTACCTCCAGATTGGCCCTGATTGAGCAGACTATACATTATCAAATGGGTGCTTTTTTTCCCCCTCCCATTAAATTGCAAATCAAACTGAGGGACATTTTGCTGCTATTTCTAGCAAGTTGCACTACACAGCCACACAAGAGGATCCTTCATTAGTTCATGTTGTTGTTGTTGTTGTTATTGTTGATGATGATGATGATGATTGAGATGATAAGGATGATGGTAGTGGTGGTGGTGGTGGTAGTGGTGGGAATGACTACAGCTGTAAGGACAATGGTGATCAATGTTGATGATGATGATGATGGTGATAACCATGATGGTGATGATGATGATGGTGGTGGTGGTGATGGTGGCGACGGTCTTTGTGGCTGGTGACAACAGCATCATTTAGTGCTGTTTGTGGTGATTTACGATGACAAAAAAAAAACGTCAGTGATGCTAATGATGACGATGACAACGGCGATGACAATATCGATGGTGTCAATGGATGGTTTTACCAAGTCAGTTCTAGGTCAAGTCAGCACATCTACTGCGTAACAGGGGGAACTACTGGTCTATGTAATCATAGCATGCGGATTTGACTTCTGCCTCAGTCCACCTAACTAAACACAGGTGCCACTCTCACTCAGTTGTTGCGTGGTGAAGGAGGAGTGTCCAACCATAAAGGAACTGTTCCAACAACTTCATGCTAAAGTTCAAATTTGCAGACCCATTCAACCGTTTCTAAAATGGAAAAATGGATGGGTATGAAAATGTATTCAGATATGGCCAATGATTTTGTAATCGGTACACACATATGTAAATATTTATACATACATACATTCATACACACACACACACACACACATATATATATATATATATATATATATATATATATATATATATATAGTATATATATATATATATATATATATATATGTATATATGTATATATATGAGCAAAACGCCCCCCATCCAATGGACAGTGCTGAGTTGTAAAACATTTAAACCAAATTTTCTCAAAACAACTTGTCCGACCGTCCCATAGGCCTCCCCTTTGAGAAACACTGATTTAACCTAAATTTGAGACACCAGCAAAAGAAGAAATAATGATAGACTTTTTTTCTATTCCAAAGAAAAACGATTTTATACACACAAATATGCAACCGAAGAGTTTAAAGTACCAGTAATGATAAGGGCGTTGACTGGGAGAACGCAAACATGGTTTAAACAGTAAATTGGCAGGAAAGAAATGGGCCTTTAAGCAGTACAAAAACAACAAAAAATGGAAGATGCAGTTATGTACAGGTTGACGGAAGAAAAGCAGGACAAAAACGATGCATGCAAATGGGTTAGCTGGAGGTAAATCTAGATGGAAAAGCATGATAAATTTATGGGAACGTACCTGGGACACTAATAAGTTTATCCGATAGGAGGGGAGGAAACACTCCGTCGGTTACGACGATGAGGGTTCCGGTTGATCCGAATCAACGGAACAGCCTGCTCGTGAAATTAACGTGTAAGTGGCTGAGCACTCCACAGACACGTGCACCCTTAACATAGTTTTCGGGGATATTCAGCGTGACACAGAGAGTGACAAGGCCGGCCCCTTGAAATACAGGTACAACAGAAACAGGAAGTAAGAGTGAGAGAAAGTTGTGGTGAAAGAGTACAGCAGGGATCACCACCATCCCCTGCCGGAGCCTCGTGGAGCTTTTAGGTGTTTTCGCTCAATAAACACTCACAACGCCCGGTCTGGGAATCGAAACCGCGATCCTATGACCGCAAGTCCACTGCGTCTCCCTTATCCGATAAAACATGTAGGAAATCAACTCGGGGTGATTTTTGATGAAAAGCAACAGCCTAGGGAACCAAGTAACTAATTTTAAGCTAACTCACTTTACGGGATGTTCAAGGACATGGAAAAGCTAGTGGAGCACAGCCTTGTAAACCACATTCCTGATGTACTTGCGCGTACAAATGCACGTTCCCACGGCTTTATTGATCGCATTCTCACCTGGAATTGATTTTTCTAACTTTTTCAAGACTTATACACGCCCTGATACCGTCTGTATCTACATATCAAATTTGAGAGCAATCAGATGGAGGATGCCCGAGATCCTAGAAGACACACACATACAAACAGAATGGATTTTATATATATATATATATATGTTCTTTGAGAAGCCTGAAATACAATGAAAACCAACTTGCTATACAAAGTATCTCATTACCTACATCTGAAACAACTAAATTGGGTACAGTTCTATATTTAAGAGATGAGGATTTATGTACATTATTTACATTATTTACATTTGACGGATATTTGCCCTCATTTTGTTTGTTGTTAACACAACGTTTTGGCTGATATACCCTACCGCCTTCTTCAGGTGTCTTGGGGAATGAGAACCCAGGTTCAAAATTTCCCCAAGACACCTAAAGAAGGCTGGAGGGTATATCAGCTGAAACGTTGTGTTAACAACAAACAAGATGAGGACAAATATCCGTTGAATGTATGAATGTAAATACTGTAATTAATGTAAATTGGATACACTCGAATAAAAAGTTATATACGCAGGGTGCAATGGGTAAATTGTTGCCATTTTATATTTTTAATTTCATGCATGCACATTGTTTGTTGTAGGGTCAGTTGGGCACCATCTGTAAGAAAAACAGTAGCATGACACAATTCACTCAGCCAGAAATTTGGAATTAACATGCTGTACTGCTTGGCATTTGTGCAAGAAGCTCCAATACAAACATTTCAGAGTGTTTGGGTGCAATCAGTGGACAATGCAATCTAAGGACATGTACCAAGAGTGATAAAAATCAAGCATCCAGTCAGCATCATGGTGTTTGGAGTGATCACTGGTGATGTTATGTTATGGCAATGTTATGCCTCTATTCATCTTTCCACACAGCCTCAGACTCAAGCTGGAAGGTTACATCAAGTGCCTGGAGGAGGTAGTGCTGCCCTGGGTCAAGAAGGCTGTTAGAAGACCCTATGTCTGCTTTCCATGCTAGCATGGGTTGGACGATTTTGACTGAGGGCTGGCAAACCAGATGGCTGCACCAGGCTCCAATCTTGATCTGGCAGAGTTTCTACAGCTGGATGCCCTTCCTAATGCCAACCACTCCGAGAGTGTAGTGGGTGCTTTTTACTAGTCAGGCGGTACTGGCAATGACCTCACTTGAATCTTTTTACACATGCCACCGGCACAGGTGCCAGTAAGGTGATGATGGTAACGATCACGCTCGAATGGTGCCCTTTTACATGTCACAGGCATGGAAGCCAGTTGGCTGCTCTAGCAACGATCGTGCTCGGATGGTGCTCTTGGCACCCTACTAGCACGGGCACAAGTGCCAGTAAGGTGACGCTGGTAACGATCACACTCGAATGGTGCCCTTTTATGTGCCACTGGCATGGAAGACAGTTAGCTGCTCTGTCAAACGATCACACTCATATGGTGCTCTTTGCACCCCGCTAGCATGGATGCCAGTCATCGAATTTGATTTTGATTTCACTTGATTCAACAGGTCTTCGCAAGCAGAGTTTAGTGACCAAAGAAGGAAAAGGTATGTATAAGTGGGCTGGTTACGCTCCTGGCATAGGCCACAGGTTATGGTCTCATTTGGCTTGCCAGGTCTTCTCAAGCACAGCATATTTCCAAAAGTCTCGGTTGCTAGTCATTTCCTTGGTGAGGCCTAATGTTCGAAGGTCGTACTTCACCACTTCATCCCAGGTCTTCCTGGGTCTACCTCTTCCACAGGTTCCCTCAACCGCTAGGGTGTGGCACTTTTTCACACAGCTATCCTCATCCATTCTCGCCACATGACCATACCAGCGCAGTCATCTCTCTTGCACACTACATCTGATGCTTCTTAGGTCCAACTTTTCTCTCAAGGTACTTACACTCTGTCGAGTATGCACACTGACATTACACATCCATCGGATCATACTGGCTTCATTCCTTGTGAGCTTACGCACGTCCTCAGCAGTCACAGCCCATGTTTCACTGCCATGTAGCATGGCCGTTCGTACACAAGCGTCATACAGTCTACCTTTTACTCTGAGCGAGAGGCCCTTTGTCACCAGCAGAGGTAAGAGCTCTCTGAACTTTGCCCAAGCTATTCTTATTCTAGCAGCTACCCTTTCAGCGCACCCTCCTCCGCTACTGACTTGGTCACCTAGGTAACAGAAGCTATCAACTACTTCTAGTTTTTTTCCCTGGAATGTGGTGGGGGTTGGTCTCTGCGCATTTTCAGTGTTTATTGCTCCTGAGCATCTGCCACATACAGAAACTATCTTCCCAGTTAGCCTTCCTTTGATATTGCTGCACCTCTTATGTGTCCATAGGTTACACTGGGTACATCTTATAGAGGGGTACACCTTAATCTGTTAAATGAGATGTCAGGGTTGTTTTCATCTTTGTGTAGTATAGATGACAGTTTATTTGCCACACCTTGTATATATATATATATATATATATATATATACTAGCAGTATCGCCCGGCGTTGCTCGGGTTTGTAAGGGAAATAACTATATAAGCATTTTTAGAGAGTTATAGCCAAAAAATAGCAAAAAAATGCATTAAAATGGAAAAAAAATTATGGTAAATTTTTTTTTAAATCGTTGACTCATCGTAGACATTTTTAGAGAGTTACTTCCCTTATATAATAGCGAAAAAATGCATTAAAATGGAAAAAAATTATGGTAAATTTTTTTTTAAAATCGTAGACTCATCGTAGACGCGCGCTAATACCCAGAAGGGCTCGATATGAATTACAACTATAAGATACCAGGTTTTGGTTAAACTGCACCGCAAAATGTGGGAGTAGTTAGGAATCTAAATCGTAGGAGACAGACACACAACTAGACTTTTATATATAAAGATATATATGTATGTATATATATATTTATATGTACATATTTATGTATATATATGTGTGTATATATATATATATATATATAAAATTATGTATGTATAAGCACATATGCATATACATGTGTGTGTGGGTGTGTATGTCTCTGGGTGTATTCTTTTACAATTAAAACTTTCCATACAAAGAATCTGCTTACCTGAATCAGAGACACCTAAATTGGTTATATCTATGCTTGAGAGAACTCTAAACAATAACACAACTTCCATTTCAAAAAGAAAAAATTTTCTACACAACTACAACCCAAGCCTACACATACCCTGCCTAATCATCCGTACACATAATTCCAACTCACCCATAAAAAGATCAAAAGATAAAATAATAAAAAAGTTAATACAATTTACTAATGGCCATTTATATATATATATCACAATGCAAACGATAGATATGAATCAACGACCAGATAATGTGATGCATCTCATGCAGTATATATTCTTTATAATAAAATAAATGTGCTGGTGACACGTAAAAGCACCGTCCGTTCATGGCTGTTTGCCAGCTCTGTCTGGCACCTGTGCAGGTGGCACGTAAAAAACACCCACTACACTCGCGGAGTGGTTGGCGTTAGGAAGGGCATCCAGCCGTAGAAACACTGCCGGGCCTGACGAAGCCTTCCAGCTTCACAGACCCCAGTTGACCCGTCCAACCCATGCTAGCATGGAAAGCGGACGCTAAATGATGATGATGATGATGATGATGATTGGGTTGTCCGGAAAGTTCACGCCGATTTATAGTAGCTTACCTTTCGACTTATTTTAGAACATGGTTGAGTCCATTAAATAGGATTTGACTACACCTCCATTTAGAGCACTGTTTAAGCTATCTTTTCGCGGAAGATGTGTGTGTGTTTGCATATATATATATGTGTGTGTGTGTGTGTGTGTGTATATATACATATAAATAGATATATGTATTTTTCCCTTGTTTACAATTAACAAGGAAAAAATAAATAAATAGTTACCAGGGCAGTAAAAAATCACACAAGTAAAAAGGGCGTGACACCTTGTTTTTAAAGGTAGAAACTCCGGGTTTATGTGAAATATTTAGTATAATATATATAAATAAATAAATGGAGTTAAACACAGGTGTTATTCAAGTTCTTTTACTTCCAACACATGTTTCAAAGACATAAAAGGAATAAAATCGTGTAAAATAATGTAATCTTCTCTTCAGGGAAATGAAGAAATAAAACTCGTCAATAAGACATTTTAACAGAATATGATGGATATGTATAGTGATGAACTGAATGCTATTAACTTTTATTAAAAAAACCTTAGAGGATATAACGTCAAAGGTAGCCAATAGAAAGAGGAGGGGTAAAGGAAAGAAAAAATCAGAAACCAAATAAACGGGTAGTCATGTTGGGTATACTGTGTCACTTTCATGGCATGCACTGCTCTCTCACTCAATAATAAAAATAAAAATAATAATAATAATAATAATAATAATAATAATAATAATAATAATAATAATAATAATAATTAATCTTTTCTTGAGAAGGCACAAGGCCTGAAATTATGTCAAGAGGGGACTAGTTGATTACATCAACCCCAGTGTTTTACTGGTACTTAATATATTGATCTCGAAAGGATGAGCAGCAAAGCTGACCTCGGCAGAATTTGAACTCAGAATGTAGCAACTGGCGAAATACTGCTAAGCATTTCAATCTATGTGCTAACAATTCCGTCGGCTCCCCACCTTAATAATAATAATAATAATAATAATAATTATAATAATAATAATAATAACCGGATATTGTTGTGAAAGACCAAAACAACCGGATATTGTTGTGAAAAACCAAAACAATAAAGTTTGCTTATTGATTGACATGAGCATCCCCTGTGATCATAATATCTCGGCGAAAGAGTTTGACAAGCTCAGAAAATATAAAGACCTGCTCATTGAAATTGAGAAAATGTGGCATCTCAAGGCGGTTACAATACCAGTGATCGTAGGAGCACTAGGAATGATCAAGAAGGGAACCGAAAATTATATGAGAATGATCCCTGGCTTACCATCCCTGCAAGAAGTGCAAAAGATTGTCTTAACTGGTACATCACACGTATTGAGAAGAGCATTGTCGATGTGAGAACTATTACTACCCACGTATTTTAATTTAACTTTAAAAAAAAAATTAACGAACTAGTGAGTTTAGTTTAATGGCCTACCAATGTATACTATGAGTTTCTTTGCCCTAGGAGTCGGGAAGACACTCGGCAAGAAATGGAAGCAAATTTGAAAGAAGAAGAAAAAAAAGATGACAATAATAATAATAATAATAATAATAATAATAATAATAATAGAGACTCACCAACTTGGCAGTTGGTACCTTCAAACCCAGCAGCACATCCTCCACTGGAGCAGCTACCAGACTGTGGGTTACACTTGCTGTTGTCAGCACAGTGACATGTGTTTCTGCAGTTTGGCCCAAATTTTCCTCTGCTACATGCTATAAACAAAACAATGACATAATAATGATGCTGCTGCTGATGATGATGATAATAATAATAATAATAATAATAATAATAATAATAATAATAACAATAATAATAATAATAACAATAATAAATCCCCCAAATGGCAGAAATTCAAAAGATAGTGCTCATCGGAACTGCTCATATCCTACGTAAAATACTTTCTATGTAATCTCAAGTTTTAAAACAAACAATTTTCGGATGGTTTTTTTAGACATTCACTGGTACAACACTAAGTACAAAACCAAATATATGGCACCCTAGGCATAACACCAACATGAACTTCCAACTTGTCTCTTGAGGTCTCTGGGTGAGACTTGGAGCTAGCTGGTGCAAATGTAAAGCAAAAGCCAAACATAGAATAATAATAATAATAATAATAATAATAAAAATAATAAAAATAATAATAATAATAATAATAATAATAATAATAATAATAATAATAGTAATATATACTCTTGTGGCTTCTGATCTTAACTGATTGGAAGTGTTATCATGTACATTGTTTTGTCTTGGTATAAAAGATGGGCTACAGCAAATATTCTGCTCAATACCACAGATTTGCTTGTCAGTTGTTTGACCTTAACCAGTTGAGCATGTCCCTTAGTGGCTGACGATATGTGCATCTCTGATCACGAGCAGAAGTAGTGGGGGAGCATCATAGCCATGTGTTGAGAGGGATTCTTTGCAGTTTGAATAATTCACCTTTGGAAATATGGCTGTTTCGTTCAACATCCTTAAACAACCCTTATTCAGGGACCTTTTGAGCAGGATGGGTTACTCAACTAGAAGAAAATTCTAACTAGGCCCCACCTGCAAGGTCATATGCTGTTTATTTTGATATGAGATCACCATGTCGCGCACATATGGTTGTGATGCATGTGCCTAGTGTACCCTTATCAGATGGGTAGTCATGACTGCCCATCTGATAAGGGTACACTAGACACATGCATAGTAGAAGGCTATAGTAGAAGACACTTGCCCAAGGTGCCACACAGTGGGAATGAACCCGGAATCATGTGGTTGGTAAGCAAGCTACTTACCACACAGCCATTCCTGCGCCTATAATAACAATTATAATAACTAGCAGGACCCGTGAATATTTCAAGGAATTAATGGTAAACTTTTCAGGTTATTCCCGAAAACTTAATCCCAAAAAACCTGAAAGCATAGCCTATGTTGTGTCTGTATCAAAAGATAGTCGTTCATCTGCTACTCAATGAGAAGTGAAGGAAACTGGAATATGACACTTATGTCTTTAGCATTTCAACCAGCCGTGTCCTGCCAAACTATTCTACATTGTTTTACGTTCAAACTGGCCAGATCTGGCCTCTCACACCTACCATACAATGCCTTTCTAAAAATAAACAATCACATCATCAAAATCTCAAAGCAACAAGATAGTGCTTGATTAATTCAAAATAATGTAAATAAATAAGCATTACATTTGACAGAAGAATCTGAATGCAAAAGGGTTAATGTACTTTATATATACACTTTATATATACACTTCATATATACACTTTATATACTTTATGCACAATTTTATAGACTTAATACACAGCACTGTCCCTCTTTCTCTCTCACTCTTCACCTTCCCTGCTTTTCTCTCTTATTTTCCTGTCTCTTTTTCTCTCTTGTTCTTCACCTTCCCTTTCAACTAACTACATAATAGTGTTACAGACGGGCTAAGTAACGAAGGAAAAAATCTTAGTTAAAAAAAAATTACGTATTTCACTCACCACCAGCTGCCCTTCTCTCTCTGAATCCTCCTCCCCTGTCTCTGATCCCCTCCCCTTATCTCTCTGTCCCTTCTCCTTCTCCCCCTCCCCCTCCCTACTCTTTCAACTGATCACGTGAAAGTGTTTCAGATAGGCTAAGTAATAATAGAACAGGCAGAATTGTAAGATGATAAATAGTGATGCACATTCACCTACCTGTTTGACAGTTGCTACCCTCATATCCAGCAGCACATCCTCCACTGGAGCAGCTACCAGACTGTGGGTTACACTTGCTGTTGTCAGCACAGTGACATGTGTTTCTGCAGTTTGGCCCAAATTTTCCTCTGCTACATCCTGCAAAACAAACATAACCGATAACAAATATAGGTGCTAAAATGGCTGTTTGGCAAGAAGTTTACTTCCAAACCGCATGGTTTCAGGTTCAGTCCCACAGCATGGCACTTTTGGTAAGTGTCTTCTACTATAGTCTTGGGCTGACTGAAGTCATCTAGGTGGAATTTGTAGGCAAAAACTGAAAGAAGCTCATCATATACTAATCATTGCTTTGAATGCACACCAATTCATATATATATATATATATATATATTATATATATACATACATACATATATATATATATATATACATGTTGAACTGCTGAACCATACTAGTGTTTTTCATTCTCTCTCTGTTTATTTTCTCTTATTCCCTTCTGTTGAAGAGCGGTGGCTCAAAACATAAAAGATTTTTTTCATTTTTCCCAAGCATCAAACTAATACACTTGCTTGTTGTTCAAACACCTGTCTTCGTTTTTTTTTTGTTTTTCTATAAATTTCAACTATATGTATACATACATACTGTATATTTCTAAGTTTACCTACCTGTCTGACAGGTGCTTCCTTCATAGCCAGCTGCACAGCCACCACTGGAACAAACACCTGTCTGATGATTACACCTGTTATTGTCAGCACAGTGACATGTCTGCTGACAATTTTGTCCAAATTTTCCGACACTGCACCCTGAAACATATATACATGTCAACCCATTAATTCTGTGTAAGAACACATAACGCATCTTACCTGTAAAATAATACTTTCTTTATTGGCCACCTGGACCAAAAACAAAACATAAAAGATGATACACAGACAAGGGACAGTGGGGATAAACATGTAAATAGCAAATAAAAAAAGCACAACATTTAACATGGAGATTAAACCAACAATGTACTTCCCCAATACGGGAGAGCTTCGAGAGATGACCAAAGGAACCTCACACACTTTGGACACGCTAACATCAAAGGCACCTCAGGTAGGCACCCCTCTCATCCTCATGTGGCCTACAGGTGCACACTTAGAGTAAGCCTATTCACAAGGGCCATTCTTGCCATATTCACCCACCTTTCAGCAAACTTACTGGGTGACAGCACCACCCTCTCCAGCCTCATTTTCCTTTTTAGGTGGTACCTGAAAAAGTCAATGAGGCCTTGGCCAAAGAGGAAGGTACCCGCCTTCAACCCTTTCAGTCGCATCCACCATACAACCTCTTTGACCATAGCCACCAGACAGAAAAAAACTGCCTGTCCTTCCTGGCCAAAGGAAGGAGGCAGAGAGATCTTCACAATAGACTCGGACGATATCCAGATCCATCCTACATGTGACAATAACTGTTCGACAAAGCACCACAAGTCAGCTGCATGGACACTGTATGAGAGCATGTAGAATGGTTTTTCAGCTACATGTGCATCTCGGACAAGCCTGTCGAACTGCACTAAGTGCATGTAGAGCTTATCACAAACTGGCAGAACCTCCCGGTAGCACTGCCAGGCCAGGGATTTCTGGTAGCTATCCATAGTTACCTGTTAAATAATATGAAAGCGAAACATCCTTAATATGACTAAGGAGCTTTATGACACAACCCCTTTAATGTTACCCATAATGCATTATGCCACAAATAAATTGTCATAGTTTATGGATGTATACTTTTTTAGAGAGACTGAGTTGCATCTGCACTGGGGCTGGTGCTTATTTTCAGCTGAGTAGACTGAAGCAATGTGAAATGAAGAGACTTGCCCAAGAACACAATGCAATACCCAGTATGGGAATTGAACCCACTACCTTATGATTATGAGCTGAACACACAGCAGCCCAGTCAAGACGTTAAACACATCTGAACTGAAAACTGTATGTCTTTCATGTTTTACCTTTTACCTGTTTCAATTGTTGGACTGTGGCCATGCTGGGGCATCCACTTTGAATGGTTTTAGTGAAATGAATCAACCCCAGTACGTATTGTTTTTTTTCTTTCTAAGTCTGGTACTTATTCTATTGGTCTCTTTTGCTGAACTGCTAAGTTATAGGGATGTACACAAACCAACACTGGTTGTCAGGGGGTGGGTGGGGAGAAAACACAAACGGTGTGCTGGCAGAAATGTTAGCACACCGGACGAAATGCTTTGCGTTATTTCGTCTGCTGTTACATTCTGAGTTCAAATTCCGCCGAGGCCAACTTTGCCTTTCATCTTGTCGGGGTCGATAAATTAAGTACCAGTTACGCACTGGGGTCGATGTAATCGACTTAATCCCGTTGTCTGTCCTTGTTTGTCCCCTCTATATTTAGCCCCTTGTGGGCAATAAAGAAATAACAAATACACCTATCTACCCATCTTCTGCCTATATATATATATACACACTGTATTTATACATAAATACACATGCACACATATATAGATAGATACATACATACATACGTATTATACACATACAACAGGCTTCTTTCAATTTCCATCTACCACATCCACCCAGAAGGCTTTGGTTGTTCTAGGACTATAGTAGAAGACACTTGTCCAAGGTGCCACCCAGTGAGACTGAACTTAGAACCATGTGATATAGAAAGCAAATATCTTTACCACACAACCATACCCGTGCCTATATATATATATTTTTTTTGCAATTTTTGCTATATCAAAATGATTTAATAATTAACACTTACCTGTTTGACAGTTGCTACCTGTGTATCCAGCAGCACATCCTCCACTGGAACAGCTACCAGACTGTGGGTTACACTTGCTGTTGTCAGCACAGTGACATGTGTTTCTGCAGTTTGGCCCAAATTTCCCTCTGCTACATCCTACAAAAACAGACAAAAACACAATCAATACTAAATATAAAGTATAAATGATGGCAAAGATCTAAATATCTTCAGATCAAAAGAAAGAACAGCATGCTTCCTAGTGGCCGTGGGAACTGGTCCTTAATGCTGGAGGGCTTTTGTTCCTGCCTGCATTTAGTAATTTTAACCCTTTCTTTACCAACCTGGCTGAAACCAGCTCTGGCTCTGTAGTACAAATGTCTTGCTTTCATAAGTTTTGAATTAAAATCTTCCACCAAACCTTAGTCACAATTTATGTTCCTAACACTAGCTGAATGATAACTAAGTCATTTTTCTAAATTCTTTGTTACATTTAACCCTTTTGATGCCAACACAGATGACACTGCCTCTGGCTCTGTGATACAAATGTCTTGTTTTCAAAAGTCCTGAACTAAAATATTCCACCAAACGTTAGTCACAATTTATGTTCCTAACACTAGCTTAATGATAACTAAGTGATTTTTCTAAATTCTTTGTTACATTTAACCCTTTTGATGCCAACCCAGCTGAAACTGGTTCTGGCTCTGAGTACAAATGTTTTGTTTCCTTAAGTTTTGAATTAAACTCTTCCACCAAACCTTAGTCACAATTTATGTTCCTATTACTAGCTGAATGATAACAAAGTTATTTTACTAAATTCTTTGTTATATTTAAAGTAATTGAAAGAAACACAGAGCATCTCAAAATAAATGCAGTAATGAAAAGGTTAAAGAGAGAATCAGTGTGTGCAATTTGATCTCACTTTTTAAACTTCCATGTCTGACCACAGTGGCTCAGTGGGCTAAGATAGCTGCAGTGGACAGCAAACTGTAGGTTTTACACAGGAGTGGCCTTCTCCTAGGTAGTGGAGGTGCATGGTTTAGTGGTTAGGGTGTTGGATTCATGATTGTAAGATTGCAGTTTCGAATCCTGAACCGGCAATGCATTGTGTTCTTGAGCAAGACGCTTTATATCATGTTGCTCCAGTCCACTCAGCTGGCAAAAATAAGTGATCTTGTGATGGACCAGCGTCCTATCCAGGTGGGGAATATATACACCATGAAACTGGGAAACCAGCCCTTATGAATCAGTGTGGCTCAAGAAGGAAAATTTACTTTTACTTTTTTCTCCTCGGTGAATTGACCTCTGTGGTCCAGTGGGCTAAGATGGCTGAGTGACCAGCAAGGTGTAGGCTTTACATTGGAGAGGCCTCTACTGGCATGGAACCACCAGTGATGGAGAGTATTGGGCCTGGTTGGTTCTATGCTTGATAACATCTCATGGACCACTAAGCTGGGATGATCCCAGCCCCATTAAGCAAGTTCATGAAGCATGCTAACAAGGGTCTGATTTAAGGTAGATTTTTACTGCTATTTTTACTACCTGTAGTACCTAAGTCTTGGCTGTAATGAGTTGTTCACTTACCTGTTTGACAGTTGCTACCTTCATAACCAGCAGCACATCCTCCACTGGAACACACACCTGTCTGACGGTTACACTTGCTGTTGTCTGCACAATGGCATGTACTTTTACAGTTTGCTCCAAACTTACCAGTGCGACAGGCTAAATATAAAATGAAAGGTAAATACAGTTCTATATTTAAGAGATGAGGAATTATGTACATCATTTACATTATTTACATTCGACGGATATTTGCCCTCATCTTATTTGTTGTTAACACAACATTTCGGCTGATATACCCTCCAGCCTTCTTCAGGTGTCTTAGGGAAATTTCAAACCAATAATTGGTCAGATATAAATATAATTCAACACAACAGGAGCTGTTTTCTTCACGGTCCACTTATCCCATAATTTTCTCAAGGTTGTCTCTTCAGATTTTCTTCAGAAATTATCGAAATTATATCCAGTATTGATTTTTCATATCCGAATATGTCTAATGTAAACAATGTGATCAAAGACAGAAGAATAGGTAATGGGTATTTTGTAATGATGATGATGATGGTGGTGATGATGATGGTGGTGATGATGATGGTGATTTTGATAATGATTATGATTGTGATGGTGGTGGTGATGATGGTGGTTGTGATAATGATGAGGATGTTGATGAAGTAATGATGATGATGGAGATGATGTTGGTGATGATAATGATGATGATGATGATGATGATGAGTGTGATGATGGTGATTTTGATAATGATGATGATGATGATGATGATTGTGATGGTGGTGGTGATGATGGTGGTTGTGATAATGATGAGGATGATGATGAAGTAATGATGATGATGGAGATGATGTTGGGGATGACAACGATGTTGATGATGATGATAAGTGTGATGGTGGTGAAAATGATGAAGATGATGAGGATGAAGATGATGTTGGTGATGACAATGATATTGATGATGACAATGATGTTGATGATGATGATGATGATGATGATGATGATGATGATGATTTCACAAACATTCACTTACCTGTTTGACAGTTGCTACCCTCGTAACCTGCTGCGCACCCTCCACTCGAACACACACCAGTCTGACGGTTGCACTTCTTGTTGTCAGCACAATGACAACTGCTTCTGCAGTTTGCCCCAAATTTACCACTGGCACAAACTGTAAAAGAGACACAGGAATTAAGATCTAATTCCAGAAACATCTCTGATTCATGGAAATATGTACAAGTTTTACCTGTTGCTGTTTTTTTCTTACTAAACCTATTTTTGTTTTCTTTAGCTGACCACAGAGATTTTTTTGCTTCATTAATGAAATTATATTTTGATACGCGTTTCTTCATCTCCTCTAGAGTTATTGGTTACTCTCCTACAATGTTCCACATTATGTGCTTAATTTCCCCTTTGGCTCTTAGGGCTGCTATTACTGTGTCATCAAATGGTTCGCCATTTCTGGATATTAACCTGGATAGGCCGTCAGCATGTCCTAGCTTTTTCGAAGGTAAATATTCCATTGCGTAGTTGTACTTTGGTAGTATGGTATGGTGTTCCATCCCTGCAACCTGTTTGCTGTATGTGCTAAGATTCCTTTCTTTGATCCATAAATCGTTAGCAACAGGTGATGGTCTGTTTGTAGTCTAAATCATTTACGATGTATAAACCTGTGGAACATTTTTATACAAAATATAATCGCCAATGCCTCTTTTTCAATTTAGCTACAATTTTTATCACTGGCAATAGCGTCCTTGACGCGTGAGCTATGGCCTTTCGACTACGATCGTCACATTTGTGTAGGAGTTCGGCATCTACCCCTACTCACTAGCATCTGTTGCCAGTATCATTTTCCACTTTGGATCGAAGTGCGTAAGCGACAAGTCTGAAGTTAACATGCTTTTTAGTTCCTCAAATGCTTTCTTTGAGTTGCTGTTTTTGCAACTCAACTAAAGTGGAGGCACATGGCCTAGTGGTTAGAGCAGCGGACTCGCGGTCGAGGGATCGCCGGTTCGAATCTCAGACCGGGCGATGTGTGTGTTTATGAGCGAAACACCTAAGCTCCACACGGCTCTGGCAGAAGGTAATGGCAAACTTCTGCTGACTCTTTCGCCACAACTTTCTTTCACTCTTTTTTCCTGCATCTTGTAGCTCACCTGCGACAGACCAGCGTCCCATTCTGGTGGGGAACCTATACACCAGGCATGGCTCGAGAAGGAACAAAACAAAAAAACAACAACAACTCAACTAAACCCTCTAATAAGTTTTCCATAACTGTTTATAGCCTTGACACCACTGTTATAATGTGAATCCTCGTCCACTTGCATATTGTTGTCGGCATTATTATATTCTTGTCACCAATATTATGTTGTGGCGGTATTCCACGTCTTATTATCTTTGACTCACCTAGCGTGCTACTGCTGATTGCTCCACAAGACAACAACTTCGAAATGTCTACCTTGACAGTAATTCGAACTCGTATATATCACGTAACTGACACTTACTCCAACTGAGAACTTGTACAATGCCTCTACTACTGCTGATCTTCTACAACGACTGACTGCCTGACTTTATAGTGGGAAGGAGAGTACTAGGTATAATTATACTAATGTGTCCATCTGTTCTAATTTAATTAAATTCTATGTCTTTGTGCAGCTGAGGATTGCTCTACATTTTAAATTGATGTAATGACTGCATTATTCAATTAAATGGAGTCTCATGAAACGATCATACTGCATTACTTCTGGATATCCTTGCTGCTTATTTTGTTTTATATATATATATATATTATATGGATTCATTTCAGTTTCTGTCTACCAAATCTGCTCACAAGTTTTCGGTAGGGCCAGAGCTATAGAAGAAGACATTTGCAATTTGCCCAAAGTGCCATGCAGTGGGACTGAACCTGAACCATGTGGACAGGAAGTAAACTTTATACTACACAGCCAATCCTATATTAACGATAAGCAGCAATATTCATTCACCTACCTGTTTGACAGTTGCTACCCTCATATCCAGCAGCACATCCTCCACTGGAGCAGCTACCAGACTGTGGGTTACACTTGCTGTTGTCAGCACAGTGACATGTGTTTCGGCAGTTTGGTCCAAATTTCCCTCTGCTACATCCTACAAAATCAGACAATAACCTCTGAGAATTGGAATTCATTAGACATAATAGTTAGAATATAACCAGCAGGCCCTGCAATACATCTGAATGGTAACCTAAAAAAAGTTAAGTTTTCAAGCAAAGAAACCAGTCAGCTACTTCACATTTTGTAAATGGAAAAGTAAAAGTATACAAGATTTTACAAAGGTTCAGCAACCAAACTTCAAGTCATTAAAAGTGAAAGGTATCATACATACAATATTCTCATGGGATTATAGAGATGGTGATGGCTTAGCTGTGGTGAGAAGTCTGTTTCCCAACTACATGGTTCCTGGTTCAGTCCCACTGCATGGCACCTTTGGCAAGTGCCTTCTAGTATAGCTGCAAGCTGACCAAAGTCTTATGAATGAATTTGGTTGGTAGAAACTGACAGAACTCCATCATATAAACATACATAAAAAAATTTTTTCCGATGGCCGGATAACTGAAGAGATGGCGGCGTGGATTTCCACCTCGGCATCCGAAACTTGGAGTTTTATCATGGCTAACAAATAATTGTCACATATTACACTTACAGATATATATATATATATATATTATATGACCGGCTTTCAGTTTCCGTCTACCAAATCCACTCACAAGGCTTTGGTCGGCCCGAGGCTATAGTAGAAGACCCTTGTCCAAGGTGCCACACAGTGGGACTGAACCCAGAACCATGTGGTTAGTAAGCAAGCTACTTACCACACAGCCACTCCTGCGCCTATTCATATATTCGTAAAACCCTAGAACTGTTCTGAAACAAGCAATGAAGTCTTGTCACTTCAATAACAATCTACTTGAATTCTGAAAAGATGTTCAATAAATTTCAAAGAAAAACACAGAAGTGCACACGTATATACATTAAGCCCAAATTCAGATCTTGATATTTTGCCTGATCTGTCTGTCAATTTGGTTTCTGCTCTACACAGTTTGTTCTTTAGCTACAGTAGTTATAAACAGTGTTCACTTGCCTGTTTGACAGTTGCTGCCTTCATAACCTGCAGCACATCCTCCACTTAAACACACACCAGAGTTGACATTACACTTTCTGTTGTCTGCACAGTGACATGTGTATTTACAGTTAGGTCCAAATCTACCTCTGCTGCACACTGCAATGTAAAAAAAAAAATTTTTTTATTGCATTTAGTTCATCATTATTGTTATCTCTGCCACCACCACTCACCATGATAGATCGCTAGCCACTAAACCTTTCTCCATTTTCTTTCTCTGTTTATTTTTGTATTCCTTTCTGTTGAAGAGCGTAAGCTCGAAACGTAAAAGACTTTCTCAGTTCCCGAATGTGAAACTAATACATCTGTTTGTTGTTTACACAACCGTGTTTGTCTCTTGTTTTTTTGTAAATTCGTACTATATATATGTGGTCTTCTCATTCCTAAGGAATGTTGCTATTATTATTCAGGTCACTACCTGGAATCGAACTCGAATTCTTGGGGTAAGAGCACGGGCTACTAACCCCAAGATTCTGAGTTCGATTCCAGGCAGTGACCTGAATAACAACAACAACAACAACAACAATAATAATATCGAAAAATACCTTAGGAATGTGAACCCAGGTTCGAAATTTCCTCAAGACACCTGATGAAGGCTGAAGGATATATAAGCTGAAACATTGTGTTAACAATAAACAAAATGAGGACAAATATTCATCAAATATAAATAATGTAAATAATGTACATAATTCCTCATCTCTAAGATATAGACCTGGAATATTACTCACCTGTTTGACAGTTGCTACCCTGATGTCCTGCAGCACATCCACCACTTGAACATACCCCTGACACTGTGTTGCACTTTTTGTTATCTGCACAGTGACATGTTCCACTGCAACTGGGACCAAACTTACCCACAGAACAAACTGTAAATAAAATTTGTATATAAGTATGTATGCATGTGTATATGTGAGCATATTAGATACATAATGTGAATTAAGAGAGGAAAGGGTATATATGCAAATATATATGGTGGTTGTCTACTCCTTATGCAGTGTTTGGCCACCTCCTGTACTTACACCACAGAACCATCATGGCATCTGATGTAGTTTTTTAAACCAGACAATGTTTTGAAAAAATACCCACATAGATTGCATATACGATTTGGACTACCAACTGATACTTTTTTTTTTGCGGGGGGTGAGGGGGAAGCACGACGAGGGTTCCGGTTGATCCGAATCAACGGAACAGCCTGCTCGTGAAATTAACGTGTAAGTGGCTGAGCACTCCACAGATACGTGTACCCTTAACGTAGTTCTCGGGGATATTCAGCGTGACACAGAGAGTGACAAGGCCGGCCCTTTGAAATACAGGTACAACAGAAACAGGAGTAAGTGAGAGAAAGTTGTGGTGAAAGAGTACAGCAGGGATCACCACCATCCCCTGCCGAGCCTCATGGAGCTTTAGGTGTTTTCGCTCAATAAACACTCACAACACCTGGTCTGGGAATCGAAACCGCGATGCTATGACCGCGAGTCCGCTGCCCTAACCACTGGGCCATTGCGCCTCCACACCAACTGATACAGTCTGTACACATTCACACAAATTCAGAATATACATATATGTACACACACACACACAAAATACACACAACCATATTCTCACAATAACCTCCTGTGTTCACATCTACACACACACACACACACACTCATGTATACGTATTTGCACATACACACAAACATGTATACGTACATGCACATATACACGCACAAACATATATGTGTATTCCTCCCACCAATTCCCTTTCTCTCCTTTACTCCTCCATGTCTTTACCCTTGTCTTTCTTAACCTTCTCCTTTCTCTGCTTTCTTCCTTTCATATTTATTTCTATCTCACTCACCTCTCACCCCGTCACATTCATTTTTCTCTGCACATGACTTGACTATCTCATCCCAGTTCTTTTCACATCATTCTCGGGCAATTCTTTGTTTCTCCTCTTCTCTGTTTGTGTGTATGCTTGTGAGAAGGTGTGGACAAATGTTATATGCAATTTCCATTCCATACCTTTATGGCAATTTGAGCCACTGTAGCCTGGTGCACAGCCACCACTTGAACAAACACCGGTGATATGATTACATTTAGTGACAATGGCACAGTGACATGTTTCTTTGCAGTTGAGACCATAGCTGCCTTGCCGGCACACTGAAATATTAAGCAACAATACCATTATTACAATGTAATCATCATCATCATCATCATCCCCATTATCATCATCATTATCATCATTACAATCATCATCATCACCATCCCTTACAACAGTGGCAGCAGCAGCAGCAGCAGCAGCAGCAGCAGCAGCAGCAGCAGCAGCAGCAGCAGCAGCAGCAGTAGCAGCATCACCATCACCACCATAACACCTACCATTACCACCACCACTACCATCATCATCATTATTATCATCATCACCATCATCATCATCATCTCCAACAGCAGCAGTATCATCATCACCACCATAATCATCCCCATCGTCATCATCACCATCACCATCATTATCACAATTATCATCATCACCATCACTTACAATGGTGGCATCATCATCATCATCATCATCATCATCACCATCACCACCATAACCACCACCACCAAGTATAAGGATATTGAAATAGAAATTGGCAAAATGAGGAGCCTCAAGACTAAAACAATACCTGTTGCCATAGGTGCCCTAGGAATGATAGCAAAAAGGGGTTGATTGCTACCTGGCTCAGATACCAGGAAATCCAAAAATGGCAGAAATTCAATAAATAGTGCTCACGGGAACTGCCCATATCCTATGTAAAAAACTGTCTATGTAATCTCAAATTTTAAACAAACAAATTATCATTTTCTTAAACATTCTTTCGAACAATACTTTGTGCAAAACCAAATATATGGCACCCTAGTCATAACACCAACATGAACTTCTAACTTGTCTCTTGAGGTTTCTGGGTGGACTTGGAATCAACTTGTACAAATACAAAGCAAAAGCTAAGCATATGATAATAATAATAATAATAATAAAAATAATAATAATAATAATATAATTAATTCATTTATTTGGCTTAATAATAATAATAATAATAATAATAATAATAAAAATAATAATAATAATAATAATTAATTCATTTATTTGGCTTAATAATAATAATAATAATAATAATAATCCTTTTTACTATAGGCACAAGGCCTGAAATTTGGGGAGATTACACTGACCCCAGTGCATAACTGGTACTTATTTTAATGACCTGAAAGGATGAAAGGTAAAGTCAACCCTTGGCAGAATTTGAACTCAGAATGTAGCAACAGATGAAATATCGCCAAGCATTTCACCCAACATGTTAACGATTCTGCCAGCTTGCCGCTTTGATAATGATGATTATAACAACAACAACAACAACAATAATAATGATAACAACAACAACAACTTACCTGACTGACAGTTATAGCCTCGGTAGCCATGTGAACATCTCCCAGTTATGCAGATACCCTTATCAGAGTAACACTTTCCATTGTTCAGACAATGACACTTTCTGGCGCAGTTGATACCAAATGTACCGTGTGGGCATCCTGAAATGGTACAAGAATCATTTCTGGTATATGCAAATTGGCAGTATTAAATTAGAATAGCCATCTCTCTTCACTCTTTTACTTGTTTCAGTCATTTGACTGCGGCCATGCTGGAGCACCACCTTTAGTCGAGCAAATCGACCCCGGGACTTATTCTTTGTAAGCCCAGTACTTTTTCTCTATCGGTCTCTTTTGCCGAACCGCTAAGTAACGGGGATGAAACACACCAAGCACCGGTTGTCAAGCAATGCTAGGGGGACAAACACAGACACACAAACACATACACACACACATATATAATATATATAATATACGACAGGCTTCTTTCAGTTTCCATCTACCAAATCCACTCACCAAGGCATTGGTCGGCCTGGGGCTATAGCAGAAGACACTTGCCCAAGATGCCATGCAGTGGGACTGAACCCGGAACCATGTAGTTGGTTAGCAAGCTACTTACCACACAGCCACTCCTGCGCCTATTTACCACGCTTGGCCCTTTTGCATTGAAACCAGCCTTTTCCAACAGAAACATTCTGTTTTGTACTCAAACTGACCGGATCTGGCCTCTCATACTTACCTTACAATGGCATTCTAAAATCAACTCTAACACTTATTCTTTGTAAGCCTAGTACTCACACTATCGGACTCTTTTACCAGACTGCTAAATTACGGGGATGTAAACACACCAACATCGGTTGTCAAGCTACATTTATCCTATGTTACATCAGCACAGCTCAGTATGATCTCATAAAACTGGTGTAGCAAGTTGGAATCACTAACTAGACTGTGGCTATTCATAGTAATTGATATATGAGCTTTTTATGCGTGTACTCAAAATGTTTACTGTAAACAAACTTAAAGGATATATATGTGTTTGTGTGTGTATGAGTGTATATGTGTGTGTGTGTGTGTGTGTGTGTGTGCGTGTGTGTGATTTTTAAAAAAAATGTAATTTAAACATTGGAGTGGCTGTGTGGTAAGTAGCTTGCTAACCAACCACATGGTTCCGGTTCATCCCACTGCGTGGCATCTTGGGCAAGTGTCTTCTGCTATAGCCCTGGGCCGACCAATGCCTTGTGAGTGGATTTGGTAGACGGAAACTGAAAGAAGCCTGTCGTATATATGTATATATATATATATATGTATGTATGTGTGTCTGTGTTTGTTCCCCTAGCATTGCTTGACAACCGATGCTGGTGTGTTTACGTCTTCGTCACTTAGCGGTTCGGCAAAAAGAGACTGATAGAATAAGTACTGGGCTTACAAAAAGAATAAGTCCCAGGGTCGATTTGCTCGACTAAAGGCGGTGCTCCAGCATGGCCACAGTCAAATGACTGAAACAAGTAGAAGAGTAAAAGAGTAAAAGAATATTGAATTCTCTTAACCCGATGATCAAGTTTAATGTCTGCATTAATTTTAAAATTGTATAAATTCTAACACGTAAGTAATTTATTTTACATTATAAAGTATAATAAAATAAAATGTTACTTTATTATAACAAAAAAAGCATTTTTGCCAGGTAGCAACAGGTAATAATTAACAATAAGGATTTCTCTCAAAACAGGACATAATACCCGGTGGATCAACCGAACTGATTGGTTCTATATCAGCTGAGCCAAGTGACAGTAAATCCTGTTGAAATCTGATTGGTTGATACAGCTGGCTCTTTGCCATTCATCTGATTAAAATGTTTATTTTCTTTTTTTGCATATTCTCTTTACTCTCTTTTACTTTTTTATTCGTTTTAGTCATTTGACTGTGGCCATGCTGGAGCACCGCCTTTAGTCGAGTAAATCGACCCTAGGACTTATTCTTTGTAAGCCTAGTACTTATTCTATTGGTCTCTTTAACCGAACCGCTAAGTTATGGGGACGTAAACACACCAGCATCGGTTGTCAAGCAATGTTGGAGGGACAAACACAAACACATAAACACGCACACACACATACACATATATATACATATATACGACGGGCTTCTTTCAGTTTCCGTCTACCAAATCCACTCACAAGGCTTTGGTCGGCCCGAGGCTATAGTAGAAGACATTTGCGCAAGGTGCCACGCAGTGGGAAGAACCCAGAACCATGTGGTTGGTAAGCAAGCTACTCACCACATAGCCACTCCTATAGCTGGATGCCCATCCTAATGCCAACCACTCTGAGAGTGTAACGAGTGCTTTTACATGCTATTGGCACAGGTGCCATTTGTGTAACACCAGTATCTGCCACGACTGCTTGATGGGAATTCTTCTCAAGCACGACATAATGCCAAAAGTTTCAGTCATTCGTCACTACCTCTGTGAGGCCCAACGCTCAAAAGAACCTTGCCTTGCATTTGGACATGGAGTTTATGGGCAATAAAGAAATAAGAACAAATGAACTCACATCATTCTTCTCCTTATTTGTGTGAGTATCTATGTATGCACCACTGTATGTATGTATGTCATTTTTCAGTTTTATTTCAAGACTAGCAGTATCGCCCGGCGTTGCTAGGTTTGTAAGGGAAATAAATATATGAGCATTTTTAGAGAGTATAGCAAAAATAGCAAAAAAATGCATTAAGAATGGAAAAAAATTATGGTAATTTTTTTTTAAATCGTTAACTCATCGTAGACATTTTTTAGAGAGGTACTTCCCTTATATAATAGCGAAAAAAATGCATTAAAATGGAAAAAATGATGGTAAATTTTTTTAAAATCATAGACTCATCATAGACGCGCGCTAATACCCAGAAGGGCTTGATATGAATCACGACTATAAGATACCCGGTTTTGGTTAAACTGCACCGCAAAATGTGGGAGTAGTTAGGAATCTAAATCGTAGGAGACAGACACACAACTTGACTTTTATATATAAAGATATCTTGCCAATAGAGAAAGAGCTCGTTTCTAACCTAGATCCAAAGCTCATTGGAATGCGTGCAGTGAGTGTACCCCTGTATGACTTTGGTAACACCTTGTGTATTCAGCCAGTTACTTGTGGATGTATGCATAACTGGAAGGACAAATTCATATTTACTTTAGTAAACACATACATGTCAGTGGACATTCTTGCTTCACATGTGCACTATCCCCAAATCGACCATGGTGCTTTTACTATTTAAATACCTGATTCTTTCAAATCCTGAAAATTCATATATACATATATCAATATGTGAGTATATATATATATATATAGTGGAAGCGCAATGGCCCAGTGGTTAGGGCAGCGGACTCGCGGTCATAGGATCTCGGTTTCGATTCCCAGACCGGGCGTTGTGAGTGTTTATTGAGCGAAAACACCTAAAAGCTCCACGAGGCTCTGGCAGGGGATGGTGGTGTGATCCCTGCTGTACTCTTTCACCACAACTTTCTCTCCACTCTTACTTCCTGTTTCTGTTGTACCTGTACTTCAAGGGTCGGCCTTGTCACTCTCTGTGTCACGCTGAATATCCCCGAGACTATGTTAAGGGTAAAAGTGTCTGTGGAGTGCTCAGCCACTTACACGTTAATTTCACGAGCAGGCTGTTCCGTGATTCGGATCAACCAGAACCCTCGTCGTCGTAACTGACGGAGTGCTTCCATCCAACTGGAAGGACAAATTCATATTTACTTTAGTAAACACATACATGTCAGTGGACATTCTTACTTCACATGTGCACTATCCCCAAATCGACTATGGTGCTTTTACTATTTAAATACCTGATTCTTTCAAATCCTGAAAATTCATATATACATATATCAATATGTGAGTATATATATATATCACTGTGATCACCGTGACCAACCAGGCTATCAGATGTTGCTATACATCGCTGGTCACAATGCGCTTCACATTGCTTTAGCCTTCAAATGATGCCACCCCGCTGGCTAAGCAAGCAGGCCAACAGAAGAAAGAGTGAGAGAAAGTTGTGACGAAAGAGTACAGCAGGGATTGCCACCATCCTCTGGCAGAGCCGTGTGGAGCTTTAAGTGTTTTCGCTCAATAAACACTCACAACACCCAGTCTGGGAATCGAAACCGCGAGTCCGCTGCCCTAGCCCCTGGGCCATTGCGCCTCCACATATATATATATATATATATATATATACATATATATATATATGTATATTCTATATATATATAATATATATCTATATATATATATTATATCTATATATGTTATATATCTATATATATTTCTCTCTCTCTTTTACAGTTTTACTTGTTTCTTTTTTGCCATATTTGACGGCATATTAGAGACGCACTGGCATATTAGACGCACCCGCATTTCAGCAGGTCAAATTCAGGAAAAAATTTTAAGTGTATTTAAGCATATATTGTTGAAAGCAGTCTAGCAGCACATTACAAAAGCAGAAAACATTGCTGTATAAAAGCAAGCATACAAAGGAAAGCATACAATTACAATAGTAATCATCTTAATCATCTTTTTAACCAGGAAACTCTTCATCATCTTCTACACCAGAAAATATTTTCTTCATAATCAGCAGGCATTTTTTGTGCAATGGATGTTTTTGTACGCATTGATAACCCTTCCGTTTCATAAACATGTAACACCAACCTTCTGTTCCTGCAAAGTTCTGTATCCCTCGTTGTTCTGCTACTCTCATGGCCTCATGAATTATCATTTTGGTAGATACCTTCTCCCTGAGTTTCTCTCATCAAGCACCCACGTTTTTATATCATCCTCAAGTTCTGGCCAATGTGGGGCTGGGCAACGAAGGTTATTTTTACCTTTCTGTGTTTCTCTCAGCTGCTCTTCTTGCTGTTGCCAGACATGTATAATTTTTCTGTAGGTGGTGGCCCAAAAACCCTTGCTGCTGCTCTATTTCCATGCTCCTTGGCATAATCTACCATTCGTAGTTTGTAGGAGATTTTGTAGCTTGATCTTTTTGCTGCCATAGCCGTGAGGGTGTTTGTATGTTGTAGTGTGTTTTGTTATGATCATAAACTTTGTTGTACCAAGATATCCAACTTACCTCCGTATATACACGAACTCGCAACGATCATGTGCATTCCGTAGTTTTACTCCTCACCGTCAGATGGCATCGAGTTAGGGTTCCGATCAGCTGATATTAGTAAACGTGTGTCATGGATCGCAGCCTAACAATTTACGGTAGATTGCTTTGATTTTTACGATAATTCGTATTTTAAAGTAATAATACTGGTAATAATAATAATAATAATAATACTAGCAATAAAATAATGATGCATAAGTACGGAAAATATCATTAAGGCGTTAGCGTAGGTAGAAATACTTATCGTAAGCTAGGTTAGTGAGCGTCTGGGAGAAGATTAGCCTACGGGAGGATCTTGACTTCGCATATTAGACGCAGGGCGATTTTTTGAGCCAAATTTTTTGGAAAAAAGTGCGTCTTATATGCCGTCAAATACGGTATATGTGAAGGCGCATGGCTCAGTGGTTAGAGCGTCGAGCTTACGATTGTGAGGTTGTGAGTTCGAATCCTGGACCAGGCTGCGTGTTATGTTCTTGAGCAAGACACTTTATTTCATGTTGCTCCAGTTCACTCAGCTGTGGAAATGAGTTGCGACATCACAGGTGCCAAGCTGTATCGGCTCCTTTGCCTTTCCCTTGGATAACATCAGTGGCATGGAGAGGGCAGGCCGGTATACAAGGGTGATTGCTGGTCTTCCATAAACAACCTTGCCTGGACTTGTGCCTTGGAGGGTAACTTTCTATGTGCCATCCCATGGTTAGACATGACTGAAGGGGGTCTCATATGGCTTGGTTGCTATTTAGTTAATTTAGGAGTTAGCTATAGGTTTACTTATTGAAGTTTTAGTCAAACAAGTCAACCCTAGGACTTATTTGTTTAAAGTTTAATACTTATTCTATTGGTCTCTTTTGATGAACAGTTAAGTCACGGGGGATACAAGCACACATACACACACATGCGTGCTTGCTCACACACACACACACACACACACACACACACATACATACATCAACATCAGCTGTCAAGTGGTGGTGAGGGACAAACATAGACACAAAACACACACACACACACACACACACACACACACCACATATATATATATATTATATATATATATATATATACAGGCTTCTTTCAGTTTCCGTCCAGCAAATCCACTCTCACAAGGCTTTGGTGCTGCTGACACTGCTGGATTGAACAGTACTGTCCAGGTGTGGAAGACATTATTTACTTAGAAGCCAATATAAGGGACACCTGTCCAGGTGTCACACAACGAGATTGAACCTAAAGCCATAGCATTGTGACATAAACCTGTTAAACACATGACTGTCTACAATACTTTAGCGAGAGTAAGAAGAGGAGATGCTGTTGCAACATGTTCTCCTGTAGATAATGGTTCACCCACCAGTCTGGCAATTGCTTCCTTTGTAACCAGCTGCGCATCCTCCACTCGAACATATTCCAGAAGCTCTGTTGCATTTACTGTCGTCTGCACAGTGACACAGATTCTTGCAGTTTGGTCCAAATCTTCCACGAGCACAGACTGGAATGTGAAAAAAAAAAAAAAGAAGTTAAAAGAAGCCAAGATGAAAAGCAACAAAACAAAAGAAGAAAAAATAAACAGAATTAAAAACAATGGACAAAATACATCAGATAAATTATTAATGAGTTGATATTCCAGTTGAGAGAACAAATGGACTCACTCAGGCGGCAAACTGGCAGAAACGTTAGCACGCTGGGCGAAATGCTTAGCAGTATTTCGTCTGTCTTTACGTTCTGAGTTCAAATTCCATTGAGGTTGACTTTGCCTTTCATCCTTTCGGGGTTGATTAAATAAGTACCAGTTACGCACTGGGGTCAATATAATTGACTTAATCCATGTGTCTGTGTCTGTTTGTCCCCTCTGTGTGTAGCCCCTTGTGAGCAGTAAAAAAATAAGTATTTTGTCTGCCGTTACGTTCTGAGTTCAAATTCTGCAAAGGTCGACTTTGCCTTTCATCCTTTCGGGGTCGATAAATTAAGTACCAGTTATGCACTGGAGTCGATGTAATCGACTTAATCCCTTTGTCTGTCCTTGTTTCTCCCCTCTATGTTTAGCCCCTTGTGGGTAATAAAGAAATAAGAAATGTTAGCACACCGGACGAAATGCTTAGCGGTATTTTGTCTGCCGTTATGCTCTGAGTTCAAATTCTGCCGAGGTCGACTTTGCCTTTCATCTTTTTGGGGTCGATAAATTAAGTACCAGTTACACACTGGGGTCGACTTAATCCCTTTGTCCTTGTTTGTCCCCTCTATGTTTAGCCCCATGTGGGCAATAAGGAAATAAGAAGAAATGGACTCACATCATTCTTCTCCATATTTGTGTGAGTATCTACGTATGCACCACTGTATGCATGTAGGCCATTTTTCATTTTATTTCAAAAGCAACAAGCTGGCTTCTGTGCTGGTGGCATGTAAAAAACACCATTCAAATATGATCGTTACCTGCGTCGCTTTACTGGCAGTTGTGCTGATGGCATGTGAAAAAGCATTCGAGCGAGGTCGTTGCCAGTGCCGCTGGACTGGCTCCTGTGCAGGTCGCACATAAAAAGCACCATTTGAGCATGGCCGTTGCCAGTACCGCCTGATTGGCCCTTTGCATTTTGATATTGATAGATATCCCATGATCATGTGATCAGCAAGCTATCAGATGTTATGCATCACTGGTCACAATGCACTTTGCATCGTTTTAGCTTTTGAATGATGCCACCCCACTGGCTAGGCAGGCCAAACCCATATTACCCCTAATCAGAATGCTTTCCACTGCAGGGTTACCCCTTTGCAGCCATTAACACAAAGAATGTTTTCTCAAGAAATAAATCTCAGCAAAAATGCCAAAATGTAAAAATGTAACATTTTGGCGTTTTTGCTTAGGATTTTTTCCTTGAGAACACATTCTTCGTGGTAATGGCGATTTGACGTCTATGTTTAGCATATAGGGTGTCCACTTTAGTGGTCATTCCTCTTAATTTTGTATGTAACACAATTTTTAATCTTCAGATTTTTAAATATGCTAATCCACTGGTTTTAATTGATTAACATCAATTTCTACCCTTATTATTTAATTTTATATATATCTATCTATCTATCTATCTGCTCAGTCGAATTCGACTCTCGGTTACTCATTGGATCAGTGTCCTCCAGTCAGTTCTACCCTGGGCCGTTTCTTTCAGATTGGCTATGTCCTTTCCGGTATCACTCTTGATGGTGTCAAGCCAGCGGGTTCTTGGTCGGCCTCTTCCTCTCTTGCCACTGACCATTCTGAGCATGATGTCCTTCTCCAGGTATTTTCTCCGCATAATATGACCGAAATATGCCAATCTATGCTTGGTGATCCTAGCTTCTAGTGACATTTTTGGCCTGATTTGCTTAAGAACTTCTCCATTGGTGAGCTTCGCTGTCCATGGAATCCGTAAAAGTCTTCTCCAACACCAAAGCTCGAATGCATTAATTCTCTTCTGGTCAGCTTTCTTTAGTGTCCAGGTCTCGCATCCATATGTATATATATATACACACACATACACATATCAAATTCTCTCACAAGGTTTTGGTCAGCCCAAGTTTATAGTAAAAACACTTGTCAAAGGTGCTACACAATGGGACTGAACTCAGAACCATGTGGCTGGAAAGCAAAATTCTTACCACACAACTGCCAGTAAAGCGACGCAGGTAACGATCATATTTGAATGGTGTTTTTTACATGCCATGACTGCACCTATTTGCATAAATATTCCATTAAACTTACCTGTTTGACAGGTGTCACCCATGTAACCAGCTGCACACCCTCCACTAGAACAGATTCCAGTTTCAGCGATGCACTTGCTGTTGTCAGCACAATGGCATGTGCCTGCACAATTGGCACCAAATTTCCCTGTTGCACATTCTACAAAGTAAAGGCAGAAGGAGAAGTTATGAAGTTTCATTTCATCAATTATTTGTGACAAACTGACGTTCAACTTAACAATATTCAGAGCAAGGATTAACTTTTTAGTATTCAAACCAGCCATATTAGGCCAAAATATTTTGCCTGTTTTATGTTCAAACCAGCCAGACTCTGCCTCTCACACCTACCCTTCAATGTCATTCTAATGGCAACCCTATAACATTCAGATTACTTTCTCAAATGTGCTGAGACCCCCTTTGGTCATGAATGACCATGCGATTGATTGCACCTAGAAAGTTACCGTCCCAGGTACAAGTCCAGGTTGTTTATGGAAGGCCAGCAGTCTCCCATGCATACCAGCCTCCCCTCTCCACACCACTGATGTTATCCAAGAGAAAGGCAAAGAGGCCGATACAGCTTGGCACCAGTGGATGTTGCAACTCATTTCTACAGCTGTGTGAACTGGAGTAACGTGAAATAAAGTGTCTTGCTTAAGAACACAACACATAGCTCGGTCTAGGATTCGAACTCACAACCTCACGATCGTAAGCTCGACGCTCTAACCACTGAGCCATGTGCCTTCACAAATACAATGCTTACTTATTCACGTTGTTTTGAATTAATCGTGCTTTATCATGTAGATTCAAGATTTTGAAGATGTGATTGTTTATTTATAGAATGACATTGTAGGGTAGGTGTGAGAGGCCAAATACAGCCAGTTAAACTCTTTAGCATTCAGATTACTCTGTCAAATGTAACGCTTATTTATTCACATTGTGTTGAATTAATCCTGTATTATCATGTAACTTTGAGATTTAAATGATGTGATCATTTTTTTTTAGAATGACATTGTTAGGTAGGTGTGAGATGCCAGATATGGCCAGTCAAACCCTTTAGCATTCAGGTTACTCTGTCAAATGTAATGATTATTTATTCATTTTTTAACTCTTTTACTTGTTTCAGTCATTTGACTGTGGCCATGCTGGAGCACCGCCTTTAGTCGAGCAAATCGACCCCAGGACTTATTCATTGTTAGCCTAATACTTATTCTATCGGTCTCTTTTGCTGAACCGCTAAGTTACGGGGATGTAGACACACCAGCATAGGCTATCAAGCGATGTTGGGGGACAAACAAAGACACACAAACAACTTAGCTTTTCATCTCTTGGGAGTCGATAAAATAAAGTATGAGTCAAATACTGAGTCATTTGAACCAAGTAACTCCTTACCTGAAAATTGGTGGCCATCCCTCTAAATCAGAAACCATCACCAACACTATTATTATTAAGGCGGTGAACTGACAAAGTCGTTAGAACGCTGGGCCCAATGCATAGCCATATTTCATCCGTCTCCACGTTGTCTGTTAAAATTCTGTGTGAGGTCAACTTTGCCTTTCATCCTTTTGGGCTCGATAAAATAAGTACCAGTTAAACACTGGGGTCTATGCAATTGGACTTAACCCACCCCCTCCCACTTCCCCTGAAATTGCTAGCCTTGTGTCAAAATGTCAAAATTTGAAATCATTGTTATTAGTACTTGATGAAAACTCTCAGCTGGGTATGATGGAAAGTCTCAGCTTCCCATAGCTGACTCAGGTGACACCTGTTTACTAGTCAGACTCCAAGAACCCTGCAGAGAATTCTTGCAGAGCCAAGCAATGCTGATTTATGTGGGAAATTCTATCTTTACATTTTGAGTCATGTTGGTAGTTGAGTGCTGATACTTCCAAGCGAACCAATCACTACTGGTATCATGTCCCCTTTTTTTCATTGCCCACAACCTACGCATTTCTCATTTTAGTTCATTACTATTATTGTTGTTGTTGTCGTAATCATTGTTACTATCTTTACTCTTTTACTTGTTTCAGTCATTTGACTGTGGCCATGCTGGAGCACCACCTTTAGTCAAGCAAATCCACCCTAGGACTTATTCTTTGTAAGCCTAGTACTTATTCTATTGGTCTCTTTTGCCAAACCGCTAAGTTACTGGGATGTCAATACACCAGCATCGGTTATCAAGCGATATGGGGGAACAAACACAGACACACAAACACACACACACACACACACACACACACACACACACATATGACGGGCTTTTCTCAGTTTCCGTCTACCAAATCCACTCACAAGGCTTTGGTCGGCCTGAGGCTATAGTAGAAGTCACTTGCCCAAGATGCCATGCAGTGGGACTGAACCTGGATCCATGCGGTTCGTAAGCAAGCTACATACCACACAGCCTGTTATTTTTTTATCATCATTATCATCATTGTTATTATTATTATTATTATTATTATTATTATTATTATTATGATTATTTTTATCATTATTATTATCATTATTATTATTATTATTATCGTTATTATCATCATCATCATCATTATTCAACATTTGGTAGTTTCATGCAGTTTTCTACTGCATGACCTGCTACACCCCCCTGTTGCTGGGTTTGTGCGTGCAGCATTGTATGTTCTTTTTTGTTGTTGGGGAGTGTGAACTCTTCTCGTTAATTGTGTTGCGTCAGTTTCGTTTTTCTTTTATGAGGTGTGGTGCAGCCTTTTGTTGCATTACTGTTTGTATTGTGTCTTATGTGTGTAATGTGTTGGGTATCCAGTCTGCTGGTGGAATTTTATTGAATTGGATATTTCCTGTCTGTTTAGTATTTTTTGTCTGTGGATTGTGTTGTTTAGTTTGTATTATTGAATTGATAGTGTCTTGCATAGGATATGGGTTTCCAGGTGCACCAGTTACTATTGGTATCATGTCTACTCTCTTCATTGGCCACAACCTTCGTATTTCTGCTCTGTTGTCTATTCTGTATTTTATGTAGTTTGTTCTTAGTGATTGTTCTTAAGCAGCACATATTAGAGCCTCATTATTATTATTATTATTATTATTATTATTATATAAAATCTTGATTGGAAGAAGAAGAAGAAGAAGAAGAAGAAGAAGAAGAAGAAGAAGAAGAGGAGGAGGAGGAGGAGGAGAAGAAGAAGAACAAGAAGAAGAAGAAGAAGTACAAGAAGGAAGAAGAAGAAAGAAGAAGAAGTAAAGAAGAAGAACAAGAAGAAATAGAAAGAAAGAAGAAGAAGAAAAAGAAGAAGGTGATGATGCAGAAGAAGAAGAAGAAGAAGAAGAAGAAGAAGACGACAGCAGCAGCAACAAAAGGAGGAAAACAAAAGCGACAACAACAGCAATAACAATGATAAAGGTGTACTAACTTTGACAGACGCCGTTTACAAGAACGAATCCATTGTTGCAACCATACAGACATTTGCCTGTGAATTGGTTACATTGCTTATTCTTACAGGTAGAACAGTGTTCTTTGCATTTGGCACCGTAGAATCCAGGCAGACATTCTGTGGAGATGAAACAAGAAAAAAAAAAATTTGAAAAAAAACCAAAAATAACGAATCTCCCCACCCCTCCCCCAACCCCTCACCTACAACTTCTTCAATCTTAATCATCATCACTACCACTGCTACCACCACCACCACCACCACCACCACCACTATAATCATCATCATCATTATTATTTTAATGTCTGCTTTCTTCCTCATCGCATACCTTGTGTGTCAGCTACATCTATGATCCAGCATAGTTTGTTTCCTTCTCAATTAAGACTATGTCCGGCTTCCTATTCTCAATCTCATGGTTGCATTGAATTATAGGGTCGAATGGAATTTATCGTGTGTGGCAGGGGGAGCAGATTTTCTGCAGTTGGATGCCCTTCCTGCCACCAGTTCTCTGTTATTATACTGAACGATTTGTAGGGGTTTTTTTAAAATACAAACTGAATGGTTTGTAGCTTGAGGTAAAATTCTTGATATTGTACTAAATAATTTATAAGGTTTTTTTTTGTTGTAGTTTCATTTGTACTCTTTTACTCTTATATTTGTTTCAGCCATTTGATTGTGGCCATGCTGGAGCACCACCTTTAGTCAAGCAAATCGACCCCAGAATTTATTCTTTGTAAGCCTAGTACTTATTCTATCAGTCTCTTTTGCCAAACGACTAAGTTATGGGGACATAAACACACCAGCATCGGTTGTCAAGCGATGTTGGGGACAAACAGTCACACAAACATATACACACAGATACATACATACATATATATATAAATATATATATACGACGGACTTCTTTCAGTTTCCATCTACCAAATCCACTCATCAGGCTTTAGTCAGCCCGAGGCTATAGTAGAAGATACTTGCCCAAGGTGCCACGCAGTGGGACTGAACCCGGAACCATGTGGCTGGTAAGCAAGCTACTTATCACACAGCCACTCCTACGCCTGTAGCTTAAAACCTGTATATCAAAGAAGATATCTATAATGTTTCAGTGGATTAATTTATAAATCTAGCATTAAGAGCCATGAAATATATGTCTTAAGTGTAATCTATATCACTATATTCATTGTTAAATTTAAGATATAAGTTATCATCAAAATCTATAAATCTGAAATGCGAAAAAGTTGTTTGATTTCTTGGTTATTTGTCTCATTTTGGAATGGGAACAGTTTAAGGTGTGGTAGATGGGGTCGGACTGGCACCAAAATTTACACTGGGGGGTAAAATGGGGTGGGCAATGGTGTGAGGAGGGTTGCAAGACACTCGGGGCTACCGTTTGGTTGCCATCACCACCAAAACCCGAGCGAAGCACGGGTCAAAAAGCTAGTCTTTATATAAAATGATTATAAGTATAAAAATTAAATTTAATAATAATAATAATAATATATAAATAATTTTATAAAAGGCCCTATCATGATTAAAAACATTTCTATTCTAAGTACGTATTTCCGGTTATTTTTCCGTAAGCAATGAATGTATAAATATATGAACATTGATTTATGGTGGTATTTTCCTTTGATAAACTCAGTAACTGTGTTCTATATTTGTTATTTCCGAAGAGTAATGGTTATATTAATATGAATAAATAAATTAGAATGATTATTATATATACTCTTTACTCTTTTACTTGTTTCAGTCATTTGACTGTGGCCATGCTGGAGCACCACCTTTAGTCAAGTAAATTGACCCCAGGGCTTATTCTTTGTAAGCCTAGTACTTATTCTATCAGTCTCTTTTGCCGAACTGCTAAGTTACGGGGAGGTAAACACACCAGCATCGGTTGTCAAGTAATGTTGGGAAGACAAACACAGACACACAAACACATACACACACATACATATATATATATATACATATATACGACGGGCTTCTTTCAGTTTCCATCTACCAAATCCACTCACAAGGCTTTGGTCGGCCTGAGGCTATAGTAGAAGACACTTGCCCAAGGTGCCTTGTAGTGGGACTGAACTCTGAACCATGTGGTCAGTAAGCAATCTTCCTAACATATAAATCTTATCATATAATAAAATGGGTTAAATTATCCCTAGATTAATATTATTGGAGATTCATAAGAACATTTTATGACCATTGCAATTTTTCTTTACTTATTCTATTTATTTGAATTTTGTTTTTGCTTTTATTATATTTGTTATATTTTTGAATTATTAACACTACACTTGTAAACACAGGTATATTTTAAATCAGTTTCTTTTATGATTTAGTAGTTCTTACTCTTTTTACTTGTTTCAGTCATTTGACTGCGACCATACTGGAGCACCGCCTTTTTTTAGTCGAGCAAATCGACCCCGGGACTTATTCTTTGTAAGCCCAGTACTTATTCTATCGGTCTCTTTTGCCGAACCGCTAAGTGACGGGGACGTAAACACACCAGCATCGGTTGTCAAGCAATGCTAGGGGGACAAACACAGACACACAAACACACACACACATACATATATATATATTTACATATATACAACAGGCTTCTTTCAGTTTCTGTCTACCAAATCCACTCACAAGGCATTGGTCGGCCGGGGCTATAGCAGAAGAAACTTGCCCAAGATGCCACGCAGTGGGACTGAACCCGGAACCATGTGGTTGGTTAGCAAGCTACTTACCACACAGCCACTCCTGTGCCTATATGGAATTTTTGTGTTTTTTGAACAAATATTACCCTGAGGAGACTCATATGCATAAATGGGAATTTTATAAATTCACTTGAGGATATGAGTTGAAACAAATTGTCGGATTTATATTTGTTTTAATTATTTGTTATATTATATCATATCATATCATCTTATATTATATTATATCTTTTTATGGTATAATTATATCATATTATAATGTAAATAAATTTTTAATATGTCAATTGTATTTCTCTATTTCCTTTAATATTTGTATATTGTAATATACCATTTTTTTGGGAAGTACTAGTGAAAATTGGATGTTTTCCATCCTTTAGAAGAAAATGGTTTTTGCCTTGGTATGATATATATATATATATACACATATATATACATATACACACAGACACACACATATTCATACACACACGCACACATACATACATATATATCATCATCATTATCATTTAATGACTGCTTTCCATGCTGGCAAGGGTTGTACGGTTTGACCGAGGACTGGTGAGCCAGAGGCTGCACCTGGCTGAATCTGATCAGGCAAAGTTTCTACGGCTGGATGCCCTTCCTAATGCCAACCACTCCGAGAGTGTAGTGGGTGCTTTTACGTGCTACTGGCACGACGGCCAGTTGGGCGGTACTGGCAATGACCACGCTCAAAAGGTGTTTTTTACGTGCTACCTGCACAGGAGCCAGTCTGGCGCCACTGGCAACAACCACGCTCGAATGTTGTTTTTCACATGCCACCGGTACAGGAGCCAATCCGTGGCCCTGGCAACAATCATGCTCAGATGTGCTTTTAACGTTCCACTGGCATGAGTGCCAATCAGGCGGTACCATCATTGGCCATGTCAGCGATTTTGATTTGTTTTCACTTGCCTTAATAGGTCTTTGCAAGCACAGTTCATTGTCCAATGAGTGAGGGGTACACATAAGTGGGCCAGTTACACCCCATGTTTGGATGTCCTTTTAACGTTCCACTTGCACGAGTGCCAATGAGGCGGTACTGTCATCGGCCACATCAGCAATTTTGATTTTGATTTCACTTGCCTCAATAGGTCTTCGCAAGCAAAAATATTGTCCAAAGAATGAGGGTTATTCATAAGCGGGCTGGTTAGACACACAGGCATAGGCCATGGTCCATGGTCACACTTATATATAGATACATATACATATATATGACAGGCTTCTTACAGTTCCCTCCTACCAAATCCACACTCACAAGGCCTTGGTTGGCCTGAGAGGCTATAGTAGAAAACACTTGCCCAAGGCGCCATGCAGTGGGACTGAACCCAGAAGCATGTGGTTGAGAAGCAAGCTTCTTACCACACAGCTATGCCTGCACCTATTATTTTATTATATACACACATCATGAACATCATTGTTTGATATGCACTTTCCCATGAACATCATTGTTTGATATGCACTTTCCCATGAACATCATTGTTTGATATGCACTTTCCCATGAACATCATTGTTGATATGCACTTTCCATGAACATCATTGTTTGATATGCACTTTCCCATGAACATCATTGTTTGATATGCACTTTCCCATGAACATCATTGTTTGATATGCACTTTCCCATGAACATCATTGTTTGATATGCACTTTCCCATGAACATCATTGTTTGATATGCACTTTCCCATGAACATCATTGTTTGATATGCACTTTCCCATGAACATCATTGTTTGATATGCACTTTCCCATGAACATCATTGGTTGATATGCACTTTCCCATGAACATCATTGTTTGATATGCACTTTCCCATGAACATCATTGTTTGATATGCACTTTCCCATGCTTGCATGGGTTGGATGGAATTTATTGAGAGTATACTTACGTAGGACCTCCACTTCACACAAGCTAAGATCAGGGCCTTTATACAGGATTATTGTGATCTTACTTCCTTTGGCAGGACTGTCACACTGGACATCGATAACTGTAATTCTCTCAAGATCAGTAAATTTTTTGCATATTCTATTCACATTGTTTATGGATACCAAAATTAAAAATGAGAATTTCTCATGCACTGGAAAAGAAAAAAACAGGAAGATAGATAGATACAGCAAAAATAGCTCTGTATATGTGTGTATGTGTTGTGTGTATGGTTGTGTGTGTGTGTGTGTGTGTGTGTGCGTGTGCGAATGTGTGTGCATGTGTGTATGTGTGTCGTGTGTGTGTGCATGTGTGTCGTGCTTGTGTGTCGTGTGTGTGTGTGTTAGTGTGTGTGCGTATATGAGTGTGTGTAAGCATCTGTGTGTGAGAGTGTGAGAGTGCGAGAGTGTGTGTATGTGTGAGTGTGTGAGTGTGCATGTGTGAATGTGCATGTGGGTGTGTGTGCATGTGTGTATGTGTGGGTGTGTGTGTGAATGTGTGAATGTGTGTATGTGTGTCATGTGTGTGTTAGTGTGTCATGTGTGTGTTAGTGTGTGAGTGTGTGTATATGAATGTGTGTGTGAGACTGTGTCTAAGTGTGTGTGCATATGAGTGTGTGTAAGCATGTGTGTGTGACAGTGCGTGAGACTGTGCAAGTGTGTGTATGTGTGAGTGTGTGAGTGTACATGTGTGAATGTGTATGTGGGTGTGTGTGTATGTGTGGGTGTGTGTGTGCATGCATGTATGTGTGGGTTGGTGTGTGAATGTGTGTATGTGTGTTGTTTATGTGTGTGAGTGTGCATGTGTGTGTGTGTGTGGTGTGTGTGTGGTGACAACTTTCCATAATGAAATCTAAACAGTGACGAATGTCTAAAAGAATTTATTGACTTCCCATGTATAGATTTACATGGAGCTTTGAGAAAATGGAAGTTTAGAGAAGGAGTGGCTTAGGACAGCATTTCTTGTCATGGGGTATGTGAAAAAAATACTTTGATTTCTGTGGCACAAGATGTTTTTTTAATAATATTTAATACTATAAGGGCGGCGAGCTGGCAGAATTGTTAGTACGCTGGGTGAAATGCTTAGCAGTATTTCGTCTGCTGTTACATTCTGAGTTCAAATTCCACCGAGGTCGACTTTGCCTTTCATCCTATCGGGGTCGATAAATTAAGTACCAGTTATGCACTGGGGTCAATGTAATCGGCTTAATCCATTTGTCTGTCCTTGTTTGTCCCCTCTGTGTTTAGCCGCTTGTGGGCATTAAAGAAATAGGTATTTCGTCTGTCTTTACATTCTGAGTTCAAATTCCCCTGAGGTCGATTGTGCCTTTCATCCTTTCAGGGTCGATAAATTAAGTACCAGTTATGCACTGGGGTCGATGTAATCGACTTAATCCATTTGTCTGTCCTTGTTTGTCCCCTCTGTGTTTAGCCACTTGTGGGCATTAAAGAAATAGGTATTTCGTCTGTCATTACATTCTGAGTTCAAATTCCCCTGAGGTCGATTGTGCCTTTCATCCTTTCAGGGTCGATAAATTAAGTACCAGTTGCATACTGGGGTCAATCTAAACGACTGGCTCCCTCCCCGTAAATTTAGGGCCTTGTGCCTAGAGTAGAAAAAAATAATATTTAATACTATAAGGGCAGCAAGCTAGCAGAATCATTGGCATGCCAGGTGAAAATCTTAGTGGTATTTCGTCTGCCATTACGTTCTGAGTTCAAATGCCACTGAGGTCAACTTTGTCTTTCATCCTTTTGGGGTTGATTAAATAAGTACCAGTTACGAACTGGGGATCAATGTAATTGACTTAATCCCTTTGTCTGTCCTTGTTTGTCCCCTCTATGTTTAGCCCCCTGTGGGCAATAAAGATATAATAATAACATCATCGAAAAATACCTTAGGAATGAGAACCCAGGTTCGAAATTTCCCCAAGACACCTGATGAATGCTGGAGGGTATATCAGCCGAAACATTGCGTTAACAACAAATAAGATGAGGAGAAATATCCATCAAATGTAAATAATGTAAATAATGTAAATAAACTTGGAGGTTTGTTAGAGGTACTTTACTGTGGAACATAAATTTGGCAGAGGATGTTAATAGAGGTACTTTATTGAAGAACATAAACTTGGAGTGCTGTTATAGGCATTTCATTAAAGTACATACACTTGAGGGGAAATTTTCAACATGCTGAAAAAACCTAGGTGTTACTGGTACTTCATTCATGATTGTAAACCCAGAGGGGTGTTATAGGTTACCTTATTGAAGAACATAAGGGTAACTGTAAAAAAAACTCAGAGGAAAAAGTTGAGTAAGGCTTTGAGTGAAGCATACATTTTTATGATTTGGTCGGAAGCAAAAGGGCAACATTGAAGATGTAAGTGTGGTGGGAGGAGAAGAGGACACTATGTCATGGGAGGAGAAGAGGACATTGTGTGATGGGAGGAGAAAAGAACACTAAGTGAGATGGTTACTGCATTAGAAAAACAGTGCATAAGGTATCAGATTGTCCTTATATAAGAGACATTGCATACAACAGATTAGATGGTATTAAGGGTGATTAAGGACCAGGTGGTAACAATGAATAGGGGATAATGCAGATTAATATTTGAAATGTGATAATACAAGTTAATATTTGAAATAATCCTTTCTACAATATGCAAGAGGCCTGAAACATCATTGGAAGAGTAACCCCTAGTGCTCAGCTGGTACTTAATTTTTATCAATCCTGAAAGGATGAAAGTCAAAGACAACCTTAGTGGAATTTGAACTCAAAACATAAAACCAGAAGAAATGCTGCTAAGCATTTTGTTCAGTGTGCTCACAATTTGGCCAGCTCACCACCTTAATATTTGGGGATCGAGGAATTAAGTACCAGTTGTGTACTGCGGTCAATCTAATCGACTGGCCTGCTCCCAAAAAATTTTGGGCCTTGTGCCTAGAGTAGAAAAGAATATTTCTCTCTGGAAAGGTAGTGAGCTGGCAGAATCGTTAACATGCCAAGCAAAATGCTTAGCGGTTATCTCGTCTGTCTTTACGTTCTGAGTTCAAATTCTGCTGAGGTCGGCTTTGCCTTTCATCCTTTCGAGGTAGATAAATCAAGTACCAGTTGCGTACTGAGGTAGATCTAATCGACTCCCCATCCCCACCCTATCCCTTCTCCAAAAATTTGGGGCCTTGTGCCCAGAATAGAAAGGAATATTTGAAATAATAGAAAAATAACTGAAGAAGCAAAAAAAAACACTTACCCTCGATATAGTTGTAATAGATCCTCATTTGTGAAATATCGTACGTTTGTTTGAGGTCAACAGTCCAGTATGATCTCTGGGTCTTCACTGAACGAGAACAAGACCTGTGTAGTGGGTTTTGATCAAAGTTACCATCCACGGCTAGGTTGGCTGCCATTGTGTACGTTTCATTCCGACAAGTGTTTCCATTCATTGCAGTTACACCAGTTGCGCTAGCAGGTGATTCCTGTGTAGCACTTTTACCAATTGCTATATTTTCTAAAATGAAAAGAAAAGTCTATGAAAGCGGCCAAATTATTCTACCCGTTTTAAGTTTAAACTGGCCAGATCTGAAATCTCACACCTAACCTACAATGTCATTCTAAAAATAAACAATCACAGCATGAAAATCTCAAAGCTATGAGATAATGCTTGATTAGTTTGAAATAATAACTATAAGGTTGTCCCAAAAGTTCGTAGAAAGTCTTGGAAAATAATGGTCTTTATTTTGAGGAATAATTTTTGTTGTTTTGTTAGTACTTGGCGAGTAAAAATTCAATTTTCGCAAGTGTTTACGAACTTTTGGGACAACCTAATATTATGTTTGGCAGAATAATCTGAACGTTAAAGGGGTAATTTATCCAGGTATGACTCTTAATGATCCCCCAAACAGATCTTCCACAACAGGGTTCCTCAGTCAATGGGGTTCGAATCAGGACCAGGACCAGGTCATGGGGGTTTTAGTACAGGGCAATACACAAAGAATGAATTTTTAAATTTATTTCTGTTTTATCAACCATTGCTTTCTTCAGGGTGATTTTGTGTTGAATATATACTATAGGCACAGAGTGGCTGTGTGGTAAGTAGCTTGCTTACCAACCACATGGTTCCAGGTTCAGTCCCACTGCGTGGCACCTTGGGCAAGTGTCTTCTACTATAGCCTCGGGCCAACCAAAGCCTTGTGAGTGGATTTGGTAGACGGAAACTGAAAGAAGGCCGTCGTATATATGTATGTATATATATATATATATATATATATATATATATATATATATAAGAAAATAGTAAAGTGTGAAAAAACGACAGAAGGCTTAAATGTTAAAAAATATATATATTTGTGTCAAAATGTCTGGAGAATATTGGAAAAATTTTTTCCTTTCCTTAAAATGACATAATTTTAAAATTTTTAAAGAAATTACCGGTTTCGCGTGTAGCTTTTCAAATTTCTTGTGACGTTATGTTTATATTGCATGGAATTATCGTTGTTTTTATTTCCAGGAGATTTCTAAATAAGGGGAGGTAGTGAGTGATTTTTTCCGGTGTAGGGGAGATAATCGCTTAAAAAATTTTTTTTCCATTTCCTTGTTAATTTCTCTGTGTCAGTATGTTCGGATGGTTGAGTCTGGGTTTGTACTTTTCAATGAAGAATGTTTCCTTGTTCAGTCTCATTTGTGTTGATGATCCGAAAGCACATTGGTAAAATGGGAAGATTAAAAATTGTGGCAGTAGTTGCTTTGCGCATTTCTCAATGTGCTCACTAAAGGTATCATTCTATATTCTGGGAATGCAATCTGTTGTCGATGCAGTGTGCATCTGCGCCTGAGTGATAGTCCCGTGGAACCCACGTAGTCTTGGTGGCAGCCCGAGCATTTAATAACATAAATTATGTTTTCAGAGGCACAAGTAAAGTTAGATTTGATCTTAAATTTCTGTCCCTCTTTAAAGAAGAATTCTGATCCTTCCAATAGGTTAGGACATGTTGCACAGTTCGATCTACCACATTTTTTTACTTTTGCATCCGTAATTTTAGAAGACAATTTTGCCTTTGTGAGAATCTTTTTAAGTGATTTAGGCTGTTTGTAGCTTTTAATGATTTGGTGTATGTTTAGAATTTCCTTTAATTTTGGGTTTTTATGAAGTATTGGTAAATTCTGGGTGATGATGGTGAAGGCTTCTTTGTTTCTGGGGTTGTATGTAGATATGTAAGGTAGTATTTTCGGATGCAAAAGTAAAAAAATGTGGTAGATCGAACTGTGCAACATGTCCTAACCTATTGGAAGGATCAGAATTCTTCTTTAAAGAGGGACAGAAATTTAAGATCAAATCTAACTTTACTTGTGCCTCTGAAAACATAATTTATGTTATTAAATGCTCGGGCTGCCACCAAGACTACGTGGGTTCCACGGGACTATCACTCAGGCGCAGATGCACACTGCATCGACAACAGATTGCATTCCCAGAATATAGAATGATACCTTTTAGTGAGCACATTGAGAAATGCGCAAAGCAACTACTGCCACAATTTTTAATCTTCCCATTTTACCAATGTGCTTTCGGATCATCAACACAAATGAGACTGAACAAGGAAACATTCTTCATTGAAAAGTACAAACCCAGACTCAACCATCCGAACATACTGACACAGAGAAATTAACAAGGAAATGGAAAAAAATTTTTTAAGCGATTATCTCCCCTACACCGGAAAAAATCACTCACTACCTCCCCTTATTTAGAAATCTCCTGGAAATAAAAACAACGATAATTCCATGCAATATAAACATAACGTCACAAGAAATTTGAAAAGCTACACGCGAAACCGGTAATTTCTTTAAAAATTTTAAAATTATGTCATTTTAAGGAAAGGAAAAAAATTTTTCCAATATTCTCCAGACATTTTGACACAAATATATATATTTTTTAACATTTAAGCCTTCTGTCGTTTTTTCACACTTTACTATTTTCTTATATATTCACCCACGTGCTTTACCAAACAAACTTTCTTATCTATATATATATATATATATATATATATATATGTATATGTATATATATATATGTGCTTGTATGTCTGTGTTTGTCCCCCCAACATGGCTTGACAACCGATGCTGGTGTGTTTACGTCCCCGTAACTTAGCGGTTCGGCAATAGAGAATGACAGAATAAGTACTAGGCCTACAAAGAATAAGTCCTGGGAGTCGATGTGCTCGACTAAAGGCGGTGCTCCAGCATGGCCACAGTCACATGACTGAAACAAGTAAAAGAATAAAAGAATATATGTGTAATACATGTGTATTCTGTGTTAATGAGCATTATCAGTTGCAGGTATCCATTTGCAAGACATTGCTAGTGTGTGGTTGGCATTAGGAAAGGCATCCAGCTGTAGAAACCATACCAAATCAGACTGGAACCTGGTACAGCTCTCTGGCTTGCCAGCTTCCAGTCAAACCATGTAGCCCATGCCAGCAGGGAGAGTGGACATTAAATGATGATGATGATGATGATACTCTCTTACTCTCTTACTTGTTTCAGTCATTTGACTATGGCCATGCTGGGGCATTTGAGGAAGGGTACTCATGTCAGAAGAGGAAAGGTTAGAGGGTGACAAAGAAACAGAGAGGCAGAAACAGGTGTCTTGCTATTACGGAGGGGACATTGGTGGAGGTGATCTGGCATCAGATGATGAAAGGTTAGAATGTGAAAGAGAAATAAGGAAGCAGAAATAGGTATCTTGCTATAGAGGAGGTATTTATAAATAAACCGTGGCTCAAAAAGTTTTGAGACCAGCTTTCACAAACTGTCAGAAGTGTTGAAGCTCAACTTACAGGAAACAATGATATATGGAAAGCACAAGAGGCCTTTTTAGCAACAACAAGAATCTCCAGTATGATTGTTTCTGACTTCTATATATAACAAAGAATTTAGTAAAATAACTTAGTTATCATTAAGCTAGTGTTAGGAACATAAATTGTGACTAAGGTGTGGAAGATGATTTTAATTCAGAACTTATGAAAACAAGACATTTGTACTACAGAAGAAGAGGCGGTTTCAGCTGGGTTGGTATCAAAAGGGTTAAATATAACAAAGAATTTAGTAAAATAACTTAGCTATCATTAAGCTAGTGTTAGGAACATAAATTGTGACTAAGGTGTGGAAGATGATTTTAATTCAGAACTTATGAAAACAAGACATTTGTACTACAGAAGAAGAGGCGGTTTCAGCCGGGTTGGTATCAAAAGGGTTAAATATAACAAAGAATTTAGTAAAATAACTTAGCTATCATTAAGCTAGTATTAGGAACATAAATTGTGACTAAGATGTGGAAGAGGATTTTAATTCAGAACTTATGAAGACAAGACATTTGTACTACAGAAGAAGAGGCGGTTTCAGTTGGGTTGGTATCAAAAGGGTTAAAAGAACTATCGAAACATTGACAAGCTAACATCAAAACACATTTTGTACCTTTCAGATTTCAAACGATCTCTACTATTCAACCTGATTTCATGGCCCAACAGAGGACTTCCCAAAGAAGTTGCACACATTTTATGTGATCTGCACGATGCCTTTTCTTTCGAAAAGAGAAATCATTGTGTTCTTTTGCAAATGTACAGGTCTTTGGTATTATGTTTTTATCTTGTCATTGCATACACACACACTCACTCTCACACACACACACACATGCACGTGCACACACACACACACACACATACATGCACGCACACATGCACACACCATAGAAATCTTTATAGCAAGCATGTCACTATATATAGATATATACTTACGGTAAGTTATTACTTGGCAATCTGGTCCAGTCCATCCGTCTTCGCATCCGTTTGGACAAGCTCCTGTCCGTTGGTGGCAGTTAGCATCATTTAGACAATGGCATTGCTTGGAACAACCACTTCCATACCACCCAGACGCACACCCTACATTAAAAATAAGTGTCAATCAGGTTGATGTGCCACATTTTAATAAAACATTCATGCCTATTAATTGGTTTTTGTAACAGTGGATCTCAAAGCATACATAGAGCTATAAATTATAGTATGTAAATATTGCATTTCAAACTTTGGCACAAGGTTAGAAATTCTGGGAGAGAGATATGTTAATTAGATCGACCCCATTACTCAACTGGTACTTATTTTATTGACACCGAAACTATGAAAGATGAATTGACCTTTGTGGAACATAAAGACAAATGAAATGCTCATTATTTACATTATTTACATTTGACTGATATTTGTCCTCATCTTGTTTGTTGATAACACAACATTTCAGCTGATACACCGTCCAGCCTTCATCAGGTGTCTTGGGAAAATTTCGAACCTGGGTTCTCATTCCTAAGATATTTTTTGATGTTATTATTATCATCATCATCATCATCATCATTATTATTATTATATTATTATTATCATTATTATTATTATTATTATTCAGGTCACTGCCTGGAATCAAACTTGGAATCATGGGGTTAGTAGCCCGCACTCTTAACCACTACGCCATATGCCTATGGGCATATCCGTCAAATGTAAATAATGTAAATAATGTACATAATTCCTCATCTCTTAAATATAGAACCAGATGAAATGCTGCTAAGCAGTTTGCCTGGCATGCTAACAATTCTGCCAGCTCGCCGCCTTATAGCATGTAAATATTGACCCCAGTAGTCAACTGGTACTTATTTTATCGACCCTGAAACTATGAAAGGTGAATCGACTTTGGTGGAATTTGAACTCAGAACGTAAAGCATTTTGCATGGCATGCTAATGACTCTGCCAATTCGTCACCTTTTAGCATGTAAATATTGACCCCAGTAGTCAACTGGTACCTATTTTATCGACCCTGACTATGAAAGGTGAATCGACTTTGGTGGAATTTGAACTCAGAACGTAAAGCATTTTGCCTGGCATGCTAATGACTCTGCCAATTCGTTGCCTTTTAGCATGTTAATATTGACCCCAGTAATTAACTGGTACTTATTTTATTGACTCTGAAATTATGAAAAGGAAATCTACCTCGGTGGAATTTGAACTCAGAACACAAAGATGGATTAAATGCCAATTAGCATTTTTCCCAGCATGCTAACGATTCTGCCAGCTTGCCACCTTATAAGCATATAAATATTGCTTTGAAATTTTGGCACATGACCAGTAAATTCAGGGAGTGGGGAGGTTTGGTTAAGTTAATTACATTGATTCCAGTGTTCAAATGGTGCTTGTTTCATTGAGCCCCACCGAAAAGATAAAAAGCAAAGTCAACCTCTGCAGAATTTGAACTCAGAACGGAGAGCTAGATGAAATGCTGACAAGCATTTTGCCTGGTGTGCTAATGGTTCTGCCAGCTTGCTGCTTTATAGAAAGTAAATATTGAATAGTGAAAGTAAACACCCTTGGTAAACACCCACAAAGTTATCAACCATCTCACCAACAACAACACTGAACACCTTTTTGATCTCCATGTGTCTAACACACGTGGACATGCCTACAAAGTCAGAAAACAACACAGCTCCCATGACTTTCGGAAACATTTTTTCACGCTCAGAGTTGCTGAAGCATGGAATAAACTGTCTGCGTCAGTTGTTGACTGCCATAACACTGCATCCTTTAAGGCCCTCATGCTTTCCGAAATCCGCCGAAACTACACCTGATTATATATACACTTTAGATGAGTTGTAGTGCACCTGAGCACTGTACACAATTATTATTATTATTATTATTTAAAAAGTTAAAGGCCTCCTGAGGAACTCAGACCCACATTCCAAACCTAATATTTATATTTATATATTATTTATAGCTTTATGTATCCTTTGAGATCCACAGTTAAAAAAATAATAAATAAGACAAAATTAAATAAAATCAAAATAAAATAAAATAAAGTATAACGTGTAGGTGAGCTTAGAATTATGTATACCTTTGCGTGCACAAGTGAACATGTATGTGTTTGTGTGTGTGTGTGTGTGTGTAAATGTTTGGGCCAGTGTATGCATATAGGACCGTGTGTGTTTGTGTAAATAAATGGAGCACTCCGTCGGTTACGACGACAAGGGTCCCAGCTGATACGATCAACGGAACAGCTTGCTCGTGAAATTAACGTGCAAATGGCTGAGCACTCCACAGACACGTGTACCCTCAATGTAGTTTTCGGGGAGATTCAGCGTGACACAGAGTGTGACAAGGCTGGCCCTTTGAAATACAGGTACAACTCATTTTTGCCAGCTGAGTGAACTGGAGCAACGTGAAATAAAGTGTCTTGCTCAAGGACACAATGCATTGCTGGAAATTGAACACACGACTTTACAATCATGACCCGAATGCCCTAACCATTAAGCCACACTTATGTGTATAAGTAACCTAGTGCATGCATCGTGTGGTGTGATGTGCGTTTCGTGTGTTTGTGTGTGTGTGTGTGTGTGTGTGTCTGTGTTTGTGTGTGTATATGCATGTGAGGCTGTGTATAGTATGCGTATGAGGCTATTGTGTGTAGGGGTGTGTGTTTGTGTGTGTATGGACGTGTATATATATATATGCCGTGTGAGGCTGTGTATAGTGTGAGAGGCTATTGTGTGTGCGTGTGTGTGTGTGTGTGTGTGTGCATGTGCATGTGAGTGTGGGTGAGTATGTTCCTAATGGTGTGTGGTGTGAAGAATGAGTTGAACAGTGTGAATGGGTGTTTATATAATGGTGGGTGGAGTGAGATATATAAATATATATATTCTTTTATTAATTTCATGCATGCAGATGCAGTCATGCTCGAACACCACAATGATATATATATATTATATAAACACCACAATGATATATATATATATTATATAAACACTTCGTGAGCTGTCTGGAGTAAACATTATCTGAGAGAAATTTTCTTTAAGTAGTAGAAATAGCTAAAAAAATTTTTTTTGGCTGCTATTTCTACTAAGTTCAGTATGTGGCAAAGTAATTTATTTACTAGCCCTAATTATATAATATAATATTTTGAATTCGCTTTAAATGGTTCTTTTACATACTGAACACTTGGTGAAATTGATTAATTAATTTTACCCTCAATTGTTGATATTATATAAATAATACATATACATATTAATATAATATATACATATACACATATATATATATATATATATAAATATATATATACATATACATATATAAATATATACATTATATATATAAATATATACATATACATATATATATATATAATAGATAAATATATACAATACATATATATATATATATATAAATAATAAATATACATATACATATATAAATATATACATATATATATATAAATATATACATATACATATATAATATATATATATATAAATATATACATATACACATATAATATATATATATATAAATAAAATATACTATA
>NC_043021.1:10937213-10954713 GCF_006345805.1 Octopus sinensis
AAAAGGGCTTCTTGCTGTCTTTGTCGAAATTAACTGAAAACGAACTGAGACGGTTACCAGCTGGAAATAGAAATGAAACAGAATGTCAGCATATACCTTATATATGTACGTGAGGGTGTGTGTGTGTGTGTTATATAACATGATATAACTTAATGTAAAATATGTGTGTATATGTATATATTTAAATATATATATGTGTGTGTGTGTGTATGTATATGTGTGTATGTATATATGCGTGTGTATATGTATGTGTATGTGTGTATGTATGTGTGTGTGTGTATATATATATATATATATATATATAGTTTGATTTATATAAATTTAAACCAGTGGCCTAGCATACTGAAAAAATCTGAAGATTCAGAAAAAATTTATATATCATCATCATCATCATCATCATCGTTTAAAACGGACGCTAAACGATGATGATGATGATGATGATGATATATAATTTTTTTCTGAATCTTCAGATTTTTCAATATGCTAGGCCACTGGTTTAAATTTATATAATCAAACTAATACTCAAATATTTAAATTTATATTATATATATATATATATATATATTATATGGTAAATGAAAGACAAAAGATAGAATATACGAGAATTTATTACAACAATTGTTTCAACACATCCTAGCATCGATTGCTCTTGGGTGGGGCACTCAACAACTGATTCAGGAGCATCCAGTGGTGCAGATGCATCTCATCGGGTGATAAATACAACTTGTTAAAATAACTGTTCCACAATGTAACTTCCCGTTTTGTAAAGAGAAAAGCAGCCAGATGAAGAAAATATACTCTTTTACTCTTTTACTTGTTTCAGTCATTTGACTGCAGCCATGCTGGAGCACCACCTTTAATCAAGGAACTCGACCCCGGGACTTATTAAAACTATTACTCAGAGTTTCACGCTCCCGTTCGTGCATATAAATATACGTGGAGCTTTAGGTGTTTTCGCTCAATAAACACACGCAACGCCCGGTCTGGGAACGAAACCGCAATCCTCCGACTGTTAGTCCGCTGCCCTAACCACTGGGCCATAGCGCCTCTACATTTATATTGTTCATCGTTTAATGATGAACGATATAAATGAAGATATTTTCTCCATCTGGATCAAAAAAAAAAGCCACAGATGACAGAAAGAGAAACGAACATGAAATCCAGCAAGAAAAGTGTTAAAAATAACTTTTAACAGATATGGATGTATAAACCACCCTCAGGTAAGCTGCGTGACAAGAGTACACTTGCTCATACAAGCATCTGCAAAAACGTGAGCACACGCACACGTGAGGTTTGGTGCACTCATGATCACAAAGCGAATTAGCTATATACTTGGTGTTTGTAAGAATGGGGAAGTTAAAGGTAAACTCAAGTCATCCATACCTTAACCCTTTAGTGTTTAAACCGGCCATATCCGGCCCAAATAATCTACCTGTTTTCTGTTAAAACTACCCAGATTTGGTATCTCACACCAACCTATAATGTCAATCTAAAAACAGGTGATAACATCATGGAAATCTTAAAGCTATGAAATAATGTATGATTAGCTTAAAACAATATGAATAAATGAATAAATATTATATTTGACAGAATAATCTGAATGCTAAAGGGTTAAAGTAAATTAATATTAATGGTTACCCAAAATTCATTCCCAATGCATTGTGTGAAAGTACATTTATATGTGTGTAGGCATCTTGTGAGTTGTTCAGAAATTCTATGAATAATCTCCTTGTTAGTCCATAGACTGTCGGTGATGTGGTAACCCTTGATGATGGAAGAAGACGATATTCTTCCGATATCATAAACCTTGCCTTCCATTATAGTGATATTGCAGGCAATGGTAGTGGTGTTCGCATTGTTGCCTGCAATTCTGTTTGACACCATTGTGAAGCTACTTCAATTGTTGTTGTTATTGTCACTGTTCTTGTTGCTTACTGGTGTTGCTGCTACCATTGCTGGTCATTACTGCCGCTATGGTATTATGTGGCAGTAGCTGTCTTCTTCTTCTTCCAATCAGGACTCACGCCACTAGCCACAAAGAATAATCTCTAATTTGAGCCTACCCTAAGCTACTAAGAATGCATGTGGCAACTTGAAGATCCACCCACCACACGCGATAAACTGGCAGTTGCACAGGCACAAAAGCTATGTTGTTATCCTCATTCCATAAACGGTGGCTTTTAACGGGTGGAGAGCTGAACCATCCTGGGGTACAGAGGATTCACAATCTAGACTAGGGTCTGAAAGTTTTACCACACCATAGTGGGTTACACCATGGTTCCTCTGCTTTGTGGCAGAAGTAGGAAGAAAGAGTGAGAGAAAGTTGTGGTGAAAGAGTACAGCAGGGTTCACCCTACCTCTGCTGGAGCCTCGTGGAGCTTAGGTGTTTTTGCTCAATAAACACTCACAATGCCTGATCTGGAAATCAAAACCGCATTCTTACGACCGCGAGTCCACTGCCCTAACCACTGGGCCATTGTTGCTGGTCATTACTGCCACTATAACTGTTCCGCAATGTAGCTGTTGGCTGCTATGAACTATCACTTCACCTTCAAAATTATCTCTTACCTTCAGGTCAGATGGCAAAGACGAAAGTGTGGGAGTAATTTTGAAAATTTCGTTTCAATTTGAAATATCTTTTCTTTCTTTCAAAATTTTCTTCTGCAGGGTATATGAGAGTTGGGGCTTGACCAGTGCTCTATGATCTTGGCCAGTTTAACAAGATTAAACAATAGAGTTAACATGTGCAACCTTCTAGAAACGAAAATAAGATACGATAATAAGGTGGCGAGCTGGCAGAAACGTTAGCACGTCAGGCGAAATGCTTAGTGGTATTTCGTTTGCCATTGCGTTCTGAGTTCAAATTCCACCGAGGTCAACTTTGCCTTTAATCCTTTCGAGGGCGATAGATTAAGTACCAGTTATGCACTGGGGTCGATATAATTGACTTAATCCGTTTGTCTGTCCTTGTTTGTCCCCTCTGTGTTTAGCCCCTTGTGGGTAGTAAAGAAATAGAAATAGGTATTTCATCTGCTGTTACGTTCTGAGTTCAAATTCCACCGAGGTCGACTTTGTCTTTCATCCTTTCGGGGTTGATAAATTAAGTACCAGTTACGCACTGGGGTGGATGTAATCGACTTAACCTCTTTGTTTGTCCTTGTTTGTCCCCTCTATGATTAGCCCTTTGTGGGCAATAAAGAAATAAGAAACGAAATAAGATACAGACTGATGGATCTCCTAGGGCTCGTTCAGCCATAGCAATGAACAGCAACCACAACAACAAAAGCAAAACCAACAACAACGATAACAATAATAATAACAATCATCATCATCATTGTTCGACCGTGGTCGAGACAATGGAATTTACCATGCTACGCCAGACTTCACGGTCCATCATAGCATTACGAAGGTCCTGTTGCTGGATGCTTGTATCCCTGGAGATTACATCAAGGTAGGAGAGTGTGTGCCCTCTGGTGTTGCGAGTAGATGGCTTCCTGAGGAGAAGAGTAGAAATTGCCTCGTTTTCAGCTCTACAACAATGTCCAGCAAACTGGACTCTCCTACCTTTCACAAGAGATAACAATAATGATAATAACAATAATAATAATAATGATAACACTAATAAAGATATTAATAATAAATGACTTACAATAATGGTCACATTTCACAGTCACGTATTGGATACGATATCGCTCTGGAAATACCACTTTAAATGGTAGCTCCATACATTTTGGTGTTGAAACATTTCTTGAAGAATATATCCTTTGTACGTCAGCATAAACCGCTAAGGAAAGAAGAAAATGGAGATTAGATTAGGATGATGATGATGATGATAAATCGGAGGAGGAGTGTTGGGAGACATAGCAACTACACTACTACATACACAGTGCATATCTATCTATTTATCCATCTGTCTGTCCGTCTATCTATCTATCTATCCATTATCTGTCCACCTATCTATCTATCTATCTATCTATCTATCTATCCATTATCTGTCCACCTATCTATCTATCTATCTATCTATCTATCTATCTATCTATCCATTATCTGTCCACCTATCTATCTATCTATCTATCTATCTATATTAAAAAAAAAAAGACTCCGCCGGTTACGACGACGAGGGTCCCAGCTGATATGATCAACGGAACAGCTTGCTCGTGAAATTAACGTGCAAATGGCTGAGCATTCCACAGACACGTGTACCCTTAACGTAGTTCTCGGGGATAATCAGCGTGACACAGAGAGTGACAAGGCTGACCCTTTGAAATACAAGTACAACTCATTTTTGCCAGCTGAGTGGACTGGAGCAACGTGAAATAAAGTGTCTTGCTCAAGGACACAACGCGTCGCCGGGAATCGAACTCACAACCTTACGATCATGAGCCGAATGCCCTAACCACTAAGCCACGCGCCCTCACCTCTATCTATCTATCCATTATCTGTCCGCCTATCTATCTAGGATTTGTTCCATCTCATGCACAGATTTTAAAATAATTTTTTTTTTTAACTAAATACTTTGAAGCTTCAGATACTGGTAGAATGTATCATGTAGAACAAGGTTTACACTTAATGCTTTTGAGAAAATTTTGTATTTTAGAAGTTATTTCGTGTTATCTATCTATCACTCTATCTACCTGTCTGTCTGTCTGTCTGTCTGTCTATCTATCTATCTATCTTTCTTTCTATCCATAAATACTCACGTGCACAGACCCCCCACAAACACACACATACACATTTATATCAGGTCACTATCATATGCTAACATAAAACCCAACACAACCTGTTACATGGTCGGGTCCTTGACGACAAAACCAGGAGATCCCCTCCAAGCTTGCTCGGTGAGGAGGGCGATGCTTTGGTCACCCTGCAGGATGAATATCAAGACTCCTAGCAGGGTGGAGGAAATCATGCGTGTCAACAGCCATCTAATTGAAGTTTGTTGTTAATGAGTCACGTGGTATCCTTGCACAAAGAGCCCCGTGAGTTAGAATGGCAGCGCTTTTTCCATTTTGTCTGCTGGTGCCATGAGAGATGTTTCTATTAGGTTGTTTCATGTGAAATGTTGCAGTTTTAATTACTTGTTATTTCAGTCATTTAAAGACTCAATTATGTATACCTTGCATTTAATCTCGACACTTTTTCTTTCCTAACAATAATGGTATACAAAATTCGTACCCACAAACCTTATGAAAATCATAACAACCAAACTTAGATGTCTTGCAAACAACTTGCACATGCAAATGCTACCAGTTAAAAGCTCCGTATATCGGAAGCTAGCAAGTGTATGGGGTCATCAGGAGAGAATGCGCGCCGTTTTGGGGCCTACCTCTCGACGGCATCAATGCGCACCGGCCCCCCTCACTGATATGAGGCCCCGCTTGCTAGATCAGCTGGTTATGAAGAACTCAATATACTTCTAGCCATCGCTCATCGTCTCTTTTTAACCAAATCCAGTGGCTAGCCTTCTCCACTGCAGATTGGATATCAGTCATGGTGGTATTGACTTTACGATGAGTTAGGCCTAATGATAACTATGTTGAGTGATTTTCTCGTATGAGTACAAACTAGGTCACTCTGCCACAGAAGCTCTACGGAATATCAAACGGGCTCTAGGTAATGGTTTTGTTGACATCTGAACTGTTCAGAGATGGTCACAAAGCTCTTGTCCAGGAGATAGCCTTGAAAATAAACTAAACGAATCATGATATTGGGCGATTGCAGAATATTCCTGCTATGCAGGTTATTTTTTACCACTACTCAGATGGCTTGCATTTAACTTTTTTTTAAACTTTTTCCTCAACAGCAACTTTAATCTTTATGATCTCCAACGCCTTTGACTGCTCTTCCTACAGAGCCAAGCCTAATAAGAATAAGACTGTAAAAGAATATTTGTTTATATATAATTATGTGTGTGTATGCGTGAATTTACTGAGGTTTGACTTCAACTGCCTTTACTTACTACTACTACTACTACTACTATCTATCTATCTATCTATCAATCTATCTATTTATCTATCCGCTCAGTCGAAGTCAACTCTCGGTCACTCATTGGATCAGTGTCCTCCAGTCAGTTCTATCCTGGGCCGCTTCTTTCAGATTGGCTACGTCCATTCCGGTATCCCTCTTGAGTGGCTGTGTGGTAAGTAGCTTGCTTACCAACCATGTGTTTCTGGGTTCAGTCCTACTGTGTGGCACCTTGAAAGTGTCTTCTACTATAGTCTTGGGCTGACCAAAGCCTTGTGAGTGGATTTGGCTGACAGAAACTGAAAGAAGCCCGTCGTATATATACATATATATATGTGTGTGTGTATGTGTGTGTGTGTGTGTGTCTGCGTTTGTCCCCTCATCATCACTTACATATATGTATGTATGCATGTATGTATGTATGGATGGATGGTTTGATGGATGGATGTATTTATGTATCTGTGTTTGTCTCACCACCACCACCACCATCGCTTGACAACCAATGATGGTGTGATTACATCCCCGTAAAGTAGTGGTTCAGCAAAAGAGACCGATAGAATAAGCACTTGGCTTACAAAGAATAAGTCCTGGTAGAGGTGGGGGTGGGGGCTATTTGTTTGACTAAAAGGCGCTGCTCCAGCATGGCCGCAGTCAAATGACTGAAACAAGTTATAACAAAGACAAAAAAAATGAAAGAAAGAAAGAAGGAAAGAAAGAAAGAAAGGAAGAAAGAACGAAAGTAAGAAAGAAAGAAGGAAGGAAAGAAAGAAGGAAAGGAAGAAAGAAGGAAAGAAGGAAGGAAAGAAAGGAATAAAGAAGGAAAAAAAGTAAGAAAGAAAGAAAGGAAGGAAGGAAAGAAGGAAGGAAGGAAGGAAGGAAAGAAAGAAAGAAAGAAAGAAGGAAGGAAGGAAAGAAAGAAAGAAGGAAAGAAAGAAAGGAAGAAAGAAGGAAAGAAAGAAAGAAGGAAGGAAAGAAAGGAATAAAGAAGGAAAAAAGTAAGAAAGAAAGAAAGAAAGAAAGGAAGAAAGAAAGAAGGAAGGAAGGAAGAAAGAAGGAAGAAAGAAAGGAAGAAGGAAGGAAGGAAAGAAAGAAGGAAGGAAAGAAAGAAGGAAAGAAAGAAGGAAGGAAGGAAAGAAAGGAAGAAGGAAAGAAAGAAAGAAGGAAAGAAGGAAGGAAAGAAAGGAAGGAAGAAAGAACGAAAGAAAGAAAGGAAGAAGGAAAGGAAGGAAGAAGGAAAGAAAGAAAGGAAGAAAGAATGAAAGAAAGGAAGAAAGAAAGAAAGGAAGGAAGAAGGAAAGAAAGGATGAAGGAAAGAAAGGAAGGAAGAAAGAAAGAAGGAAAGAAAGAAGGAAGGTAAGAAAGAAAGACAATTAAGTACAGCGTTCTACGTACCTGTTTGACAGTTACGTCCTTCAAAACCGTGCTGGCATCCGTAAGATTTGCAATAAGCGTTCCCACTGAATCGACATGCGGCTATTTCTTTACAATGGCACTCATACTTCATTTTCGGTCCAAACTTCCGCATGTTATGCGGACAAGCTGCGGATGGGAAAAATAATAAGGATTTAGGAGGAATAATCCAGCACATCCGTTTTTCGGGAAATATAAAAAAAAAATTTTTTAAATGTCTTAAGACGGATCAATAAAAGTAGCCAAAGATATCAGAGAACAATATTTATATACTTTTTTTTTTTTTGTCAATGACATACATGTGTGTGTGGGTGTGTGTGTGTGTGTGTGGTGGGGGTGTTTGTATGCATGCAAGTATGTGCATGTGCATGTATACTCTTTCTTACTCTTTTACTCTTTTACTTGTTTCAGTCATCTGACTGCGGCCATGCTGGAGCACCGCCTTTAATCGAGCAACTCGACCCCGGGACTTATTCTTTTGTAAGCCCAGTACTTATTCTATCGGTCTCTTTTGCCGAACCGCTAAGTAACGGGGACATAAACACACCAGCATCAGTTGTCAAGCAATGCTAGGGGGACAAACATACGCACACATATACATATATACGACGGGCTTCTTTCAGTTTCCGTCTACCAAATCCACTCACAAGGCATTGGTCAGCCCGGGGCTATAGCAGAAGACACTTGCCCAAGATGTCACGCAGTGGGACTGAACCCGGAACCATGTGGTTGGTTAGCGAGCTACTTACCACACAGCCACTCCTGCGTGAATTTACTGAATTTTGACTTCGACGGCTTTGACCTACTTGTACTACTATAACTAAATCTCCTTAAAAATGAGCAAGAATGACAGAAGTGCATAAATGGTGTAGCAACAACCCAGCCTGCAGATTAGCACAGAAATGGTTTTCCTTCTATTTCTTACAAAAATATTTTCCTATGTATATTTGCAATCATCATCATCGTTTAACGTCCGTTTTCCGCGCTAGCACGGGTTGGACGGTTCGACTGGGGTCTGGGAAGCCAGGGCCTGCACCAGGCTCCAGTCTGATCTGGCAGGGTTTCTACAGCTGGATCCTCTTTTATTATTTTTTTTTCACATAGGCACTGGAGTGGCTGTGTGGTAAGTAGCTTGCTTACCAACCACATGGTTCCGGGTTCAATCCCACTGCGTGACACCTTGGACAAGTGTCTTCAACTATAGCCTCGGGGCCCACCAAAGCCTTGTGAGTGGATTTGGTAGACGGAAACTGAAAGAAGCCCGTCGTATATGGCTCGGTGGTTAGAGCCTTGAGCTTACGATCGTGAGGTTGTGAGTTCGATTCCCGGACCGAGCTGCGTGTTGTGTTCTTGAGCAAGACACTTTATTTCGCGTTGCTCCAGTCCACTCAGCTGTAGAAATGAGTTGCCAAGCTGTATCAGCCCCTTTGCTTTTCTCTTGGATAACATCAGTGGTGTGGTATGCATGGACAACATCAGTGGCTGGTATGCATGGACAACTGCTCGCCTTCCATAAACAACCTTGCCCGGTATGTGCCTTAGAGAGTAACTTTCTGGGTGCAATCCCATGGTCATTCATGACCGAATGGGGTCTCCTCCTCCTCATATATATATATATATGTATGTATGTATGTATGTATGTATGTATATATGTATGTATGTATGTCTGTGTTTGTCCCCCCAACATCGCTTAACAACTGATGCTGATGTGTTTACGTCCTCGTTCGGCAAGAGAGGCCGATAGAATAAGTGCTAGGCTTACAAAGAATAAGTCCTGGGGTTGATTTGCTTGACTAAAGGCGGTGCTCCGGCATGGCCGCAGTCATTGACCGAAACAAATAAAAAGAAAAAGAAAGTCGAAACAGAGGAGTGGTCATAAGAAGAAAATGTATTATAGCAACCCAAGGTTAAACAACCTCAGTAGCCAGGCATGCATAGCAGCTGCCACTCCCATTGACATCAGCAAAAGAATTTCTGAACTATAAAAACTACAACAACAACAACATCAAGAGCGAAAACAAAAACACACTTGCTCCAGCATGACTCGTGACGACTCCAACAATAACTGTAACAAAACCAGCAACAACAACAATAGTATATATTTCTTTATTGCCCACAAGGAGCTAATCATAGAGGGGACAAACAAAGATCAGACAAATGGATTAAGTCGATTACATTGACCCCCCAGTGCATAACTGGTACTTAATTTATCGACCCCGAAAGGATGAAAGGCAAAGTTGACCTCGGCGGAATTTTAACTCAGAACGTAACCGCGGACGAAATACCTATTTCTATTTCTTTACTACCCACAAGGAGCTAAACACAGAGAGGACAAACAAGGACAGACAAACGGATTAAGTCGATTATATCGACCCGAGTGCATAACTGGTACAACCCTGAAAGGATGAAAGGCAAAGTCGACCTCGGTGGAATTTGAACTCAGAACATAACCGCGGACGAAATGCGGCTACGCATTTCGCCCGGCGTGCTAATGTTTCTGCCAGCTCGCCGCCAACAACAACAACAACACTAGTATAATTGTCAGCTGTAGTAACAACATCAATGGCTCTAACTGCTGCAAAAATATCAACAAAGAAAACAACTGTAGCATTTTTCTTTAGTGTTTTTTTTTTCCAAAGGCAGTAACTTCCTTCGTAAACATAGCAAATAGGTGGATCACCCATTTACTGTAAGGGAAGACAGAGGCCATTAACACATATCCGACATGGCACCATGGCACTCCCAGAAGTGGAAATGATTTGCATCAAGAAAAGAGCAATAATCTATAACAACAATCGCACAGGAAGAAGGTCACGATACACTCCCCAAGGATATAGAAAATTGAATGGATGAAGTGTGGCCTATTGGCGGCGAGCTGGCAGAAACGTTAGCGTGCCGGGCAAAATGCTTAGCGGTATTTCGTCTGTCGTTATGTTGTGAGTTCAAATTCCGCCGAGGTCGAATTTGCCTTTCATCCTTTTGGGGTCGATTAAATAAGTACCAGTAACGCACTGGAGTCGATATAATCGACTTATTCCGTGTCTGTCCTTGTTCGTCCCCTCTGTGTTTAGCCCCTTGTGGGTAGTAAAGAAATAGGTATTTCATCTGTCGTTTAGTTCTGAGTTCAAATTCCGCCGAGGTCGACTTTGCCTTTCATCCTTTCGGGGTCGATTAAATAAGTACCAGTTACGTACTGGGGTCGATGTAGTCGACTTAATCCCTTTGTCTATCCTTGCTTGTCCCCTCTATGTTTAGCCCCTTGTGGGTAGTAAAGAAATATATATATCTGCTGAGGAAGGCAATGTAGGATTGTGGTGGCTATCTGCAATTATGAAGTGGAAGCACGCAGGATGCGAAATTTTTTTCTCACAAGGGTTCTGGACTCCAGTAATGAATTCATGTCCATACAGCCAATCAGAGCTCACCTTGATCTTGTCATGTTAACAAACACACTCTACCACGTAAACTGCATCTTTTATCATCGGTGGGTGTTGTGGGGGGAGGGGCACCGGCATGACAAAACATTAAACTAGCTACAGTAAAGAGTGAAAAACATTAAAGCATTCGCGAGCAAATTAAATATTTAGAGGCTACGAGCAAACCAACAGGAGTTGCTAGAAATAGTCAAACATTGCTTAAAACAGACATTTATTAGTGGAGAAAATTCCAAGAACGAAGGTTTGCAATAAAATAAACTATCTTTTCCATATCTTCTTCTCTACATAAATTCACAAAGATAAGAGTCAACCACGGAACGGTGTGTCCCACACCGGCGTTTGCTTCCACGCGTTAAAGATGCCAGGTACTTTCAATTTGTTGAGCGTGAGTCCCATCTGTTATGAAAACAAACGGTTATAGAACATGTTGTAGTTACACTCCTTGTGTGCATGCACAGCACCTTTAGTTACTATGGAAACATAGTTCTTCGCAATCAGCTATGGAACACGTGGTGCTCCTTTGCTTAGGTTACTATGGAAACAGAGTTCTTCGCCACGGTGATGTGTAAAATACGCGCTTCTGAATGGCTAAAATACGCAAATTTTAGAGGCTTATAATTTTTTAATTATGGATTTATAAGAAAATGAATTATATTTTCATAATTAGTATACAAAACTTAATCCACATACCAAATTTTAAAACAACTGGAACAAAATTGTAGACAGTGATGATAACCAGAAAGACTCGATTGATCTTTGTGGACGTCATTGTTTGACAGGTATAATAATTTTGGACTGTACCTCTTATATATTCAAAAACTGAATTAACCCTTTAGTGTTCACATTATTCTGCCAAAATTAATCCTTTTTTATCCACATTGTTTTGAACTAATGATGCATTATCTTGTGGCTTTGAGATTTTGATGAGGTAGCTGTTAATTTTTAAAACGATATTGTAGGGTTGGTGTGAGAGACCAGATCTGGCCAGTTTGAACATAAAACAGGCAGAATACTTTTGGCCGGATATGGCCGGTTTAAATGCTAAAGGGTTAAAGAGGCAATTAGGAAAAATTGACATGAATGTTTCTATTGGGGCATTTTCACACATGGTAGAAATTGTGTCTGTTTATATGGGTGTCAATGTTCATGCTATTGTTGTTATCGTCATCGTCACTGCAGCAATGAAATTCAATTAAATTAATATTTTCCACGCCTGATACTTGTATGTCTATTTTCAAAGAGTTTGTTTGTCCTTTGCCTTGGGTTCAGTGAATCATCTGTTTTCTTGTGGGGGAGAGATAGGGGTGTTTTTGTATTCTCTTGACGTCATTATCGGTCGGGCTGAACCAAAAATAAACGATTAAAAGCATATACTAAACTGCTGAAATAAACTTCAGATAAAGTGTTTTTTCTATAAACAGAAGTTATTATAAAATATAATTGCTTTCTAACATGGTTAATGCGTGTTAGAATATTAATGCTGTCTATTGTAAAATTAGGTGTTGACTTTCACAAGAATATTCTTTTCTACTCTAGGCACGAGGCTCGAAATTTTGGGGGAGGAGGCCAGTCGATTAATTTGAGTCCGAAAGGACGAAAGGCAAAGTTGACCTCTTTCAAAAAATATTAATGCAGTCTGTTGTAAAACGTTAATTCGTACATTTGAACTAGGTGTTAGCGGTCATTGACAACTTGGTTATGCCGAAAAAAACCAAAAATATTCATTAGAATTTGTCTTTCAAATAGAGTGAGGGTGTATTAAATACGAGCTCACATATTTGAGAACAGCATTAGCTATGTAAAAACATCGGTACCAATCTCTTCCTCAATCAACACGTCGTAGCTACGTTTTCCCTCTTTCTCCAGTTCATTTAGTTTAACCCTTTAGTGTTTAAACCGGCCATACCAGGCCAAAATTGTCTTCCTGTTTTATGCTCAAACCAGCCAGCTCTGACCTCTCACACCTACCCTTCAAAGTCATTCTAAAAATAAACAGGGACATCATCAAAATCCCAGAGTTACAAGATGCTGTACAACTAATTTAAAACAATGTAATTAAACAGGCTTTACATTTGACAGAGTAATCTGAATGCTAAAGGGTTAATCTGCCTCTTGTTGGGCAAACAACTTTGAACTTCAATGCAATGTGGGGAAAGATGGTCTCCTCTCCACATTATTTTTTGCTTATTTTTTTCTCTTGTCATTGCACGTAGCGAAAACCTAATGCACCTAAAAAGCGCACACGAGTATTTCGGGAATGAACGTGGTATGCTGCATCCCTTGTCATCATCAATACTGTGAAGGCGCATGGCTCAGTAGTTAGAGCGTCGATCATGAGGTTGTGAGCTCGAATCCCGGACCAGGCTGCGTGTTGTGTTCTTGAGCAAGGCACTTTATTTCACATTGCTCCAGTTCACTCAGCTGTAGAAATGAGTTGCGATGTCACGGGTGCCAAGCTGTATCGGCCTTTGCCTTTCCTTTGGGCAACATTGGTGGCGTGGAGAGGGGTGGCCGGTATGCATGGGCGACTGCTGGTCTTCCATAAACCACCTTGCCCAGACTTGTGACTAGGAGGGTAACTTTCTAGGTGCAATCCCATGGTCAGTGTCGTGACCGAAGGGGGTCCCGTCCCGTCCCATCATCAATACTCTATCTTTTGAATGTGTCTTACATTGTGGGTTCAAATGCCACCAGGGTTGACTTCCAGAGTCGATAACATAAGTACTAGTTGAGTACTGGGATCAATGTAGTGGAAGCTGCTAACCTTGTATCAAAATTTAAAACCAGTATTATCATCATCATCATCATTTTCATCATTTAGCGTCCGCCTTCCATGCTAGCATGGGTTGGACGGTTCAACTGGGGTCTGGGAGGCCAGAAGGCTGCACCAGGCCCAGTCTGATCTGGCAATGTTTCTACAGCTGGATGACCTTCCTAATGCCAACCACTCTGTGAGTGTAGTGGGTGCTTTTTACGTGCCACCGGCACACGTACCGGATGGGGCTGGCAAACGGCCATGGTCGGATGGTACTTTTTACGTGCCACCGGCACGGGGGCCAGGCGAGGCTGGCAATGGCCACGATCGGATGGTGCTTTTTACATGCCACTGGCACAGGGGCCAGGCGAGGCTGGCAATGGCCACGTTCGGATTGTTTGCTTATGTGCCACCGGCACTGGTATCACAGCTACATTTGTCATGATGTTGTTTCTAAACTGACTGCATTGATTTCATCACTGTTGGTCCATTTTTATGACTTTTATTGGGCTGTCCGGAAAGTTCGTGCCGATTTATAGTAGTTTACCTTTCAACTTATTTTAGAACATGATTGACTCCGTAAAATAGGATTTGACTACACCTCCATTCAGAGCACAGTTTAAGCTATCTTTTCATGGAAGAAGGTTAATGTTCCTATAATCTGTGTTAATTCTGTAACCCTTTACAATGGAAGAGAAGAAAGTTCATTTTTGGCACTTGATGCTTTGGGAACCAGACAAAAATTGCTGCAGCTCGGCTGGGATGTGTTACCCCACCCTCCATATTCACCAGATATTGCTCCTTTGGATTTCCACTTATTCAGGTCTCTGCAGAATAGTTTTAATGGTAAAAATTTCAAATCCTTGGATGACATAAAAAGATACCTTGATGAATTTTCTGCCATGAAACCACCTCATTTCTGGGAAGAGGGTATTTTCAAGTTAAAGGAAGGATGGAGACGCATTGTGCAACAAAATGGTTCATATTTGGTTGATTAAAAATGTAATGGCAAGTATTTATTGACCTTTTTCTTTCCTTTAAAAATCGGCACGAATTTTCCGGACTACTCAATACATTTTTCAAATCTGTTCTACTATTTTGTTCACAAATTTGTTTTGACTGGGAAGGAGAATGAATTTATTTATGTTGGTACAACCACAATTGAAAAATTTGAAGTGTATGTTTGAAGTTAAGACTGCTATGACCACTGTGAACAGCACCTCTTCCCACTACCACGAAGTAGCTGCTTTGAATACAAATAAACAATTTGAAAGGACGTTTCTTGTTACAGCGTTGTCAGATAAATTCGTTCGTGTCTTTTCCTACAATTTTTATTTCTACAATGTTTATTTCTACATAGGCGTAGGAGTGGCTGTGTGGTAAGTAGTTTGCTTATGAACCATTCCGGGTTCAGTCCCACTGTGTGGCACCTTGGCCAAGTGTCTTCTACTATAGCCTCGGGCCGACCAAAGCCTTGTGAGTGGATTTGGTAGACAGCAACTGAAAGAAGCCTGTCATATATATATATATATATATATATATATGTATGTATGTATGTGTGTGTGTGTGTGTCTGTGTTTGTCCCCCCAACATGGCTTGACAACTGATGCTGGTGTGTTTACATCCCCGTAACTAGTGGTTTGGCAAAAGAGACCGATAGAATAAGTACTAGGCTTACAAAGAATAAGTCCTGGGGGCGATTTGTTTGACTAAAGGCGGTGCTCCAGCATGGCTGCAGTCAAATGACTGAAACAAGTAAAAGAGTAAAAGAGAGAGAGAGAGAGATTATTATTATTATTGTTATTATTATCATATTTAAGGTGGCAAGCTGGCAGAATTGTTAGCATGCTGGGCGAAATGCTTAGTTGTATTTCATCTGCCACTATGTTCTGAGTTCAAATTCCACTGAGGTCGACTTTACCTTTCATCCTTTCAGGGTCAATAAATCAAGTACCAGTTGAGTACTGGGGTTGATGTGATCAACTGTCCCTCCCCCCACAAAATCCAGGCCCTGTGCCTATAGTAGTTGGTGTATTAAGGTAGACACATCTATGAATAACATGCTGTTATTTATAGACATGTCTGCCTTGATACTACAACTACCAAAAAAATATAATCAAAAAACAAAGCAAAAAAACACACAATTAGGCACAGATGTGGCTGTGTGGTAAGAAGCTTGCTTAATAAAGGCACAATGGCCCAGTGGTTAAGGCAGCGGACTCACGATTATAGGATCACGGTTTCAATTTCCAGACCAGGTATTGTGAGTGTTTATTAAACGAAAATACCTAAAGCTCCACAAGGCTCTGGCAGGGGATGGTGGTAAAAAAAAAAAAAAAAGAAAGGCGGTGAGCTGGTAGAAATGCTTAGCAGTATTTCGTTTGCTGCTATATGTTCTGAGTTCAAATTCCGCCGAGGTTGACTTTGTCTTTCATCCTTTCGGGGTCGATTAAATAAGTACCAATTAATCCGTTTGTCTGTCCCTTTTTGTCCCTTCTGTGTGTAGCCCCTTGTGGGCAGTAAAGAAATAAGAAGCTTGCTTCATAACAACATGGTCCTGGGTTCAGTCCTGCTGCATTGCACCTTGGGCAAGCCTCTACTACTCTAACCTTGGGTCAACCAGGACTTTGTGAGTGGATTTGACAGACAGAAACTGAAAGAAGCCTATTGTGTATATGTGTGTACACACATGTCTTTGTGTCTGTGTTTGTCCCTAAAAACCACTTGACAACCAGTTTTGGTGCTTTTTATGTTCCCATAATTTAAAGGTTCAGCAAAAGATACCGATGGAATTAGCACCAGGCTTTAAAAGAAAAAATACAGGGATCAATCGAGTACTCAATTGGAACTTGATTTATTGACCCTGAAAGGATATTATTAGGAATTTTAATGAAAAAAATTCTTATATGGACCCTCAAGGGCCATATGGACTCCCAAGGGTCACATAGACCCCTGTTGAGAACCATGGTTCTACATGAACAGATGAAACTGTAAAACCATACCAGAAACAACTGAACAAACAAACAAATTCTACACCAAAGCAAAACTGATGCAGTGCTATATTCAGCCACAAGCCTACATTTCCCCTCCAATACCCCCCCCCAAAAAAAAAATCAATGTCATACACACCTTGACATACTTAGTGGTAGAATAGAAATACTATAATGACTTAGCGGCTTGCTGGTCCCTTTTCCCCTTCCATAAGGGTGTTTTACCTGATCCTCCAAGTTATTTTCACGGCTATTATCCTTCGTTCAGGATTTCCTTGATTTCTAAAATACCAGTCACTTGATGCTTCAGTGTCATCATCATCATCATCACCATCTGTTAATGTCTGTAGTCCTTACTGGCATGGGTTGGATGGTCTGACCAGAGCTGGTAAGCTGAGGGGCTGCACGAGGCTCCTGTCTGATTTGGCACAGTTTCTACAGCTGGATACCCTTCTTAATGCCAACCACTTTACAGAGTGTGCTGGGTGGTTTTACATGGCGCCACGCAAGCGCTTATATGTGGCACTGGCACGAGTGCCTTTTACGTGGCACTGGCACATGACTCTTGCAGGCCAGTCCTCTCTACCAGTGGGAATGGCCTTAACACTTCTGCTACAGAGGGCGGGTCTTCTTGAGTCCTCAATGTTCGTTTATGAAATTGTCCTCACATTCCAAAACCTATTATTTAGATTTATAAAAGACAAGATCTGTTATCAGGGGTCATTCAGCTCAACAGCACTGAGCACTCAGTTGGAATTTGAGGGGTACTGAGTTTGATTCTCTGTAGCAGCTCTCTGGCCCTTTTTTTCTGTCTACAGGGGAGCACTGGATATTCTTTTTAACTATCCACTGAAACACTGTATGAAAGCAATATGTTTAGTCCACTCAAATACATACAAGATTTCTTAAACTCTGTAAGTATGAAGGGGCACTAGAAACATCCT
>NC_043021.1:10957213-10959713 GCF_006345805.1 Octopus sinensis
TTTATATATATATATTTAAATATGTAGATATATACATATGTAGATATACATATATATATATAATATAAATATATCTTATATCTTATGAATATATAAATTTATATTCCACTTCCAGTCACTCCAGTAACTACACACATGCTGTTAGGGATTTTTCTTCCTTCTTTGGACCTTTCCCATTTCCCTTTTTTTTCCAGCAAAGAGCTGTGCAGGGAACATAAAAAACTCTCTCTGTTTTTCTGAGTGTCAAACTAATACATTCCATTTGCATGTCCTCTTGCTGTTTGCTATTGCTATTTTTAATGTTGAATTATTCTATTTGACAATATAAATATATAAATGTTTACAGTTAACACGGAAAATTCAATAAACAGTTACCAGGGTAGCAAAATTCACGCATGTAATAAGGATGTAGCGACCTATTCAAAGGTAGAAACTCCGGGTTAATGTACAGTAATTTGTATAGTATAAGTATATAAATGAAGTTGAATGCAGATGTTATTCAAATTATTTTACTTTCGACATATGTTTCAATGACAACATTGGTTTTATTCCAAAGGAATAAATGGTGTAAAATAATGTAATCTTCTCATCAGGAAAGAAAGAGAACCTTAAATACTTAATAGCATTCTGTTCATCATTTATGCAGTCATCAAAATTGTTATAATGTCTTGTTGTTGAGATGGGTTCTCTTTCTTTCTGATGGGAAGATTACATTATTTTACACCATTTATTCCTCTGAAATAAAACCAATGTTGTCTTCGAAACATATGTCGAAAGTAAAATAATTTGAATAACACCTGCGTTCATTCCCATTTAACACGTACCTTTAGAACCATCATGGCATCTGATGTGGCTTTTTAAACCAAATAATGTTTTGAAAAGACATCCACATAGATTGCATATCTGCTTTGGATTCCCAAGAGCTGCAGTTAAGTTCTGATCTTTGTGGATCTTGAAATGTCTTTTGAAGCATCCATTAGATTTGCAGACCTTCTGACATACATTGCCTGGAAAGGGGTGCACAGACATATAGGCAGAATGTACTCACACATACACACACACACACACATGTATAAATATGTATGCGCAGGTGTGGCTGTGGGGTAAGAAGCTTGCTTCCTAACCACATGGTTCTAGGTTCAGTCTCAAACGAGCCTAAATTAGTTCCGGACCAGCTGCAGGCTTACTGAACTATTCTTAACAGTGTACGCCAACGCAAGGGACGAATCTTCTTCCTCGATGCTCCTGGAGGGACAGGAAAAACATTTATTACAAAGCTTTTCCTTGCAAAAGTTTGGTAGCATCAGGACATTGCAGTAGCTGTAGCCTCCTCTGGCATTGCAGCTACTTTGTTACCCGGTGGCAGGACAGCACACTCAACTTTTAAACTCCCTCTCAATTTAGCAGCATCCGAAATGCCTTCATGCAACATCAACAAAAGCTCAGATCAGGGACAAGTACTTAAAATGTGTTATGTAATTGTCTGGGATGAGTGCACTATGGCTCACAAGGGAGCTTTGGAAGTATTAGATAGAGCCCTGAAAGACATCCAAGACTGTCAGGCTCCAATGGGAGGTGTAACGCTTCTGTTGTCAGGTGATTTCAGGCAAACTCTTCCTATCATTCCAAAAGGCACTAGAGTTGATGAAGTTCAAGCACGCCTAAAGTCCTCTACCCTGTGGCATCATGTTACAATCTTTAGTCTCACCACTAACATGAGAGCTCAGCTACACGGCGACAAAATGTCCACAAAGTTTGCACAGGACATTTTGACACTTGGTGAAGGCAAGATGCCTCTCGATGCTGCAGGACAAATGGAAGTGTGGTCATTTTCCTCTGTTGTTGATTCTGTAGATGACCTCAAAAACAAAGTCTTTCCCAACTTCACACAAAACTACCAAAATCACAATCGGCTGTGTGAAAGAGCAATATTAGCTCCAAAAAACGTCGCTGTTAACAAAATTTATCAACAGCTAATGCATTCTCTTCCTGGCACTATACACACTTACAAATCTGTTGATACAATTCCAGATATAAATGAAGTTGTGAACTATCCTCCTGAATTTTTCGATTCACTGGAGCCTCCTCAACTACCTCCACACATATTACCACTTAAAGTTGGAACTCCTGTAATGCTACTCCGCAATCTGGAACCACCAAGACTTTGCAATGGAACACGACTGGTGATAAAGAAAAGGATGTCACACGTTATCGAGGCGATCATTCTTTCTGGATGTGGAAAAGGTGATGACGTCTTTATTCCAAGATTTCCTCTTACTCCACCAGGAGCAGAAATTCCATTTACATTCAGAAGACTGCAATTCCCCCTTCGTGTCAGCTTTGCCATGTCCATTAACAAATCTCAGGGTCAAACCCTCTCTGTAGCTGGTCTTCTCTTGGAAGATCCCTGCTTCTCGCATAGGCAACTGTATGTTGGCTGCTCAAGAGTAGGAACCAAAAGAAACCTTTTTGTATATGCTCCACAAGGAAAAACAAGGAA
>NC_043021.1:10972213-10974713 GCF_006345805.1 Octopus sinensis
GGACGTTAAACGATGATGATGATGATGATATAATTAAAAAAAAATTTTGATATTACTTATTTTACCATGGATGAGTTAAGTAGGGACACTCACTCCCAACTTCCTTACCACATCTTTCCAGCTTTCCTCATATCCTCTTTTCGACAGGTGCTTTCTCTCCAACCCTATCTTGCTTTTCAGGTGGTACCTGAAGTAATATAGCATTCCAGGGCTGGAGATGAAGGCCCCTGATTTCAAACCTCGCATTCTAGTTCTCCATGCACACTCTTCTCATAATTGCAACTGTACATAGAAAGCAAGCCTCACCTTCCTTAGATAGTCCGGTGGGCGGTACATTCTTAATCACAGACTCAGCTGATAGCTGTACTCTTCCCAGGTGTGACAACACATGTTCTACGTAAATTATCATCTCCGAAAGCTGGGTGCACTGTACAAGAGTGTGCAGGATAGTTTCCTTATCCTGCTCGCATCTTGGACATTTGGGTGGCACTGAAATTTCTTGCCTGGACAATTTCTCATAAACAGGTAACGCATTCCTGGAACACTACCAGGTCCGGGATCTTTGGTAATTATCCAAATACCCCATTAAGGAAAGTGTTCCGAAACAAGTTGGATAGCTGGTCCCCATTGAGTCCCAGAGTCTCTACCAACCCTTTGTAGAATTCAGGATGAAGAAAATTCATTGCGGAGAGACTTTTTCAACACCCTTTATTACCGACTTTAAAAAAACTCGTTGGATCATAAGGTCCTAGCTTCCTTGCAATTAGGAAAAAAAGATGGGATGGTCACGACTGGAATGCTTCAAATCCACAGGCTGGTCTGATCAGAGCTGAATTAATTAACAACAACTATGGCCAAACTCAAGCTCCACCCTCTACACCTACCTTCACCTCTTTCACCACCATCATAGCTACCACAATTACAACCACCACCACTACAACCATCATCACCACAACCACCTGCTACTACCACTATCCATACCACCGCTATCACCACCACCACAGCCATTAATTCAACCACTACCAAGTCCACCACCACCACACTGTCACAATTCTCACCTCACCACCACCACTACCACACTACTACTACTACTGCTACTACCACCACTACCACCACCACCACCACTGCTACTACTACCTCTACCACCACCACCACCCCACTACTACTACTACTACTACTACTACTACCTCTACCACCACCACAACCACCTCTTCTGCTACTACTACTACTGCCGCCACCACCACCACATAATGTAAGTAGCCATCATACAAACCCTAGGAAGGAACAGTTTCCAGAACTTTCTCTTCTACACCTCTCTCTCTATGTCATCACTCTGTTTTACTCTCTTTCACACACACACACACACCCGCACCTGCACTTTCTCCCTTTCTCTGCTCTTAAAATCTTAAATAAAAGGAAAATATTTACATTTGACAATCTTTCACCACTCCTGCTTGTTACAGAAGTACATTCTTTGTTGGCCAAGCCTCTCTCTCTCTCTCTCTCCCTTTCTCTCATTGACATTGTCTCACTCTCTCCTCTGTTTTTTGTTTACACACACACACACACATCCATGAATACTCTTACTCTTTTACTTGTTTCAGTCATTTGACTGCGGCCATGCTGGAGCACCGCCTTTAAATGAGCAACTCGATCCCCTTATTCTTTTTGTAAGCCCAGTACTTATTCTATCGGTCTCTTTTGCCAAACCGCTAAGTGACAGGGACATAAACACACCAGCATCGGTTGTCAAGCAATGCTAGGGGGACAAACACAAACATACACGCACACACACATATACACGACGGGCTTCTTTCAGTTTCCGTCTACCAAATCCACTCACAACGCTTTGGTCGGCCCGAGGCTATAGTAGAAGACACTTGCCCAAGGTGCCATGCAGTGGGACTGAACCCGGTACCATATGGTTGGTAAACAAGCTACTTACCATACAGCCACTCGTGCACATATATATATATATATTTTACTCTTTTACTTGTTTCAGTCATTTGACTGTGCCCATGCTAGAGCACCGCCTTTAGTCGAGCAAATTGACTCCAAGACTTATTCTTTGTAAGCCTAGTACTTATTCTATCGGTGTATTTTGCCAAACTGCTAAGTTACGGGGACGTAAACACACCAGCATCGGTTGTCAAGCGATGTTGGGGGGACAAACACAGACACACAAACACATATATATATACGACAGACTTCTTTTCAGTTTTCGTCTACCAAATCCACTCACAAGGCTTTGGTTGGGTCGAGGCTATAGTAGAAGAAACTTGCTCAAGGTGCCACGCAGTGGGAATGAACCCGGAACCATGTGGTTGGTAAGCAAGCTACTTACCACATAGCCACTCCTATACACATACACACACACATACAAACACACACACGCACATATACATATACGATGGGCTTCTACGCAGTTTCCATCTACCAAATTGACTGATAAAGAATTGGTCCCATGGCTATTACAGAAAACACATGCTCCAGGTGCCGC
>NC_043021.1:10977213-11162213 GCF_006345805.1 Octopus sinensis
AGTCTATATTCCCTTACGTCAGACAGACATAAGAAAAAAGACGCCTATTACTTTATTCATGTCCAGAAAACGCATTGTCGTCTAAATATTAGTTCAACAGTTATGTCACATATACACGTGTTGCAACTCATAATACAGAGATGTCTTGAAAGAAATTGGATGCCATTATTTTTTAAGGATGTGGCTGTGTGGTAAGAAGCTTGCTTCCCGACCACATGGTTCCGGGTTCAGTCCCATTGCGGGACAACTTTGGCCAGGTGTCTTCTACTATAGCCGTGGGGCCGACCAAAGCACTGTGGGTGAATTTGATAGATGGAAGCTGAATGAAAGTGGACGCCCTTGTTTTTGAACGATGTGGCTGTGTGGTAAGAAGCTTCTTTCCCGATCACATGGTTCCGGGTTCGGTCCCATTGCGGGACAACTTTGGCAAGGTTTCTTCTACTATAGCCATGGGGCCGACCAAAGCACTGTGGGTGAATTTGATAGATGGAAGCTGAATGAAAGTGGACGCCCTTGTTTTTGAACGATGTGGCTGTGTGGTAAGAAGCTTCTTTCCCGATCACATGGTTCCGGGTTCGGTCCCATTGCGGGACAACTTTGGCAAGGTTTCTTCTACTATAGCCGTGGGGCCGACCAAAGCACTGTGGGTGAATTTGATAGATGGAAGCTGAAAGAAAATTGACGCCCTTGTTTTTGGACGATGTGGCTGTGTGGTAAGAAGCTTCTTTCCCGATCACATGGTTCTGGGTTCGGTCCCATTGCGGGACAACTTTGGCCAGGTGTCTTCTACTATAGCCGTGGGGCCGACCAAAGCACTGTGGGTGAATTTGATAGATGGAAGCTGAAAGAAAATTGACGCCATTGTTTTTGAACGATGTGGCTGTGTGGTAAGAAGCTTCTTCCCGATCACATGGTTCTGGGTTCGGTCCCATTGCGGGACAACTTTGGCCAGGTGTCTTCTACTATAGCCGTGGGGCCGACCAAAGCACTGTGGGTGAATTTGATAGATGGAAGCTGAATGAAAGTGGACGCCCTTGTTTTTGAACGATGTGGCTGTGTGGTAAGAAGCTTCTTTCCCGATCACATGGTTCCGGGTTCGGTCCCATTGCGGGACAACTTTGGCCAGGTGTCTTCTACTATAGCCGTGGGGCCGACCAAAGCACTGTGGGTGAATTTGATAGATGGAAGCTGAAAGAAAATTGACGCCATTGTTTTTGAACGATGTGGCTGTGTGGTAAGAAGCTTCTTTCCCGATCACATGGTTCTGGTTCGGTCCCATTGCGGGACAACTTTGGCCAGGTGTCTTCTACTATAGCCGTGGGCCGACCAAAGCACTGTGGGTGAATTTGATAGATGGAAGCTGAATGAAAGTGGACGCCCTTGTTTTTGAACGATGTGGCTGTGTGGTAAGAAGCCTGCTTCCCGATCACATGGTTCCGGGTTCGGCCCCATTGCGGGACAACTTTGGCCAGGTGTCTTCTACTATAGCCGTGGGGCCGACCAAAGCACTGTGGGTGAATTTGATAGATGGAAGCTGAATGAAAGTGGACGCCCTTGTTTTTGAACGATGTGGCTGTGTGGTAAGAAGCTTCTTTCCCGATCACATGGTTCCGGGTTCAATCCCATTGCGGGACAACTTTGGCCAGGTGTCTTCTACTATAGCCGTGGGGCCGACCAAAGCACTGTGGGTGAATTTGATAGATGGAAGCTGAAAGAAAATTGACGCCATTGTTTTTGAACGATGTGGCTGTGTGGTAAGAAGCTTCTTTCCCGATCACATGGTTCTGGGTTCGGTCCCATTGCGGGACAACTTTGGCCAGGTGTCTTCTACTATAGCCGTGGGGCCGACCAAAGCACTGTGGGTGAATTTGATAGATGGAAGCTGAATGAAAGTGGACGCCCTTGTTTTTGAACGATGTGGCTGTGTGGTAAGAAGCTTCTTTCCCGATCACATGGTTCCAGGTTCGGTCCCATTGCGGGACAACTTTGGCCAGGTGTCTTCTACTATAGCCGTGGGGCCGACCAAAGCACTGTGGGTGAATGTGATAGATGGAAGCTGAAAGAAAATTGACGCCATTGTTTTTGAATGATGTGGCTGTGTGGTAAGAAGCTTCTTTCCCGATCACATGGTTCCAGGTTCGGTCCCATTGCGGGACAACTTTGGCCAGGTGTCTTCTACTATAGCCGTGGGGCCGACCAAAGCACTGTGGGTGAATTTGATAGATGGAAGCTGAATGAAAGTGGACGCCCTTGTTTTTGAACGATGTGGCTGTGTGGTAAGAAGCTTCTTTCCCGATCACATGGTTCCGGGTTCGGTCCCATTGCGGGACAACTTTGGCCAGGTGTCTTCTACTATAGCCGTGGGGCCGACCAAAGCACTGTGGGTGAATTGATAGATGGAAGCTGAAAGAAAATTGACGCCATTGTTTTTGAACGATGTGGCTGTGTGGTAAGAAGCTTCTTTCCCGATCACATGGTTCTGGGTTCGGTCCCATTGCGGGACAACTTTGGCCAGGTGTCTTCTACTATAGCCGTGGGGCCGACCAAAGCACTGTGGGTGAATTTGATAGATGGAAGCTGAATGAAAGTGGACGCCCTTGTTTTTGAACGATGTGGCTGTGTGGTAAGAAGCTTCTTTCCCGATCACATGGTTCCGGGTTCGGTCCCATTGCGGGACAACTTTGGCCAGGTGCCTTCTACTATAGCCGTGGGGCCGAGCAAAGCACTGTGGGTGAATTTGATAGATGGAAGCTGAAAGAAAATTGACGCCATTGTTTTTGAACGATGTGGCTGTGTGGTAAGAAGCTTCTTTCCCGATCACATGGTTCTGGGTTCGGTCCCATTGCGGGACAACTTTAGCCAGGTGTCTTCTACTATAGCCGTGGGGCCGACCAAAGCACTGTGGGTGAATTTGATAGATGGAAGCTGAATGAAAGTGGACGCCCTTGTTTTTGAACGATGTGGCTGTGTGGTAAGAAGCCTGCTTCCTGATCACATGGTTCCGGGTTCGGTCCCATTGCGGGACAACTTTGGCCAGTTGTCTTCTACTATAGCCGTGGGGCCGACCAAAGCACTGTGGGTGAATTTGATAGATGGAAGCTGAAAGAAAATTGACGCCATTGTTTTTGAACGATGTGGCTGTGTGGTAAGAAGCTTCTTTCCCGATCACATGGTTCTGGGTTCGGTCCCATTGCGGGACAACTTTGGCCAGGTGTCTTCTACTATAGCCGTGGGGCCGACCAAAGCACTGTGGGTGAATTTGATAGATGGAAGCTGAATGAAAGTGGACGCCATTGTTTTTGAACGATGTGGCTGTGTGGTAAGAAGCCTGCTTCCTGATCACATGGTTCCGGGTTCGGTCCCATTGCGGGACAACTTTGGCCAGGTGTCTTCTACTATAGCCGTGGGACCGACCAAAGCACTGTGGGTGAATTTGATAGATGGAAGCTGAATGAAAGTGGATGCCATTGTTTTTGAACGATGTGGCTGTGTGGTAAGAAGCTTCTTTCCCGATCACATGGTTCCGGGTTCGGTCCCATTGTGGGACAACTTTGGCCAGGTGTCTTCTACTATAGCCGTGGGGCCGACCAAAGCACTGTGGGTGAATTTGATAGATGGAAGCTGAAAGAAAATTGACGCCCTTGTTTTTGAACGATGTGGCTGTGTGGTAAGAAGCTTCTTTCCCGATCACATGGTTCCGGGTTCGGTCCCATTGCGGGACAACTTTGGCCAGGTGTCTTCTACTATAGCCGTGGGGCCGACCAAAGCACTGTGGGTGAATTTGATAGATGGAAGCTGAAAGAAAATTGACGCCCTTGTTTTTGAACGATGTGGCTGTGTGGTAAGAAGCTTCTTTCCCGATCACATGGTTCCGGGTTCGGTCCCATTGCGGGACAACTTTGGCCAGGTGTCTTCTACTATAGCCGTGGGGCCGACCAAAGCACTGTGGGTGAATTTGATAGATGGAAGCTGAAAGAAAATTGATGCCATTGTTTTTGAACGATGTGGCTGTGTGGTAAGAAGCTTCTTTCCCGATCACATGGTTCTGGGTTCGGTCCCATTGCGGGACAACTTTGGCAAGGTTTCTTCTACTATAGCCATGGGGCCGACCAAAGCACTGTGGGTGAATTTGATAGATGGAAGCTGAATGAAAGTGGACGCCCTTGTTTTTGAACGATGTGGCTGTGTGGTAAGAAGCTTCTTCCCGATCACATGGTTCCGGTTCGGTCCCATTGCGGGACAACTTTGGCCAGGGGTCTTCTACTATAGCCGTGGGGCCGACCAAAGCACTGTGGGTGAATTTGATAGATGGAAGCTGAAAGAAAATTGACGCCATTGTTTTTGAACGATGTGGCTGTGTGGTAAGAAGCTTCTTTCCCGATCACATGGTTCTGGATTCGGTCCCATTGCGGGACAACTTTGGCCAGGTGTCTTCTACTATAGCCGTGGGCCGACCAAAGCACTGTGGGTGAATTTGATAGATGGAAGCTGAATGAAAGTGGACGCCCTGTTTTTGAACGATGTGGCTGTGTGGTAAGAAGCCTGCTTCCTGATCACATGGTTCTGGGTTCGGTCCCATTGCGGGACAACTTTGGCCAGGTGTCTTCTACTATAGCCGTGGGGCCGACCAAAGCACTGTGGGTGAATTTGATAGATGGAAGCTGAATGAAAGTGGACGCCCTTGTTTTTGAACGATGTGGCTGTGTGGTAAGAAGCTTCTTTCCCGATCACATGGTTCTGGGTTCGGTCCCATTGCGGGACAACTTTGGCAAGGTTTCTTCTACTATAGCCGTGGGGCCGACCAAAGCACTGTGGGTGAATTTGATAGATGGAAGCTGAAAGAAAATTGACGCCATTGTTTTTGAACGATGTGGCTGTGTGGTAAGAAGCTTCTTTCCCGATCACATGGTTCTGGGTTCGGTCCCATTGCGGGACAACTTTGGCCAGGTGCCTTCTACTATAGCCGTGGGGCCGACCAAAGCACTGTGCGTGAATTTGATAGATGGAAGCTGAATGAAAGTGGACGCCATTGTTTTTGAACGATGTGGCTGTGTGGTAAGAAGCTTCTTTCCCGATCACATGGTTCTGGGTTCGGTCCCATTGCGGGACAACTTTGGCCAGGTGTCTTCTACTATAGCCGTGGGGCCGACCAAAGCACTGTGGGTGAATTTGATAGATGGAAGCTGAATGAAAGTGGACGCCATTGTTTTTGAACGATGTGGCTGCGTGGTAAGAAGCTTCTTTCCCGATCACATGGTTCTGGGTTCGGTCCCATTGCGGGACAACTTTGGCAAGGTTTCTTCTACTATAGCCGTGGGGCCGACCAAAGCACTGTGGGTGAATTTGATAGATGGAAGCTGAATGAAAGTGGACGCCAATGTTTTTGAACGATGTGGCTGTGTGGTAAGAAGCTTCTTTCCCGATCACATGGTTCTGGGTTCGGTCCCATTGCGGGACAACTTTGGCAAGGTTTCTTCTACTATAGCCGTGGGGCCGACCAAAGCACTGTGGGTGAATTTGATAGATGGAAGCTGAATGAAAGTGGACGCCAATGTTTTTGAACGATGTGGCTGTGTGGTAAGAAGCTTCTTTCCCGATCACATGGTTCTGGGTTCGGTCCCATTGCGGGACAACTTTGGCCAGGTGTCTTCTACTATAGCCGTGGGGCCGACCAAAGCACTGTGGGTGAATTTGATAGATGGAAGCTGAATGAAAGTGGACGCCCTTGTTTTTGAACGATGTGGCTGTGTGGTAAGAAGCCTGCTTCCTGATCACATGGTTCCGGGTTCGGTCCCATTGCGGGACAACTTTGGCCAGGTGTCTTCTACTATAGCCGTGGGGCCGACCAAGGCACTGTGGGTGAATTTGATAGATGGAAGCTGAATGAAAGTGACGCCCTTGTTTTTGAACGATGTGGCTGTGTGGTAAGAAGCCTGCTTCCTGATCACATGGTTCTGGTTCGGTCCCATTGCGGGACAACTTTGGCCAGTGTCTTCTACTATAGCTGGGGCCGACCAAAGCACTGTGGGTGAATTTGATAGATGGAAGCTGAATGAAAGTGGACGCCCTTGTTTTTGAACGATGTGGCTGTGTGGTAAGAAGCCTGCTTCCTGATCACATGGTTCTGGGTTCGGTCCCATTGCGGGACAACTTTGGCAAGGTTTCTTCTACTATAGCCGTGGGGCCGACCAAAGCACTGTGGGTGAATTTGATAGATGGAAGCTGAAAGAAAATTGACGCCCTTGTTTTTGAACGATGTGGCTGTGTGGTAAGAAGCCTGCTTCCTGATCACATGGTTCCGGGTTCGGTCCCATTGCGGGACAACTTTGGCCAGGTGTCTTCTACTATAGCCGTGGGGCCGACCAAAGCACTGTGGGTGAATTTGATAGATGGAAGCTGAATGAAAGTGGACGCCCTTGTTTTTGAACGATGTGGCTGTGTGGTAAGAAGCCTGCTTCCTGATCACATGGTTCTGGGTTCGGTCCCACTGCGGGACAACTTTGGCCAGGTGTCTTCTACTATAGCCGTGGGGCCGACCAAAGCACTGTGGGTGAATTTGATAGATGGAAGCTGAATGAAAGTGGACGCCCTTGTTTTTGAACGATGTGGCTGTGTGGTAAGAAGCCTGCTTCCTGATCACATGGTTCTGGGTTCGGTCCCATTGCGGGACAACTTTGGCCAGGTGTCTTCTACTATAGCCGTGGGGCCGACCAAAGCACTGTGGGTGAATTTGATAGATGGAAGCTGAAAGAAAATTGACGCCCTTGTTTTTGAACGATGTGGCTGTGTGGTAAGAAGCTTCTTTCCCGATCACATGGTTCCGGTTCAATCCCATTGCGGGACAACTTTGGCCAGGTGTCTTCTACTATACTAGCCGTGGGGCCGACCAAAGCACTGTGGGTGAATTTGATAGATGGAAGCTGAAGGAAAATTGACGCCATTGTTTTTGAACGATGTGGCTGTGTGGTAAGAAGCTTCTTTCCCGATCACATGGTTCTGGGTTCGGTCCCATTGCGGGACAACTTTGGCCAGGTGTCTTCTACTATAGCCGTGGGGCCGACCAAAGCACTGTGGGTGAATTTGATAGATGGAAGCTGAATGAAAGTGGACGCCCTTGTTTTTGAACGATGTGGCTGTGTGGTAAGAAGCTTCTTTCCCGATCACATGGTTCCAGGTTCGGTCCCATTGCGGGACAACTTTGGCCAGGTGTCTTCTCTACTATAGCCGTGGGGCCGACCAAAGCACTGTGGGTGAATGTGATAGATGGAAGCTGAAAGAAAATTGACGCCATTGTTTTTGAATGATGTGGCTGTGTGGTAAGAAGCTTCTTTCCCGATCACATGGTTCTGGGTTCGGTCCCATTGCGGGACAACTTTGGCCAGGTGTCTTCTACTATAGCCGTGGGGCCGACCAAAGCACTGTGGGTGAATTTGATAGATGGAAGCTGAATGAAAGTGGACGCCCTTGTTTTTGAACGATGTGGCTGTGTGGTAAGAAGCCTGCTTCCTGATCACATGGTTCTGGGTTCGGTCCCATTGCGGGACAACTTTGGCCAGGTGTCTTCTACTATAGCCGTGGGGCCGACCAAAGCACTGTGGGTGAATTTGATAGATGGAAGCTGAATGAAAGTGGACGCCCTTGTTTTTGAACGATGTGGCTGTGTGGTAAGAAGCTTCTTTCCCGATCACATGGTTCTGGGTTCGGTCCCATTGCGGGACAACTTTGGCAAGGTTTCTTCTACTATAGCCGTGGGGCCGACCAAAGCACTGTGGGTGAATTTGATAGATGGAAGCTGAAAGAAAATTGACGCCATTGTTTTTGAACGATGTGGCTGTGTGGTAAGAAGCTTCTTTCCCGATCACATGGTTCTGGGTTCGGTCCCATTGCGGGACAACTTTGGCCAGGTTCTTCTACTATAGCCGTGGGCCGACCAAAGCACTGTGGGTGAATTTGATAGATGGAAGCTGAATGAAAGTGGACGCCATTGTTTTTGAACGATGTGGCTGTGTGGTAAGAAGCTTCTTTCCCGATCACATGGTTCTGGGTTCGGTCCCATTGCGGGACAACTTTGGCCAGGTGTCTTCTACTATAGCCGTGGGGCCGACCAAAGCACTGTGGGTGAATTTGATAGATGGAAGCTGAATGAAAGTGGACGCCATTGTTTTTGAACGATGTGGCTGTGTGGTAAGAAGCGTCTTTCCCGATCACATGGTTCTGGGTTCGGTCCCATTGCGGGACAACTTTGGCCAGGTGTCTTCTACTATAGCCGTGGGGCCGACCAAAGCACTGTGGGTGAATTTGATAGATGGAAGCTGAATGAAAGTGGACGCCCTTGTTTTTGAACGATGTGGCTGTGTGGTAAGAAGCCTGCTTCCTGATCACATGGTTCCGGGTTCGGTCCCATTGCGGGACAACTTTGGCCAGGTGTCTTCTACTATAGCCGTGGGGCCGACCAAAGCACTGTGGGTGAATTTGATAGATGGAAGCTGAATGAAAGTGGACGCCCTTGTTTTTGAACGATGTGGCTGTGTGGTAAGAAGCCTGCTTCCTGATCACATGGTTCTGGGTTCGGTCCCATTGCGGGACAACTTTGGCCAGGTGTCTTCTACTATAGCCGTGGGGCCGACCAAAGCACTGTGGGTGAATTTGATAGATGGAAGCTGAATGAAAGTGGACGCCCTTGTTTTTGAACGATATGGCTGTGTGGTAAGAAGCCTGCTTCCTGATCACATGGTTCTGGGTTCGGTCCCATTGCGGGACAACTTTGGCAAGGTTTCTTCTACTATAGCCGTGGGGCCGACCAAAGCACTGTGGGTGAATTTGATAGATGGAAGCTGAAAGAAAATTGACGCCCTTGTTTTTGAACGATGTGGCTGTGTGGTAAGAAACCTGCTTCCTGATCACATGGTTCCGGGTTCGGTCCCATTGCGGGACAACTTTGGCCAGGTGTCTTCTACTATAGCCGTGGGGCCGACCAAAGCACTGTGGGTGAATTTGATGGATGGAAGCTGAATGAAAGTGGACGCCCTTGTTTTTGAACGATGTGCCTGTGTGGTAAGAAGCCTGCTTCCTGATCACATGGTTCTGGGTTCGGTCCCACTGCGGGACAACTTTGGCCAGGTGTCTTCTACTATAGCCGTGGGGCCGACCAAAGCACTGTGGGTGAATTTGATAGATGGAAGCTGAATGAAAGTGGACGCCCTTGTTTTTGAACGATGTGGCTGTGTGGTAAGAAGCTTCTTTCCCGATCACATGGTTCCAGGTTCGGTCCCATTGCGGGACAACTTTGGCCAGGTGTCTTCTACTATAGCCGTGGGGCCGACCAAAGCACTGTGGGTGAATGTGATAGATGGAAGCTGAAAGAAAATTGACGCCATTGTTTTTGAATGATGTGGCTGTGTGGTAAGATGCTTCTTTCCCGATCACATGGTTCTGGGTTCGGTCCCATTGCGGGACAACTTTGGCCAGGTGTCTTCTACTATAGCCGTGGGGCCGACCAAAGCACTGTGGGTGAATTTGATAGATGGAAGCTGAAAGAAAATTGACGCCCTTGTTTTTGAACGATGTGGCTGTGTGGTAAGAAGCCTGCTTCCTGATCACATGGTTCCGGGTTCGGTCCCATTGCGGGACAACTTTGGCCAGGTGTCTTCTACTATAGCCGTGGGGCCGACCAAAGCACTGTGGGTGAATTTGATAGATGGAAGCTGAAAGAAAATTGACGCCATTGTTTTTGAACGATGTGGCTGTGTGGTAAGAAGCTTCTTTCCCGATCACATGGTTCTGGGTTCGGTCCCATTGCGGGACAACTTTGGCCAGGTGTCTTCTACTATAGCCGTGGGGCCGACCAAAGCACTGTGGGTGAATTTGATAGATGGAAGCTGAATGAAAGTGGACGCCCTTGTTTTTGAATGATGTGGCTGTGTGGTAAGAAGCTTCTTTCCCGATCACATGGTTCCGGGTTCGGTCCCATTGCGGGACAACTTTGGCCAGGTGTCTTCTACTATAGCCGTGGGGCCGACCAAAGCACTGTGGGTGAATTTGATAGATGGAAGCTGAAAGAAAATTGACGCCATTGTTTCTGAACGATGTGGCTGTGTGGTAAGAAGCTTCTTTCCCGATCACATGGTTCCGGGTTCGGTCCCATTGCGGGACAACTTTGGCCAGGTGTCTTCTACTATAGCCGTGGGGCCGACCAAAGCACTGTGGGTGAATTTGATAGATGGAAGCTGAAAGAAAATTGACGCCATTGTTTTTGAACGATGTGGCTGTGTGGTAAGAAGCTTCTTTCCCGATCACATGGTTCTGGGTTCGGTCCCATTGCGGGACAACTTTGGCCAGGTGTCTTCTACTATAGCCGTGGGGCCGACCAAGCACTGTGGGTGAATTTGATAGATGGAAGCTGAAAGAAAATTGACGCCATTGTTTTTGAACGATGTGGCTGTGTGGTAAGAAGCTTCTTTCCCGATCACATGGTTCTGGGTTCGGTCCCATTGCGGGACAACTTTGGCCAGGTGTCTTCTACTATAGCCGTGGGGCCGACCAAAGCACTGTGGGTGAATTTGATAGATGGAAGCTGAATGAAAGTGGACGCCCTTGTTTTTGAACGATGTGGCTGTGTGGTAAGAAGCTTCTTTCCGATCACATGGTTCCGGGTTCGGTCCCATTGCGGGACAACTTTGGCCAGGTGTCTTCTACTATAGCCGTGGGGCCGACCAAAGCACTGTGGGTGAATTTGATAGATGGAAGCTGAAAGAAAATTGACGCCATTGTTTTTGAACGATGTGGCTGTGTGGTAAGAAGCTTCTTTCCCGATCACATGGTTCTGGGTTCGGTCCCATTGCGGGACAACTTTGGCCAGGTGTCTTCTACTATAGCCGTGGGGCCGACCAAAGCACTGTGGGTGAATTGATAGATGGAAGCTGAATGAAAGTGGACGCCCTTGTTTTTGAACGATATGGCTGTGTGGTAAGAAGCCTGCTTCCTGATCACATGGTTCTGGGTTCGGTCCCATTGCGGGACAACATTGGCCAGGTGTCTTCTACTATAGCCGTGGGGCCGACCAAAGCACTGTGGGTGAATTTGATAGATGGAAGCTGAATGAAAGTGGACGCCCTTGTTTTTGAACGATGTGGCTGTGTGGTAAGAAGCTTCTTTCCCGATCACATGGTTCTGGGTTCGGTCCCATTGCGGGACAACTTTGGCAAGGTTTCTTCTACTATAGCCGTGGGGCCGACCAAAGCACTGTGGGTGAATTTGATAGATGGAAGCTGAAAGAAAATTGACGCCATTGTTTTTGTACGATGTGGCTGTGTGGTAAGAAGCTTCTTTCCCGATCACATGGTTCTGGGTTCGGTCCCATTGCGGGACAACTTTCGCCAGGTGTCTTCTACTATAGCCGTGGGCCGACCAAAGCACTGTGGGTGAATTTGATAGATGGAAGCTGAATGAAAGTGGACGCCATTGTTTTTGAACGATGTGGCTGTGTGGTAAGAAGCTTCTTTCCCGATCACATGGTTCTGGGTTCGGTCCCATTGCGGGACAACTTTGGCCAGGTGTCTTCTACTATAGCCGTGGGGCCGACCAAAGCACTGTGGGTGAATTTGATAGATGGAAGCTGAATGAAAGTGGACGCCATTGTTTTTGAACGATGTGGCTGTGTGGTAAGAAGCTTCTTTCCGATCACATGGTTCTGGGTTCGGTCCCATTGCGGGACAACTTTGGCAAGGTTTCTTCTACTATAGCCGTGGGGCCGACCAAAGCACTGTGGGTGAATTTGATAGATGGAAGCTGAATGAAAGTGGACGCCAATGTTTTTGAACGATGTGGCTGTGTGGTAAGAAGCTTCTTTCTCGATCACATGGTTCTGGCGGGTTCGGTCCCATTGCGGGACAACTTTGGCAAGGTTTCTTCTACTATAGCCGTGGGGCCGACCAAAGCACTGTGGGTGAATTTGATAGATGGAAGCTGAATGAAAGTGGACGCCAATGTTTTTGAACGATGTGGCTGTGTGGTAAGAAGCTTCTTTCTCATCACATGGTTCTGGGTTCGGTCCCATTGCGGGACAACTTTGGCCAGGTGTCTTCTACTATAGCCGTGGGGCCGACCAAAGCACTGTGGGTGAATTTGATAGATGGAAGCTGAATGAAAGTGGACGCCCTTGTTTTTGAACGATGTGGCTGTGTGGTAAGAAGCCTGCTTCCTGATCACATGGTTCCGGGTTCGGTCCCATTGCGGGACAACTTTGGCCAGGTGTCTTCTACTATAGCCGTGGGGCCGACCAAGGCACTGTGGGTGAATTTGATAGATGGAAGCTGAATGAAAGTGGACGCCCTTGTTTTTGAACGATGTGGCTGTGTGGTAAGAAGCCTGCTTCCTGATCACATGGTTCTGGGTTCGGTCCCATTGCGGGACAACTTTGGCAGGTGTCTTCTACTATAGCCGTGGGGCCGACCAAAGCACTGTGGGTGAATTTGATAGATGGAAGCTGAATGAAAGTGGACGCCCTTGTTTTTGAACGATGTGGCTGTGTGGTAAGAAGCCTGCTTCCTGATCACATGGTTCTGGGTTCGGTCCCATTGCGGGACAACTTTGGCAAGGTTTCTTCTACTATAGCCGTGGGGCCGACCAAAGCACTGTGGGTGAATTTGATAGATGGAAGCTGAAAGAAAATTGACGCCATTGTTTCTGAACGATGTGGCTGTGTGGTAAGAGCTTCTTTCCCGATCACATGGTTCCGGGTTCGGTCCCATTGCGGGACAACTTTGGCCAGGTGTCTTCTACTATAGCCGTGGGGCCGACCAAAGCACTGTGGGTGAATTTGATAGATGGAAGCTGAAAGAAAATTGACGCCATTGTTTTTGAACGATGTGGCTGTGTGGTAAGAAGCTTCTTTCCCGATCACATGGTTCTGGGTTCGGTCCCATTGCGGGACAACTTTGGCCAGGTGTCTTCTACTATAGCCGTGGGGCCGACCAAAGCACTGTGGGTGAATTTGATAGATGGAAGCTGAAAGAAAATTGACGCCATTGTTTTTGAACGATGTGGCTGTGTGGTAAGAAGCTTCTTTCCCGATCACATGGTTCTGGGTTCGGTCCCATTGCGGGACAACTTTGGCCAGGTGTCTTCTACTATAGCCGTGGGGCCGACCAAAGCACTGTGGGTGAATTTGATAGATGGAAGCTGAATGAAAGTGGACGCCCTTGTTTTTGAACGATGTGGCTGTGTGGTAAGAAGCTTCTTTCCCGATCACATGGTTCCGGGTTCGGTCCCATTGCGGGACAACTTTGGCCAGGTGTCTTCTACTATAGCCGTGGGGCCGACCAAAGCACTGTGGGTGAATTTGATAGATGGAAGCTGAAAGAAAATTGACGCCATTGTTTTTGAACGATGTGGCTGTGTGGTAAGAAGCTTTTCCCGATCACATGGTTCCGGGTTCGGTCCCATTGCGGGACAACTTTGGCCAGGTGTCTTCTACTATAGCCGTGGGGCCGACCAAAGCACTGTGGGTGAATTTGATAGATGGAAGCTGAATGAAAGTGGACGCCCTTGTTTTTGAACGATATGGCTGTGTGGTAAGAAGCCTGCTTCCTGATCACATGGTTCTGGGTTCGGTCCCATTGCGGGACAACTTTGGCCAGGTGTCTTCTACTATAGCCGTGGGGCCGACCAAAGCACTGTGGGTGAATTTGATAGATGGAAGCTGAATGAAAGTGGACGCCCTTGTTTTTGAACGATGTGGCTGTGTGGTAAGAAGCTTCTTCCCGATCACATGGTTCTGGGTTCGGTCCCATTGCGGGACAACTTTGGCAAGGTTTCTTCTACTATAGCCGTGGGGCCGACCAAAGCACTGTGGGTGAATTTGATAGATGGAAGCTGAAAAAAAGACGCCATTGTTTTTGTACGATGTGGCTGTGTGGTAAGAAGCTTCTTTCCCGATCACATGGTTCTGGGTTCGGTCCCATTGCGGGACAACTTTGGCCAGGTGTCTTCTACTATAGCCGTGGGGCCGACCAAAGCACTGTGGGTGAATTTGATAGATGGAAGCTGAATGAAAGTGGACGCCATTGTTTTTGAACGATGTGGCTGTGTGGTAAGAAGCTTCTTTCCCGATCACATGGTTCTGGGTTCGGTCCCATTGCGGGACAACTTTGGCCAGGTGTCTTCTACTATAGCCGTGGGGCCGACCAAAGCACTGTGGGTGAATTTGATAGATGGAAGCTGAATGAAAGTGGACGCCATTGTTTTTGAACGATGTGGCTGTGTGGTAAGAAGCTTCTTTCCCGATCACATGGTTCTGGGTTCGGTCCCATTGCGGGACAACTTTGCAAGGTTTCTTCTACTATAGCCGTGGGGCCGACCAAAGCACTGTGGGTGAATTTGATAGATGGAAGCTGAATGAAAGTGGACGCCAATGTTTTTGAACGATGTGGCTGTGTGGTAAGAAGCTTCTTTCTCAATCACATGGTTCTGGGTTCGGTCCCATTGCGGGACAACTTTGGCCAGGTGTCTCTACTATAGCCGTGGGGCCGACCAAAGCACTGTGGGTGAATTTGATAGATGGAAGCTGAATGAAAGTGGACGCCCTTGTTTTTGAACGATGTGGCTGTGTGGTAAGAAGCCTGCTTCCTGATCACATGGTTCCGGGTTCGGTCCCATTGCGGGACAACTTTGGCCAGGTGTCTTCTACTATAGCCGTGGGGCCGACCAAGGCACTGTGGGTGAATTTGATAGATGGAAGCTGAATGAAAGTGGACGCCCTTGTTTTTGAACGATGTGGCTGTGTGGTAAGAAGCCTGCTTCCTGATCACATGGTTCTGGGTTCGGTCCCATTGCGGGACAACTTTGGCAAGGTGTCTTCTACTATAGCCGTGGGGCCGACCAAAGCACTGTGGGTGAATTTGATAGATGGAAGCTGAATGAAAGTGGACGCCCTTGTTTTTGAACGATGTGGCTGTGTGGTAAGAAGCCTGCTTCCTGATCACATGGTTCTGGGTTCGGTCCCATTGCGGGACAACTTTGGCAAGGTTTCTTCTACTATAGCCGTGGGCCGACCAAGCACTGTGGGTGAATTTGATAGATGGAAGCTGAAAGAAAATTGACGCCCTTGTTTTTGAACGATGTGGCTGTGTGGTAAGAAGCCTGCTTCCTGATCACATGGTTCGGGTTCGGTCCCATTGCGGGACAACTTTGGCCAGGTGTCTTCTACTATAGCCGTGGGGCCGACCAAAGCACTGTGGGTGAATTTGATAGATGGAAGCTGAATGAAAGTGGACGCCCTTGTTTTTTGAACGATGTGGCTGTGTGGTAAGAAGCCTGCTTCCTGATCACATGGTTCTGGGTTCGGTCCCATTGCGGGACAACTTTGGCAAGGTTTCTTCTACTATAGCCGTGGGGCCGACCAAAGCACTGTGGGTGAATTTGATAGATGGAAGCTGAAAGAAAATTGACGCCCTTGTTTTTGAACGATGTGGCTGTGTGTGTAAGAAGCCTGCTTCCTGATCACATGGTTCCGGGTTCGGTCCCATTGCGGGACAACTTTGGCCAGGTGTCTTCTACTATAGCCGTGGGGCCGACCAAAGCACTGTGGTGAATTTGATAGATGGAGCTGAATGAAAGTGGACGCCCTTGTTTTTGAACGATGTGGCTGTGTGGTAAGAAGCCTGCTTCCTGATCACATGGTTCTGGGTCGGTCCCACTGCGGGACAACTTTGGCCAGGTGTCTTCTACTATAGCCGTGGGGCCGACCAAAGCACTGTGGGTGAATTTGATAGATGGAAGCTGAATGAAAGTGGACGCCCTTGTTTTTGAACGATGTGGCTGTGTGGTAAGAAGCCTGCTTCCTGATCACATGGTTCTGGGTCGGTCCCATTGCGGGACAACTTTGGCCAGGTGTCTTCTACTATAGCCGTGGGGCCGACCAAAGCACTGTGGGTGAATTTGATAGATGGAAGCTGAATGAAAGTGGACGCCTTGTTTTTGAACGATGTGGCTGTGTGGTAAGAAGCTTCTTTCCCGATCACATGGTTCTGGGTTCGGTCCCATTGCGGGACAACTTTGGCAAGGTTTCTTCTACTATAGCCGTGGGGCCGACCAAAGCACTGTGGGTGAATTTGATAGATGGAAGCTGAAAGAAAATTGACGCCATTGTTTTTGTACGATGTGGCTGTGTGGTAAGAAGCTTCTTTCCCGATCACATGGTTCTGGGTTCGGTCCCATTGCGGGACAACTTTGGCCAGGTGTCTTCTACTATAGCCGTGGGGCCGACCAAAGCACTGTGGGTGAATTTGATAGATGGAAGCTGAATGAAAGTGGACGCCATTGTTTTTGAACGATGTGGCTGTGTGGTAAGAAGCTTCTTTCCCGATCACATGGTTTGGGTTCGGTCCCATTGCGGGACAACTTTGGCCAGGTGTCTTCTACTATAGCCGTGGGGCCGACCAACACTGTGGGTGAATTTGATAGATGGAAGCTGAATGAAAGTGGACGCCATTGTTTTTGAACGATGTGGCTGTGTGGTAAGAAGCTTCTTCCCGATCACATGGTTCTGGGTTCGGTCCCATTGCGGGACAACTTTGGCAAGGTTTCTTCTACTATAGCCGTGGGGCCGACCAAAGCATTGTGGGTGAATTGATAGATGGAAGCTGAATGAAAGTGGACGCCAATGTTTTTGAACGATGTGGCTGTGTGGTAAGAAGCTTCTTCCCATCACATGGTTCTGGGTTCGGTCCCATTGCGGGACAACTTTGGCCAGGTGTCTTCTACTATAGCCGTGGGGCCGACCAAAGCACTGTGGGTGAATTTGATAGATGGAAGCTGAATGAAAGTGGACGCCCTTGTTTTTGAACGATGTGGCTGTGTGGTAAGAAGCCTGCTTCCTGATCACATGGTTCCGGGTTCGGTCCCATTGCGGGACAACTTTGGCCAGGTGTCTTCTACTATAGCCGTGGGGCCGACCAAGCACGTGGGTGAATTTGATAGATGGAAGCTGAATGAAAGTGGACGCCCTTGTTTTTGAACGATGTGGCTGTGTGGTAAGAAGCCTGCTTCCTGATCACATGGTTCTGGGTTCGGTCCCATTGCGGGACAACTTTGGCCAGGTGTCTTCTACTATAGCCGTGGGGCCGACCAAAGCACTGTGGGGGAATTTGATAGATGGAAGCTGAATGAAAGTGGACGCCCTTGTTTTTGAACGATGTGGCTGTGTGGTAAGAAGCCTGCTTCCTGATCACATGGTTCTGGGTTCGGTCCCATTGCGGGCCAACTTTGGCAAGGTTTCTTCTACTATAGCCGTGGGCCGACCAAAGCACTGTGGGTGAATTTGATAGATGGAAGCTGAAAGAAAATTGACGCCCTTGTTTTGAACGATGTGGCTGTGTGGTAAGAAGCTGCTTCCTGATCACATGGTTCCGGGTTCGGTCCCATTGCGGGACAACTTTGGCCAGGTGTCTTCTACTATAGCCGTGGGGCCGACCAAAGCACTGTGGGTGAATTTGATAGATGGAAGCTGAATGAAAGTGGACGCCCTTGTTTTTGAACGATGTGGCTGTGTGGTAAGAAGCCTGCTTCCTGATCACATGGTTCCGGGTTCGGTCCCATTGCGGGACAACTTTGGCCAGGTGTCTTCTACTATAGCCGTGGGGCCGACCAAGGCACTGTGGGTGAATTTGATAGATGGAAGCTGAATGAAAGTTGACGCCCTTGTTTTTGAACGATGTGGCTGTGTGGTAAGAAGCTGCTTCCGATCACATGGTTCTGGGTTCGGTCCCATTGCGGGACAACTTTGGCCAGGTGTCTTCTACTATAGCCGTGGGGCCGACCAAAGCACTGTGGGTGAATTTGATAGATGGAAGCTGAATGAAAGTGGACGCCCTTGTTTTGAACGATGTGGCTGTGTGGTAAGAAGCCTGCTTCCTGATCACATGGTTCTGGGTTCGGTCCCATTGCGGGACAACTTGGCAAGGTTCTTCTTCTACTATAGCGTGGGGCCGACCAAAGCACTGTGGGTGAATTGATAGATGGAAGCTGAAAGAAAATTGACGCCCTTGTTTTGAACGATGTGGCTGTGTGGTAAGAAGCCTGCTTCCTGATCACATGGTTCCGGGTTCGGTCCCATTGCGGGACAACTTTGGCCAGGTGTCTTCTACTATAGCCGTGGGGCCGACCAAAGCACTGTGGGTGAATTTGATAGATGGAAGCTGAAAGGTGGACGCCCTTGTTTTTGAACGATGTGGCTGTGTGGTAAGAAGCCTGCTTCCTGATCACATGGTTCTGGGTTCGGTCCCACTGCGGGACAACTTTGGCCAGGTGTCTTCTACTATAGCCGTGGGCCGACCAAAGCACTGTGGGTGAATTTGATAGATGGAAGCTGAATGAAAGTGGACGCCCTTGTTTTTGAACGATGTGGCTGTGTGGTAAGAAGCCTGCTTCCTGATCACATGGTTCTGGGTTCGGTCCCATTGCGGGACAACTTTGGCCAGGTGTCTTCTACTATAGCCGTGGGGCCGACCAAAGCACTGTGGGTGAATTTGATAGATGGAAGCTGAAAGAAAATTGACGCCCTTGTTTTTGAACTATGTGGCTGTGTGGTAAGAAGCTTCTTTCCCGATCACATGGTTCCGGGTTCAATCCCATTGCGGGACAACTTTGGCCAGGTGTCTTCTACTATAGCCGTGGGGCCGACCAAAGCACTGTGGGTGAATTTGATAGATGGAAGCTGAAAGAAAATTGACGCCATTGTTTTTGAACGATGTGGCTGTGTGGTAAGAAGCTTCTTTCCCGATCACATGGTTCTGGGTTCGGTCCCATTGCGGGACAACTTTGGCCAGGTGTCTTCTACTATAGGCGTGGGGCCGACCAAAGCACTGTGGGTGAATTTGATAGATGGAAGCTGAATGAAAGTGGACGCCCTTCTTTTTGAACGATGTGGCTGTGTGGTAAGAAGCTTCTTTCCCGATCACATGGTTCCAGGTTCGGTCCCATTGCGGGACAACTTTGGCCAGGTGTCTTCTACTATAGCCGTGGGGCCGACCAAAGCATTGTGGGTGAATGTGATAGATGGAAGCTGAAAGAAAATTCACGCCATTGTTTTTGAATGATGTGGCTGTGGGTAAGAAGCTTCTTTCCCGATCACATGGTTTGGGTTCGGTCCCATTGCGGGACAACTTTGGCCAGGTGTCTCTACTATAGCCGTGGGGCCGACCCAAGCACTGTGGGTGAACTTGATAGATGGAAGCTGAATGAAAGTGGACGCCCTTGTTTTTGAACGATGTGGCTGTGTGGTAAGAAGCCTGCTTCCTGATCACATGGTTCTGGGTTCGGTCCCATTGCAGGACAACTTTGGCCAGGTGTCTTCTACTATAGCCGTGGGGCCGACCAAAGCACTGTGGGTGAATTTGATAGATGGAAGCTGAATGAAAGTGGACGCCCTTGTTTTTGAACGATGTGGCTGTGTGGTAAGAAGCTTCTTTCCCGATCACATGGTTCTGGGTTCGGTCCATTGCGGGACAACTTTGGCAAGGTTTCTTCTACTATAGCCGTGGGGCCGACACCAAAGCACTGTGGGTGAATTTGATAGATGGAAGCTGAAAGAAAATTGACGCCATTGTTTTTGAACGATGTGGCTGTGTGGTAAGAAGCTTCTTTCCCGATCACATGGTTCTGGGTTCGGTCCCATTGCGGGACAACTTTGGCCAGGTGTCTTCTACTATAGCCGTGGGGCCGACCAAAGCACTGTGGGTGAATTTGATAGATGGAAGCTGAATGAAAGTGGACGCCATTGTTTTTGAACGATGTGGCTGGTGGTAAGAAGCTTCTTCCCGATCACATGGTTCTGGGTTCGGTCCCATTGCGGGACAACTTTGGCCAGGTGTCTTCTACTATAGCCGTGGGGCCGACCAAAGCACTGTGGGTGAATTTGATAGATGGAAGCTGAATGAAAGTGGACGCCATTGTTTTTGAACGATGTGGCTGTGTGGTAAGAAGCTTCTTTCCCGATCACATGGTTCTGGGTTCGGTCCCATTGCGGGACAACTTTGGCAAGGTTTCTTCTACTATAGCCGTGGGGCCGACCAAAGCACTGTGGGTGAATTGATAGATGGAAGCTGAATGAAAGTGGACGCAATGTTTTTGAACGATGTGGCTGTGTGGTAAGAAGCTTCTTTCCCGATCACATGGTTCTGGGTTCGGTCCCATTGCGGGACAACTTTGGCCAGGTGTCTTCTACTATAGCCGTGGGGCCGACCAAAGCACTGTGGGTGAATTTGATAGATGGAAGCTGAATGAAAGTGGACGCCCTGTTTTTTGAACGATGTGGCTGTGTGGTAAGAAGCCTGCTTCCTGATCACATGGTTCCGGGTTCGGTCCCATTGCGGGACAACTTTGGCCAGGTGTCTTCTACTATAGCCGTGGGGCCGACCAAAGCACTGTGGGTGAATTTGATAGATGGAAGCTGAATGAAAGTGGACGCCCTTGTTTTTGAACGATGTGGCTGTGTGGTAAGAAGCTGCTTCCTGATCACATGGTTCTGGGTTCGGTCCCATTGCGGGACAACTTTGGCCAGGTGTCTTCTACTATAGCCGTGGGGCCGACCAAAGCACTGTGGGTGAATTTGATAGATGGAAGCTGAATGAAAGTGGACGCCCTTGTTTTTGAACGATGTGGCTGTGTGGTAAGAAGCTTCTTTCCTTCCGATCACATGGTTCTGGGTTCGGTCCCATTGCGGGACAACTTTGGCAAGGTTTCTTCTACTATAGCCGTGGGGCCGACCAAAGCACTGTGGGTGAATTTGATAGATGGAAGCTGAATGAAAGTGGACGCCATGTTTTTGAACGATGTGGCTGTGTGGTAAGAAGCTTCTTCCCGATCACATGGTTCTGGGTTCGGTCCCATTGCGGGACAACTTTGGCCAGGTTCTTCTACTATAGCCGTGGGGCCGACCAAAGCACTGTGGGTGAATTTGATAGATGGAAGCTGAATGAAAGTGGACGCCCTTGTTTTTGAACGATGTGGCTGTGTGGTAAGAAGCCTGCTTCCTGATCACATGGTTCCGGTTCGGTCCCATTGCGGGACAACTTTGGCCAGGTGTCTTCTACTATAGCCGTGGGGCCGACCAAAGCACTGTGGGTGAATTTAATGATAGATGGAAGCTGAATGAAAGTGGACGCCCTTGTTTTTGAACGATGTGGCTGTGTGGTAAGAAGCCTGCTTCCTGATCACATGGTTCTGGGTTCGGTCCCATTGCGGGACAACTTTGGCCAGGTGTCTCTACTATAGCCGTGGGGCCGACCAAAGCACTGTGGGTGAATTTGATAGATGGAAGCTGAATGAAAGTGGACGCCCTTGTTTTTGAACGATGTGGCTGTGTGGTAAGAAGCCTGCTTCCTGATCACATGGTTCTGGGTTCGGTCCCATTGCGGGACAACTTTGGCAAGGTTTCTTCTACTATAGCCGTGGGGCCGACCAAAGCACTGTGGGTGAATTTGATAGATGGAAGCTGAAAGAAAATTGACGCCCTTGTTTTTGAACGATGTGGCTGTGTGGTAAGAAGCCTGCTTCCTGATCACATGGTTCTGGGTTCGGTCCCATTGCGGGACAACTTTGGCCAGGTGTCTTCTACTATAGCCGTGGGGCCGACCAAAGCACTGTGGGTGAATTTGATAGATGGAAGCTGAATGAAAGTGGACGCCCTTGTTTTTGAACGATGTGGCTGTGTGGTAAGAAGCCTGCTTCCTGATCACATGGTTCTGGGTTCGGTCCCATTGCGGGACAACTTTGGCCAGGTGTCTTCTACTATAGCCGTGGGGCCGACCAAAGCACTGTGGGTGAATTTGATAGATGGAAGCTGAAGAAAATTGACGCCCTGTTTTTTGTGATGTGGCTGTGTGGTAAGAAGCCTGCTTCCTGATCACATGGTTCCGGGTTCGGTCCCATTGCGGGACAACTTTGGCCAGGTGTCTTCTACTATAGCCGTGGGGCCGACCAAAGCACTGTGGGTGAATTTGATAGATGGAAGCTGAAAGAAAATTGACGCCCTTGTTTTTGAACGATGTGGCTGTGTGGTAAGAAGCCTGCTTCCTGATCACATGGTTCCGGGTTCGGTCCCATTGCGGGACAACTTTGGCAAGGTTTCTTCTACTATAGCCGTGGGGCCGACCAAAGCACTGTGGGTGAATTTGATAGATGGAAGCTGAAAGAAAATTGACGCCATTGTTTTTGAACGATGTGGCTGTGTGGTAAGAAGCTTCTTTCCCGATCACATGGTTCCGGGTTCGGTCCCATTGCGGGACAACTTTGGCAAGGTTTCTTCTACTATAGCCATGGGGCCGACCAAAGCACTGTGGGTGAATTTGATAGATGGAAGCTGAATGAAAGTGGACGCCCTTGTTTTTGAATGATGTGGCTGTGTGGTAAGAAGCTTGCTTCCCGACCACATGGTTCCGGGGGCGGTCCCACTGCGTGACACCTTGGGCAGGTGTCTTCTACTATAGCCATGGGGCTGACCGAAGCACTGTGGGTGAATTTGATAGATGGAAGCTGAAAAAAGCTCATCATATTTATGTGTGTGTGTGGCTGTGTGGTAAGAAACTTGCTTTCCGACCACATGGTTCCAGGTTCAGTACCACTGCGTAACACCTTGGGTAGGTGTCTTCTACTATAGCCGTGGGGCCGACCAAAGCATTGTGGGTGAATTTCATAGACGGAAGATGAAAGAAGCTCATTGTATTTATGTGGGTGTGTGCGTTAGTGTGTTTGTGTGTCCCACCATCGTTTGACGACTGATGGTGTATTTGCGTCCCTGTGACTTAGCGGTTCAGCAAAAGAAACGACTGAATAAGTATCAGGCTTTAAAAACAAAATGCAAGTGCTGGGGTCGATTCATTCAACTAAAATGCTTCAAGGAGGTGCTCCAGTATGGCCGCAGTCTAATGACTGAAGGAAGTAAATGATAACAGATAGAAGACGGCAGCAAGATGGCAGAGTCGTTAGCGAAGTACTTAGCGGCATTTCATTGGTCCTTATGTTCTGAGTTCAAATTCCACCAAGGTCAACTTTGTCTTTCATCCTTTCGGGGTCGATGAAATAAGTACCGGTTGAGCACTAGGGTCGATATAATCGACTTAGCCTCCTATCTCGAAGTTGCTGGCCTTGTGCCAAAATTTGAAATCATTACTTTTGATAAATCTATTTCTCTTTCCTTCTTTGAATATTTGCTGGTCAAAGAAGGAGTTTCCTTTGAACTGTTCTGTCATAGTAGACAACTTGGTGAAGATACCTCACAGAAGTACTCCAGCGGTGAGCTAACAGAAACGTTAGCACACCAGGTGAAATGTGTAGCCATATTTCGTCTGCCATTACGTTCTGAGTTCAAATTCCGCCAAGGTCGACTTTGCCTTTCATCCTTTCGGGGTCGATTAAATGAGTACCAGTTACGCACTGGGGTCGATATAATCGACTTAATCCGTTTGTCTGTCCTTGTTTGTCCTCTAAGTGTTTAGCCCCTTGTGGGTAGTAAAGAAATAGGTATTTTGCCAGTCACTACGTTCTGAGTTCAAATTCCACCGAGGTCGACTTTGCCTTTTATCCTTTCGGGGTCGATTATTTAAGTACCAGTTGCGTACTGGGGTTGATGTAATCGAATTAATCCCTTTGTCTGTCTTTGTTTGTCCCCTCTATATTTAACCCCTTGTGGGTAGTAAAGAAATAAGAAGTACTCCAACTCATTTAGAGTTGCTCTGTAGCATCAACTGCCTTACAATGAGGATTATTTTCAACAATCCGCTTGACAGCCCAAAGACATTTGTCTGAGGGCCCAGGTGAACTCGTATCGGATGCTGTACATTCTTTTCCTTTGCTAGTGAATCGTCCAAACACTCCATTGGCTGACAAAGGAAATGAGAAAGGTCTAGTGCAATCATATGTTGGCTAAATTCACCCTCAGATTGACCGACAAAACGTCCTCTTTGCCGATCGAATAATTCTTTTACTTTTGGTGCTTGTGGCATGGCTAATTGTTGTAGAGCAGGGATTCTCAACCAGTTTTCATCTATAGGCCCCTATTTTAATCTGGTGGACCCTCATAGTCATTTGATGTTTAAAAACTAGCTTTATAGATCCTTCTTTCAAAATTCCCATTTTATTTTTCCCACATTCACTCATGTAGGTTGAACTTTGTAAAATGTTAGAGAAAGAAACCTAGCTGTTTCTTGCAATACATACCAATACATAGATCTGAAGCAAAATTTTCTCAGGGTTCCTTAAAATACTATTGTGGATCCCCAATTTACTATGTTGTTGTGTGGACCCCCAAAAGCTTATCTGATCTCTCAAGGGCCATATGGACCCCGGTTGAGAACTATTGCTATAGACAATTAAAATACCATGATCAGTCGTCCGCTTTTACGTTCTGACTACAAATTCCGCCGAGGTTGACTTTGTCTTTCATCCTTTCGAGGTCGATAAATTAAGTACCAGTTGAGTACTGGGATCGATGTAATCCACGTAATCACTGCCATGAAATTGCTGACCCTGTGCCAAAATTCGAAATCTGAAATGCAAAAAAAAAGATAATACATTAGCAAGATCGAAACACCGGATACACCCGGTAGTGTCCGCCCACATAAAATGATATAATGAATGAGGGGTGTCTAGCTACATTTGAGATGTTTGTGTACACACACACACACAAACAAACAAACAAACACACATATATACACACACATTCGCGCATGTGCGTGCGCAGGGACGCCTATGGATCACTCTTTAACAGTACTGTAATTACTTCGTTGAGTTCTCTCGAAGTATTTCTGTCTTAACAAAGACACAAGCTGGGTTGTAACGTTACACATTCACTTCGTTCTATTCGTCTTACAATCACAGTTTTTTTTTGTTTTTGCTTTTTTTTTTTTGGTAACTTAGGCCTTCTAGATCATCTAGAAACCATGTTGTATTAGCGAGATAGCATTCAGTTTTTACTGATTTATGTTTGTTTGAAGCTATCTGAGTGAAGTAGGTTGCACATTCGTTGGCAGAAACAAATCTTATCCTAGCAACAATAGATATTTCCATATATTTTTGCGTTTCGTCATTTTTCTGAGTTCTTTAACTATGATCCCCATTAATTCTGTACTTTAGGGATGGTAAATGGTTCAGGCTCGGCAGGGCAGAATTTTAAGTTTTTAGCGATCAACTTGTATGCATGCATGCATTAATGTATGTATGTATGTATGCATGTATGTATAGTTAATCCAAACATGAACAAAGAGAAAACACAACAACGTGAGGATGTGGAACATGTATAGTGTTATTGGACGCTCAGAAAGGGAAAGAAAGAAGGAGGATTTAACGTTTCGAGTGGAGCTCTTCATCAGAAACATAGAAAAAGGAAAGGTCCAAGGAAGGGAAGACGGAGAGAAAAATTGTCAACGATACACACGCGGTCATATGTATGTATGTATGCATGCATATGAGGAGATGCAAAATGTTATTGGCCTTAAGGGTATCGTGAAAGGCCTGGCTGGAGGTCCAACATTCTGAGTTCTTTTAGAGGGCTTAGAAAAACAGAGGGACCGCTGGAATAAGTATGTGAATCTGAAAGGGGAATATGTTGAATAAAATCATAATTAACTGATTCTCTTGTATTTTCTTTTACACAAAGCCAGGAACTTTTCAGCACACCCTCGTACGTTGTCGAATACACGTACTCAATATACGCGCTCTGCTTGTTCGCCGGTAGGCTGCGAATTGAAATGGTGGAGATGACAGATGTTGCAACGAAAGGTGCTTCCTGCAGTAGGTGTTAAGAGAATGTACCGCCCTCGTAGACACATGTTTTTATTGAGTATTTTGCCAGTAACGGAAACAGCCAACCATAGTCAGCAACACTTAATAAAAATGTTAATAAAGATGTTAAAAACCAGGCAATCCCTGTGCCTGAAGCTTTTTAAAGTGAGGAAAACCTTTGCACATGGTCAATCCCACTCCCTAAACACATATTTAATAAGCCACAAGTTATATCATGCTGATGGTTTCTAAAAAGAATGAAATGCCAAACATGATTATATCATTAAGTTGAAACTCCCTAAATGTGAGCATAAAAAAAAAAGAAGAATTATGTGAATTCTGTGCATCTTCGTTTTTATATTTCCTTAATTTAAAATTCATATTTCTAATTCCGACCAGTGTTATGAGGAAATTATTATCTCCGTCAGTCGCTATGACAACTCAGGAAACCACACCCGTGTTTATACATACATACATACATAAATACGTACATACATACATATATTCATACATATATTCATACATACATGCATACATACATACAAGCATGCACACATACACACACACACATATATGTTTCTTTATTACCCACAAGGGGCTAAACACAGAGGGGACAAACAAGGACAGACAAACGGATTAAGTCGATTACATCGACCCCAGTGCGTAACTGGTACTTAAATTATCGACCCCGAAAGGATGAAAGGCAAAGTCGACCTCGGCGTGATTTGAACTCTCAACGTAACGGCAGACGAAATATAGCTACGCATTTCGCCCTGGCGTGCTAACGTTTCTGCCAGCTTGCCGCCTTTACACATACATATATACATATATAGGTGTACATACACACATACATATATAGGTGTACATACTGTATCAGGACAATGACCTCCTAGGACAAATACCCACCTTGGTTAATTACTCCCTCTCCAATATATTAAGAAGTTTTAAATCATCGTCTGCTGTCCTCAGGGGGGGTTATTGCGCATGGAAAGGGGTAAATGTCCTAGATTCAAATACACATCTCCATTCATGCATATATCTATATATTTATATGAAGGTTATGAGCGGTAATGGTGTCAATGAGACCCAAAGGTGTCAGGTAATGCTGAATAAGTGCTATAAATAGACCATAGTTAAGTTCCAGATTCGGTGATTATGCAAATAAGGGGTCCAACTTAGGTCATATATCAACGTGTGTATATAAAAAAACTTTTTCGTAATGAGATAAAAAACCAAGGCTGTGTAGATTTTAGAACATTTATAAATAGAAGGTTAGGGTTTATAAATGTTCTAAAATCTACACAGCCTTGGCTTTTTTTTATCTCATTGCAAAAAAATATAATATATATTTATATCTAAATCTATCTAGCTATCTATTTATCTATCTATCTATATATATAATTATGTATATGCACACGCACGCACGCACGCACGCACACACACACACACACAGGCGCGATAGGAGTGGCTGTGTGGTAAGTAGCTTGCTTACCAATGACATGGTTCCGTGTTCATTCCCACTGCATGGCACCTTGGGCAAGTGTCTTCTACTATAGCCTCGGGCTGACCAAAGTCTTGTGAGTGGATTTGGTAGACGGAAGCTGAAAGAAGCCCGTCGTATATATGTTTGTATATAAATATATAAACACTGTATATATATATATATATATATATATATAATATAAAAAAAGGAACCAAGAAGTGGAACGAAACGACGAATCGGAACGAACCTGATGCGGGGTGCTGTCAGACAATAAGGTGATAAATAAAAATATATGCATACATACAAACATATATGTACGTACCTACATCTACATGTATATATACATGCATATATAAATAATTATACATGAGTACAGGACACCACAATAAGACGTAGAAACGGAAAAAACAAAAAAACAAAAAAAAAAAAAACGTAAAAGCCTTTTTTTCTGGCATAGACAAACAATAAAACTGCAAAAATAAAAATACATGTACAAAAAATACAATTAATTACAAAACGATATATACACATGTATGTATGTGTGTGTATATGTTTGTGTGTGTGTGTGTTTGGCCCCCAACATCACTTAATAACTGATAGTGTGCTTATGTCTCCCGTAACTTAGCGGTTCGGCAAAAAACACTGATAGAATGAATACTAGTCTTCTGAAGAATAAAGGCGGTGCTCCAGCATGGCCGCAGTCAAAAGACTGAAACAAGTAAAAGAGTGAAAGGGTAAAGCAACAAACAGACTGACAGACAAAGAATATTTGTCAAACTGGAATTGTCAAGCTTGTTTCCGCTTCTTTTAGTACATATATATATATTATAAGGATAATAATAACGACGTGTGTGACCATACTGGCAACCGTGTGTGTGTGTAGTGGAGGAGGAATGAGGGTCGTGGCTACGTTTGGAGTGGGGGCACGGATACAGTAAAGAGTTCACACAATAAGATCAAGTCTTGGGCACAGAGCCATGGAGATGAGGAAGTAGAGGGCGTTCAAGGCATATTTGATTTATGAATAATAAGGCTGAAAGGAGAATATCTCAGGGGAGCATTCTGTATACTATATGTGAGTGTGTGTGTGTGTGTGTGTGTGTGTGTGTATGCGTGTGTACATATACATACACACACATATACATACACATATATACATACATATATACATAGATGCATACATGCATACATACATACATAAATACACCATAGGTATATGTACGTGTGTATGTATGTATGTATGTATGTATGTATGTATATATGTATATATGAGGCACAGACGCGGATGTGTGGTAAGAAGTTTGTTTTCTAAGCATAGAGATTAAGATTCAGCCCCACTGCATGGTACCTTCGGCAAGTTTCTTTTTTCTACCTACCTACCTATCTATCTATCTCTCATCTATCTATCTATCTTCCATCTATCTATCTATCTATCTATCTATCTATCTATCTATCACTCAGTCTATCTATCTATCTATCTATCTATCTATCTACCTACCTGCCTACCTATCTATTTATCTCTTTCTCTCTCTCTCTCTCTCCACACACACACAAGGTGTTTGGGCCAGATTTGACAGTTTGCATAAAAAGAAAGGAAAGCACAATACACCATCTCCAAAAATAAAGTATTTAAGAAAAATTTTTTTAATTCACCTGGGTTATTGCCGAAAGACAACAGTTCACTCAAAGTAGCCATCCTTAGCTTCCACCATGGCCTCGGGAGGGCTCCAACACTTGGCGCATGAATTTCTCACTCTGTCCCTGCGAAGATTTTCGGATATCTTTATTTTGGCCTGCTGCTCGGCCTTGGTGTTACAGACAGAGCGGTTGGTGTCTTTCTCGAACTGTGCCCTACACATAGTAATCTGTGGGATTAAAATCGTGGGAATTTGGAGGTCAGAAATCGGGACTGGTGAAGTCGTAGTCATAACTCTTTCCAGAGATATGGCAAAGAGCTGAATCCTGTTGTCCTATCGATGGCCTTCCAGCAGCAACACCCTCTAGCTAGAGATTAACCACAAACCCCAGTAGCTTCACATAGCCAGCTGAATTGAGCCTAAGGCCCTTTCCAAATATGTGGGAACAAATCCTGGCATGCAGACGGAGTCAGACTGCCTATTATGTCACTTCCTACTGGCCGTGTTTTCGTAGTTCCCGTTGCAGCTGTACATGTCACCTCTATAATGGAAGGCAAGGTTTACGATATCGGGAGAATACCGCCTTCTCCCATTATATCTTGGTCTTTGTGTAGTTCAGGCTCCGGCAGGCGAAGAAAGAAGTCTTTAAGTACAAACGCTTCGAGAAGAGATAGGCAAAATCACGTCTTGTCTTTAGGAAGGAAGTGGAAGAAAGAAAGATAGATAACCGTTGGTCATGTGTGGGCAACGAAAGAGTCAAGGAGGAAGAGTGAGAGAGAGAGAGAGAGAGGGAACGGTAAAGGGAGAGGAGAAGAATAGGGAAAGGATGGGAGAGAAAAACAGAAAGGAAGAAGAACAAGGCAGGGAGATAGAAAGAATAGAGATAGGATGTAGAGTACGCATTAGAATTATTAAGATAAAACTTACTTGGAAAAGGATGCGTGGCGTTCGATCATATAATGATACAAATAATATATAAATATATGCATATATACATACATATATGTACATACCTACATATATATACATACATACATATATACATGCATACATTCATATATATATAATAATATTAGGGAGTAAATCCAAACTTACAGGGAAAAATTAGATTTAGGATTAAATCTAATTTTACAGTATAAATATATATATTATATTTGTCCAACCCATGCTAGCATGGAAAACGGACGCTAAATGATGATGATGATGATATTAAATTAGAGATTTGCCTAATAGTGGTTTTATCTCTAATTTAATATATATATATACACACATGCATATATAGGTACAGGACATGAAAAAAAAATGTGAACAAAATGAGAAACAAGAGCATAAAAACAAAAGCGCATAGAAAACAAAATTTTTTTTAACAACAAAAGAAACAAATAGAGAAACCAGACAGGCAACATATATATATATATATATATATATATATATATATATATATATATATATATATATAATATATATATATATATAAATACATTAATAAATAAAATAAAAACATATGCATATATATAAACATATATGTACGTACCTACCTCTACATGTACATATACACGCATATATGAGTACAGGACACCAAAAGGACGTCGAACACAATGAGAAACGAAAACATAGACACAAACCAAAGGAACTGGACATTTATTTAAAAACAGCAAAAAAAATAGAGTACAGGACAATTAACACAAAGAAAAAAACCCTTCTTCAGTCGCTAAAGGTTTCATCTACTCTACGTTTCATGGACAGAGCAACCTCAGTTCTCGACCATAATTTGTTTTGAAAGTCTGTTCTAAAACCAAATTGTTCGAGAAGCGAATAATTTTTTCCCATTACAATTAATGTAAAAGAGATATAATTCGTTTCCAAGCACGAGATGAATGCTTATTTACATACTTACATTATATATTTTAATACAGAAACGTTTACTCAAACTGTAAATAACACAGAAAAGTGTGTTATTTCTTAGAAGGGGAATCCCCTTCCATAAAAACTTCCATCTTTCATTGGCTTGTACCCTGGCAACAGTTTTTTCCTCCTTAGTAATATAGATCCTATTTGGCATTCGTTTCCAAAATAATCCTGTTTCATCCCCATTAAACACCTGTTGCTGGAGATAACCTCCTTTCCTTTATCAAGTCACTGAACTCAATTACAAATTTCTCAGCCACTTCCTTGTTTGAACTCGTTGCCTCTCCATGCCTAATTACACTGTGTGTTTCACTTCTCTTCTTAAATTTCTCGAACCAGCCTCTACTAGCCTTGAATTCAAAAGTATCACTTTCAGCTCTTGTACCAAGAGTTTTCTTTACTAGATCATTATAAATTTCTAATGCTTTCTCACAAATAAATGCTTCACTGATACTGTCACCTGCTAACTGTTTTTCATTCATAAAATTAGGCAAAAACTTTTCCACTTCATCGAAAATCTTTGGTCTTCGTTTATTAATAACAGTCAATCCTTTTGCAACATCAGCTGTTTTTATCACTTCCTTATTTTTTTTTTAGAATAGTAGATATTGTCAATTTAGGCATACCATACTGCAAAGCGAGATCCGATACAGGAACGCCATTTTTGTGTTTTGCGATTACTCTTTTACTTTCTTTTACTTGTTTCAGTCATTTGACTGCGGCCATGCTGGAGCACCGCCTTTAGTTGAGGAAATCGACCCCCAGGACTTATTCTTTGTAAGCCTAGTACTTATTCTATTGGTCTCTTTTGCCGAACCGCTAAGTTACGGGGACGTAAACACACCAACATCGGTTGTCAAGTGATGTTGGGGAGACAAACACAGGCACTCAAACACACACACATATATATACATATATACGACGGGCTTCTTTCAGTTTCTGTCTACCAAATCCACTCACAAGGCTTTGGTCGGCCCATCCAGCTGTAGAAACATTGCCAGATAAGACTGGAACCTGATGCAGCCTTCTGGCTTCCCAGATCCCCGGTCGAACCGTCCAACCCATGCTAGCATGGAGAACGGATGTTAAACGATGATGATGATGATGAAGGCTATAGTAGAAGACACTTGCCCAAGGCGCCACGCAGTGGGACTGAACCCGGAACCATGTGGTTGGTAAGCAAGCTACTTACCACACAGCCACTCCTCTTCACTTTAATTGTTTTTTTCTCAACTTTTCTTTTTCCTTTACCAGTATCATTACCAATTTGGATCTTTACCTTTTGACCTACAGATTTAAAAAATAATTTTTGGAAACTAAACATTTTCAAACTTCGGACACTGGTAGAATGTGTCATATAAAACATCTTTTACTCTTAGCATTTTTGAGAAAAACTTATATTTACGAAGTTATTTCATCTTAAAGTAGTCGTATTTCGGTAATTTCAACCAATCAATGACGTGCATTCAGCTGAATAAAATTACTACTGTTGTTTGTCAACAAGAACTTCCGGTGGTGTATATTTCGTTTGTCACTGTTATTTATGACAACCCTAACCCCAATACCCTAACCCTATAACCTTAAAACCAGTACAAACGCACGAACGATGTCATAAATAACAATGACAAACGAAAAATACACCGCCGATAGTTGTTGTTGACAAGCAACGGCAGTAATTTTATTCAGGTGAATACACGTCATTGATTGGTTGAAATTACCGAAATAAGAGAACTTTGACGTGAAATAACTTTCCACAGAGTTCCTATTTCTTTATTACCCACAAGGGGCTAAATACAGAGGGGACAAACAAGGACAGACATAGGTATTAAGTCGATTACATCGACCCCAGTGCGTAACTGGTACTTAATTTATCGACCCCGAAAGGATGAAAGGCAAAGTCCCGACCATGTTTGAATCCACGATGCCAGCGTTTTACAAGGTCATATGATGGGGCATCATCACCATAAGTTACCTTCATTTCATCAAAAGTCTCCCGTGGTGTGCGTCCTTTCAAATACAAAACCCGGATCACTACTCGACACTCAGCAGGCTCCAATTCACCCTTGACTCAGTTCAAACATCTGTAAATCAGAAACCACAGTTAGTTAAGAGCTGTAATTCGCCACTTAATCTATAGAGATATAAATAACAGCACATGCAAAATTTCAGCTAGATCAAACAACTGCAAGTGGGTCAGGGGCATTACTTATTGAACGTCCCTCGTATTTCATTAGATCTTGTCCGTCTCGGAATGACTGGTAATGTCTGTATGAAATCTCTTGATAAAACTATTGTAATTCCTCCCATAAATTTATTGCTGCCCCTGATGTCCTGTAAGGTCTTACCAAGAGCTTCCATTGCACCTCTATGTGACATGGTGCATTCATCCTAAATGATCAGGTGGCATTGGCACAACACTTCTGGTGAGCTTGAATCTTTGCTTATGTTACAAAATGGACTGTCATTTGTGACCAGGTTTAGTGGTATTTTTAAAGCAGAATGAGCTGTTCATCCTCCTGGGAGAATGGTGGCAGCAAAGCCTGACATTGGTGCAGCAGCGACAATCCTTTTTTGTTACCTTACCTTGGAGAGAAGCAATGTTGTTATAAATGTTTTACCTGTGCCGCCAGGAGCATCAAGAAAGAAAATTCTGCTGCTTTTTTTCTGGCGATTGTGGAACGCTGCACGCACGCACGTACGCGCATGCACACACACACACACACACATACACACACACACATACATAGAGTATCAAACACCAGATGAAGTGGACGTGTGTGTGTGAGAGAGAGAAACAGAGACAGAGAGAGAGCGAGTGAAGAGGTGTGTTGTCATGTATACGTACATACATAAATAAATAGGTATACATCTTTCTTGTATGTATGTTTGTGTGTGTGTGTGTGAGAGAGAGAGAGAGAGAGAGAGAGAGAGAGAAAGCGAGAGAGTGGCTGCCACTTAGACATCATTCCCTCTCTCTCTCATACACATATACGCACACATACACAGAAAAAAGATGTATGCATAAATATCTATGTATGCACGTATACATGCCAACACACCCCCTTCACACACACACACACACACACACACACACAGACGCATGAATGTTTACAAACGTGCATACAAAAACACACGTGCGCGTGTGTGGCTGACTACAAATACATAGAGCTGGACACGGCGTGCAAAAATAAAATGAAATAAATAAAAATTCACGGAAATTAACGAAGTGTGCGAGTTCAGAACCAAATGAAAGCTGGAATGTTTTTGTGTGTGTATGTGTGTATTTGCGCGCGCGTGTGTGTGTGTGAGTGAGAGAGAGAGAACATTGCAAACAATGTATGAGATAAACCTAGGTTGCTTGACAACCGATGTTGGTGTGTTTACGTCCCCGTAACTTAGCGGTTCAGCCAAAGAGACCGATAGAATAAGTACTAGGCTTTGTGTGTCTGTGTTTGTCCCCCTCCCCACCCAACATCACTTGGCAACTGATGCTGGTGTATTTACATCCCCGTAACTTAGCGGTTCGGCAAAAAAGAGACCGACAGAATAAGTACTAGGCTTACAAAGAATAAGTCCTGGGGTCGATTTGCTCGACTAAAGGCGGTGCTCCAGCACGGCCACAGTCAAATGACTGAAATAGGTAAAGGAGAGAAAAAGAACTCCTGTAAATACGATGTTCTCATAATTTGACGCTGTCTTTTTTTTATTCATTATTTATGAAGCCCTAGCAATAGGTACGCATATAAATTGCTACCATATCTTGTAACTATTGGCCCCCACCACACACACACACACAAATACACACGACGCGCTTCTTTCAATTTCCGTCTACCAAATCCTTAGACAAAGTTTTGCTCGGTCGGAAGCTAGAGTAGAAGACACTCGCCCAAAGTGCCGCACTGTGGGACTGAACTCCGAACCATTCGGTTGGGCATCCTATATTAACAACACTGAAGATAAAATGTTCAGAACACTATATGTGTACGATATAACTGTGTCTATTTTTAGAGCAGATTTAGTTTGCTCTATTGAATTTAACTGAAGCGATGCAGGGGTTAAAGGTTTTTACGCTTCAGTGTGTACGACAAAGGACGTTGACATCTGTGAGATTCATAATAATAAAAAAATTATTCCCGTAAACAAAAATCAGCTGTCGACAAAATGTCGAGAGAGTTTGAAAGCTTATTGTTCTAGGTGTAATTATAGCAGCAGTCAAAGTGCGGCCCCCTTCTTGCCGGCCTATTGACTTTTAATACGGTACTTGCCCATTCTAGGTATAAAAGAAAAGACCCCTTTCAGTTATGAATTTACTATACGATTACTCAGCATTCCACTTCGATGAAATGATACATATCTTACCAGCAATTGCTTTATTATAGCTCCCCTTATTCAGCATATTTGCTTTTCTTTCTTTCGCCTGTTCAATGCGGTCTTCTAAGATCAGCAATGTTAAAGCGACATTCTTTAGCTGTTTTTCTCTAAGTCAACATTCAGCTCAAAATCTGGCGCAATTTTGCTTTGCGCACGGTATATAAAAACCACTCATACACATTTTTGACTTTTCGGGATTTTCAGAAAAGTTTTGCGAATTTGTGTCACAAACACGGGAAATCATACGACTATGCAAGTGCCTTCTACTATAGCTTCGGGCCGACCAAGACCTTGTGAGTAGATTTGGTAGACAGACAGACAGAAACTGTCATGTATATATATATATATATATATATATATATATATATATATATATATATATGTATATATATATGTATGTATGAACAGAGGCGACTGAAGAAGGGGAATTTTCCTTGTGTTGTGTGTCCTGTACTCTATTTTTTCGTTGTTTAAGAAAAATGTCCATTTCCTTGGTTTTGTGTTTATGTTTTCGTTTCTCATTGTGTTCGATGTTTTTTTGGGGGGTCCTGTACCCATATATGCATGTATATATACATGTAGATGTTGGTACGTACATATATATGTAAGTATATATGCATATATTTTATTTATTAATTTGTTATATATATATATATATATACCAAATCTACTCACTTGACTTATTTTGCTTATATATATATGGGTGTGTGTGTGTGTATGTATATACGATGGGCTTCTTTCAGTTTCCGTCTACCAAATCCACTCACAATGCTTTGGACAGCCCGATGCTATCGTAGAAGATGCTTGCCCAAGGTGTCACGCAGTGGGATTGAACCCGCAACCATGTGGTTTGGAAGCAAGCTTCTTACCACACAGCCACACCTGTTCCTTGATTTGAATTAATCGCGCACTATCTTGCAGCTTCGAGATTTCAATGGTGCGATTACTTATGCTTTGAATAGCATTGTTCGTTCGGTGGAAGAAGCCAGGTCTGACCAGTTCGGATATAAAACAGGTAAAAAAAACTTTGGGCCGCATATGGCCGGTTTAAATGCTAAACGGTCAAGAAAACAATTGCAGCGTGGAAGGTGTTTGTAAGCCATTTAAGAAACACACAAAAGCCGTTCGATTCACTTCAACATTTAAATTTAACTAGCAGTATCGTCCGGCGTTGCTCGGGTTTGTAAGGGAAATAACTATATAAGCATTTTTAGAGAGTTACTTCCCTTATATAATAGCAAAAAATGCATTAAAAATGGGAAAAATGATGGTAATTTTTTTTTTTAATCGTAGACTCATCGTAGACGCGCGCTCGATATGAATCACGACTATAAGATACCCGGTTTTGGTTAAACTGCACCGCAAAATGTGGGAGTAGTTAGGAATCTAAATCTTAGGAGACAGACACTCACACAACTTCACTTTTATATATAAAGATTTGTCAAAATATTTTCGTCGCTTTAAGACCGCGACCTGTTCACTGACAAAAATCTGTGCTGCATCTCAGAAAAAAATAAGAAAAAAATAAATGGAATGGTCCCGTTAGGAATGATGTTGGTCTGCCTGGTCAGAGCCGGTCTGAATCTGCTCAGCAACAGCAATTACGACATCAATAGCAGTAGTATATCTTTATATATAAAAGTCAAGTTGTGTGTCTGTCTCCTACGATTTAGATTCCTAACTACTCCCACATTTTGCGGTGCAGTTTAACCAAAACCGGGTATCTTATGGTCGTGATTCATATCGAGCCCTTCTGGGTATTAGCGCGCGTCTACGATGAGTCTACGATTTAAAAAAAAATTACCATCATTTTTTTTCCATTTTCATGCATTTCTTCGCTATTATATAAGGGAAGTAACTCTCTAAAAATGTCTACGATGAATCAACGATTTAAAAAAAATTTACCATCATTTTTTTTCTCCATTTTTAATGTATTTTTTTGCTATCTTTTGGCTATAACTCTCTTAAAATGCTTATATAGTTATTTCCCTTACAAACCCAAGCAACGCCGGGCGATACTGCCAGTATATATATAAAGGTCTTTCTTGTTTGTTTCTCGTTTTTATCTCTCATTTACACTTCACTTCAAACCCTGAATACCAAATACCTATTTCTTTACTACCCACCAGGGGCTAAACACAGAGGGGAGTACCAAATACGTCTCACCTCCATAATTAAGCGAGCGAATGTGGTGAAGAAGGAAGTGGGTCTGTATAAAGTTGTTGGGGAAGGTAGTAATAGGAGCTAAATACCTTTTAAGTGGCATGCCCTGTGGTGTATAAAAAAAGAAGGGAAAAAAATAAGAAGAAAGACGAGATTCCATCATGTCCATCAGGTTGTTTATACTCTCTTTGCTATGTCTCAATAAAATAATAACAAGAACAACAACAGCAATGATAACAGAGCCGAACAGCAACAGTAGCAAAGCGACAACAATAAACGAACGTTTTATGAATGTTGGACCACCGAGGTAGCAACAAGATAGCCGCAAAAATCAACGGTTCTTAGATACATAAATACACACAGGCGCGCAAGCGCAACCCTACACATATATGTAGACGCACAAAATACATGCATGTGTTTCTATGTGTGTGTCTGTGAGAGTGTGTTACTATCTATCTATCTATCTATCTATCTATCTATCTATCTATCTATTCATCAATCTGTCTATCTATTTGTCTGTCAATTTGTCTATCAATTTGTCTGTCTGTGTATCATAAGCATACATATACATGTGTGCACATATACATACATATATATATATATATATATATATATATATATATACTAAGTAATTAAGGTTTAGCAACGAATTGCCTCACCAACACACCGAATTTAGAAATAGCAGTCAAAGAGATATAGCTATTCCTTCTTGGTGTAATTAATAATTATTCCAAATTAATTAGTTTCACCCTTTATTGTTACTGATATATATATATATATATATATATATGTATATATATATATATATATATTATATATATATATATAATATATATATATATATATATATACGAACAGACATTTATACACACACACGCACACACACACACCACATATATATATATTTAATGTAGGATAAAAATTTTTCGAAAAAAAAATTTATCAATGGCCAGCATATTAAAAAAATACCTTTAAAGGTTAAATGGATCTTTGGGATCTTTTCCTTTTGAACGGCAGTTTTCAACACAATTTCTAGTTAACTAAACACTTTTAAACTTCGTATACTGGTAGAACCCTAACCCTAAAACAGATTGAAATGCAATAGATCGATACTAGGGTTATAATTATGGATGGCAATTTCATACGACACCGCTACGGAAAATGGGATTTTTTTCTAGCGGTGTCAAATGAAAATGTCACCCATAATTATAACCCTAGTATCGATCTATTGCATTTCAATCTGTTTTAGAGTTAGGGTTAGGGGTGGGAGAAGAGTATCTTTTTTTCTTCGCAAATGTAAATAAACCCAATGTGTTTCTTAAATGAGGGGCATATTCATACAGCACGGAATGTTACCTAAATGGAGGTCAGCGATTGGTTAAAATTGCCGAAATGCTCGATTTTAAAGTGGAAATATCTTACAAACTATAGAATTTTCTCAATAAAGCCACGAAAAAATGATGTTTTATAAACACATTCTATCAGTATACGAAGTTTAAAAGTGTTTAGTTAACTAGAAATTGTGTTGACATATGCCGTTCAAAAGGAAAAGATCCGATCTTTTCCTTTTGAACGGCACTTTGTAACATAATTTCTAGGTAACTAAAAAGTTCTAAACTTCGTATACTGGTAGAATGTGTTTATAACACATAATTTTCTCTTGGCTTTATTGAGAAAATACTATAGGTTGTAACATATTTCGTCTAAAATTTCTTGCGCGCATACAAAACCATCATGCATGCGCACGTACACGTACGCACACACAAACAAACACGCACACACGCACATAGACATTTAGAGTACGTTGACATATGCTTTTTGTTCTCTTATCGAGGAACACAATAAACATGTATATTTTATGAGAAAAGTGTGCTAATGTGTGTAGGGGTATGTGTGAAAGTATGTGTAGGGGTATGTGTGTGTGTGAATTGAAAGGGTGTGTAGGGGTATGAGTGAAAGTATATGTGTGTAGGGTGTGTGTGTGTGTGTGTGAGAGAGAATGTCTGAATGTGTTTGGATGTGCGCGCGCACGTAAATTGCTAAAGGAAAAATATATAAAAACCTGAAATTAACCAATGGTAGTTAGAAAGTGAAGTTTAATCCTACCTGTCTCTCCGAAGAAAAATTTTTAGTTCGACTTGCTTTAAGCTGTCCATTTGCAGATTTGCGACAGACGACTTCGACTTTGCTACTGTAACAAGCCGACCACGGGATCAAATTACATTAAACTCCCTTGTAATAATAATAATAATAATAATAAGTCACCTGAGTTAATAACTGTGATTGTTACTTCTGTGAAACTGTTATTCCTCGAGTTTCTGTAAAATATAAAACAAACAAAAAAAAAAACAAACTCATTAGCGTAATTATTATAATTATTGACATTAATTTTATTATTATTTAGTTCACGAAAGGAATTACTCATGGCAAAGGTAAGGCCATTTCTATTTCTTTTTTAAAATTTTTAAAATTTTTATTCTTTTACTTGTTTCTGTCATTTGACTGCGGCCATGCTGGAGCACCGCCTTAAGTGTGTGTGTGTGTGTGTGTGTGGTCTTTGTAGTCTCAGAAATGGACCCCCCCCCCAGGACTTTACCTTATTCTTTGTAAGCCTAATACTTATTCTATTATTCCGTCTTTTGCCGAACCGCTAGGTTACAGGGATGTAAACACAACAGCGCCGGTTGTTAAATGGGGGACGGGGAGAACACAGATACAAAAGCACACATACACACAATATATATATATATATATATATATATAACAGGCTTCTTTCAGTTTCCGTCTACCAAATTCACTCACACGGCTTTGGTCAGCTATAGTAAAAAAAAGACACTTGCCCAAATTTGTAAGTTGCGATTTTTGCCTTTTTTTTTTTTGTTTCAGAATCAGAATCTCCATAGCCGAAAACAGGGGTTATTTATTTTTCTTGTTTGTTTGTTCTTCTTTGTTTGGATTCACTGATAGATCGCTAGCCACTACACATTCTTTATTTTCTCTCCTTGTCTTTTTTGTGTTCCTTTCTGTGGAAGAACGTAGGCTCGAAACGTTAAAGACTTTTTCACTACCTGTCTTCGTATTTTGCTTTTTTGTGAATTCTCCCTATATATATATATATATATATATCTATATATATATATATAGAATGAGTACTGGGCTTACAAAGAATAAGTCCCGGGGTCGATTTGCTCGACTAAAGGCGGTGCTCCAGCATGGCCGCAGTGAAAATGACTGAAACAAGTATATATATATATATATATATATATATTAAATTAGAGATAAAACCACTATTAAGCAAATCATACAATGAAAAACGGTTAATATAGGGCGTAACAAATATCAGAAAATCAAAAAAAAAATGTGTGTAATAGGTGTAAAACAACTTCCTATGAACGAATATGAAAAAAAAAATTCGCGCACGCGAAAGGGGGGTGGGGGAGAATCCTCGGAAAATTCACATCGGGAAGTTCCGAAAGCGTCTGAGGGGCTGACCCGGGCACCAAAACAAAAAAAAAATAGTGTAATATGTGTAAAACAACTTGCTCTAAACGAATATGACAAAAAAAAATGCGCTCTCGAGAAAGGATGCATTACTTAGTATATATTACATCTAGAGAATTTTGATTAATAAGTCAAATATGCAAATTATAAAGATAATTAATTGCTTTACTAAACAGTGTTGTAAAGGTGAAAAAATAAATTTGGGAAAAAAATACACGCCAAAACTAATTAATAAAGGATAATTAGGGAAGGATTGACACAAAATAATAATTTTTTGTCTCTTTTTTTCTGATAAATGCATCTTAATAAGTGAGAAGAATTGCATATATCTGAACTATTTCAAAGAAAAGCATAAATTTAATGTTTAAAATAGCTTTAACCAAGGAATGAGATCCAACATTTCTTCACTTTTTCCAGAATTTCTTCTCTTTATTTTTTTTTTTTTTGCGAATACGGAGTTTATGATTCATGTGTGAGTGTGTGTTCTTGATACTCGTTTAGAACAAGTAGTTTTACACCAATTACACTATTTTTTTCTTAGTTTAAAGGCCGTGGACTGAAGATGTGAAATTTCCGAAGCCTCTCCCCCACCCCCCTTTCGCGAGCGCGCATTTTTTTCATGATAGTCGTTTAGAGCAAGTTGTTTTACACCTATTACGCTGTTTTTGTTTTTGTTTTTGTGCCCGGTTCAGACGCTTTCGGAAATTCCCGATATAAATATTCCGAGGCCTCTCCCCCACCCCTCTTTCTCGAGAGCGCATTTTTTTTTTGTCATATTCGTTTAGAGCAAGTTGTTTTACACATATTACACTATTTTTTTTTTTGTTTTGGTGCCCGGGTCAGCTCCTCAGACGCTTTCGGAACTTCCCGATGTGAATTTTCCGAGGCCTCTCCCCCACCCCCCTTTCGCGTGCGCGAATTTTTTTTTTCATATTCGTTCATAGGAAGTTGTTTTACACCTATTACACACATTTTTAAAAAAATTTTCTAATATTTGTTACGCCCTATATTAACCTGAAAAACTTAAGCCAATACATAAGATTAATTAATTTATATTATTTAAAATATATATCAAAATTATTAAAAAGATGATCTTTTTAATAATTTTGATATATATTTTAAATAATATAAATTAATTAATCTTATGTATTGGCTTAAGTTTTTCATTGTATGATTTGCCTAATAGTGGTTTTATCTCTAATTTAATATAATATAATATTTTACTATAAAATTAGATACAATCCTAAATCTGATTTTTCCCTGTAAGTTTGGATTTATTCCCTAATATTTTATTATATATATATATATGTGTGTGTGTGTGTGTGTGTGTGTGTGTGTTAAGCGTGCCTGGGGAGTGAACCAAAGGAGTCGCTATTAAACTACCAAAGAAAGGAGATTTGAGCTAAAACTGGATAAGAATAACACCATTGCCAACGCCAGATAAAGTGCTGTAGTCATTGTTTCTGTTCCGGTTGAAGTTTGTACCAGATGTAAAGCTGAGAGAACAGGCTAGGTTTCAACTCAGCAGATCGTGCTGCGAGCAAATATCCACACTGTGCAACATCGTAGAACATTGCATGGAACACCAAAGACCACCGCCACCGCGGCAATCTTTCGTCTCTAGTAGACCTTTCCGTCGATTTCCGTAAAAAAAAATTTTTTTTTTACATATGGGCTTGCGGGAACTTTTGAAGTAATGAGAGCGAAAGAGACTAAGAGAAAGCGATTGTATGACGAGGGAAGTTCTTTTGAAGTTACCGTCCAGGGGAAGCATTGATGTACATGTGTGTGTGTGTTTGATGGGGTGTGGGAGACAGACAGTATGTTGTGTAAGTGAAGTGCTTCTGTTAGTGTGTGTGAAGAGACAGAGTAATGTGTGAAGGAAAGAGATAACTGAACTTTTTTACTCGGTGTATGTGTATATGTATGTATATTACTTCAAAAGTTCCCGCAAGCCCATATGTAAAAAAAAATTTGTTACGGAAATCGACGGAAAGGTCTACTAGAGACGAAAGATCGCCAAGACCACTAATAATAAACTTCATTGACTTCAAAAAGGCGTTTGACAATGTACATGGTGAAACCCTCAGGAAGATTGCAAAAGTGTATGGAATACCAGACGATTATATCAGTCTGCTTAGCAGTTTCTACACTAACTCAAGCTGCTGCATTAGTACAGAGTGTGGATACCCTCGGTACTGAATTAACCATAAAGCAAAATAAGCACGTGCTTAGGGCATCAAAGGAAAGGAGCACCACAGAAATGGTAAATGATTTGAAGGCGGCGAGTTGGCAGAAAGGTTAGCACGCCGGGCGAAATGCTTAGCAGTATTTCGTCTGCTGCTACGTTCTGAGTTCAAATTCCCCCCGAGGTCGACTTTGCCTTTCATCCTTTCGGGGTCGATTAAATAAGTACCTGTTACGCTCCGGGGTCGATGTAATCGACTCAATCCGTTTGTCTGTCCTTGTTTGTCTCCTCTGTGTTTAACCCCTTGTGGGTAGTAAAGAAATAGGTATTTCGTCTGCCGCTATGTTCTGAGTTCAAATTCCGCCGAGGTCGACTTTGCCTTTCATCCTTTCGGGGTCGATTAAATAAGTACCAGTTACGCACTGGGGTCGATGTAATCGACTTAATCCGTTTGTCTGTCCTCTCTGTGCTTAGCCCCTTGTGGGTAGTAAATAAATAGGTATTTCGTCTGCTGCTACGTTCTGAGTTCAAATTCCGCCGAGGTCGACTTTGCCTTTCATCCTTTCCGGGTCGATTAAGTAAGTACCAGTTACGCTCTCGACTCAATCCGTTTGTCCTTGTTTGTCCCCTCTGTGTTTAACCCCTTGTGGGTAGTAAAGAAATAGGTATTTCGTCTGCCGCTATGTTCTGAGTTCAAATTCCGCCGAGGTCCACTTTGCCTTTCATCCTTTCAGGGTCGATTAAATAAGTACCAGTTACGCTCTCGACTCAATCCGTTTGTCTGTCCCCTCTGTGTTTAACCCCTTGTGGGTAGTAAAGAAATAAGTATTTCGTCTGCCGTTACGTTCTGAGTTCAAATTCCGCCGAGGTTGACTTTGCCTTTCATCCTTTCGGGGTCGATTAAATAAGTATCAGTTACGCACTGGGGTCGATGCAATCGACTTAATCCGTTTGTCTGTCTTTGTTTGTCCTCTCTGTGCTTAGCCCCTTGTGGGTAGTAAATAAATAGATATTTCGTCTGCTGCTACGTTCTGAGTTCAAATTCCGCCAAGGTCGACTTTGCTTTTCAACCTTTCGTGGTCGATAAATGAAGTACTAGTTACGCACTGGGGTCGATGTAATCGACTTAATCTGTTTGTTGGTCCCTGTTTGTCCCCTCTGTTTAACCCCTTGTGGGCAAAAAAAAAAAAGAAATGGTAAAAGATTGTGGCTCAAAAGAAATTACTTTAAATTGACTAAAAAAATTCAAAGTGATTTATATGATTAGAAATATAATTTCGAAGTGTTCATGGTACCATAGTGAGGATCTGATCAAAGGCTTTGCCATTAAAAAAGGCCAGAGAAAACTTTTGAAATATGAATAAGCTTGATCGTATATAAAAATAAGTATTATTTTCCATATTACTGTTTGTTCTATTTTATTTTGAAAAATATGAATTTATTTTATGGTATTGTTTATATTTTGGATTACATATATATGGGGACACCACGATTTTTTAAGTGCTTAGGGCCTCTCTGGGTCTTAATCCGGCCCAGTATACACTTGTCTTCTTAAGATCGTCACTGGAGTAAGACAAAGCGATCTCAAGGATTGCACCTAGAAAGTTACCCTCCGAGGCACAAGTCCGGGCAAGGCCAGCAGTCGCCCATGCATATCAGCCTCTCCTCTCCACACCACTGATGTTATCTAAGGGAAAGGCAAAGGGGCCGATACGGCTTGGCCCCTGTGATGTCGCAACTCATTTCTACAGCTGAGTGAACTGGAGCAACGTGAAATAAAGTGTCTTGCTCAAGAACACAACACGCAGCTCGGTCCGAGAATCGAACTCACAACCTCACGCTCTACGCTCTAACCACTGAGCCATGTGCCTTCACACACACAGATAGATATATATATTCACTTTTTACTATTTTCTATATATATATATATATATTCACTTTTTACTATTTTCTATATATATATATATATATATTCACTTTTTACTATTTTCTATATATATATATATATATATATGAGTGTATTTTTACCTTGTTAACAATAAACGTAATAATGCCGGTCTCAGCAAACTAATTTGGGATCTAAAAGACCGCAATGAACAATTTCATTTAGAATGGTTGATTCTCTCAATCTCGATACCTTATGACAAAGGCAAGGAATTCTGTCTTCTCTGCAATTCTGAGCTATTTTTCATTATTTTTAAAAAAATCCCCTAGTAAAACACGGTTATAGAGCGAGCATACAGATGTAAACATTGGCAAAAACACACCTTTAGTTCACCCTCCATCAGGCATTTGCCATATGCTGTACGCCTTACTTCCCTGGGCATGGAAACATTGAAACTCCGACGTCTGGCTGCTGACTTGGCAGACACCCATAAAATTATCAACCATCGTACAAACAATAACTCTGAGCACCTTTTCAAACTCCACCCATCTAACACCCGTGGACATATTTACAAAGTAAGAAAACAGCACAGCTCCCATGACTTCAGGAAACATTTTTTCACGCTGAGAGTTGCTGAAGCATGGAACAAACTGCCGCCATCAGTTGTTAGTTGTCGGAGCACTGCACCCTTCAAAACGTCCATGCTTCCTGAGATTCGCCAACACTACACTTGATTTTCTCCCCTCCATACACACACAAGCATGTATCTGACTCATACATTGTTCGCTTTCCAGACATTTCTACATTACTACATGTACTTTATATGCACTTTCTGACAAGTTGTGGTGCACCTGAGCACTGTATACAATAATTTCATCATTATTATTTATATAAGTAGTCTCTATCATTATACATAATTTAAACTTTAATTTCCCTTATATTTAACATTTCTACTCTTTCTGTAAGCTACTTATGACGTTATATCATATAACGTTTTTTTAAACAATATTAATAGCGTTCAGTTAATCGCTATACAAATCCATCATTTTTTGCTAAAATGTCTTATTGACGAGTTTCGTTTTTTTTCACTTTCCTGAAGAGAAGATTGCATTGTTTATACCATTTATTCTTTTGAATAGTATCAGTGGAATTTTCGAAACATGTGTCGAAAGTAAAAATATTTTATTTATACCTGCGTTAAACTCCATTTATTTATTCATATATATATATATATATCAGAAATATTAAATTTCTAAATGTCTCAAAGAGACATGAGCGGTGGTGGAGCGATAGAGTGGTTGTATACTGTCAACGTGACAGTCCCGTATGGGAATTACATCACCGCTGTTTAGCCCTAGGAAGCATCGAACGCTTCCTGTCGGCTTTGACACATTTTCTATGTCCTTATATTTGCCTCCCCTTCACAAATATAAGGACACAGAAAATGTGTCAAAGCCGACAGGAAGCGTTCGATGCTTCCTAGGGTTAAACAGCGGTGGTGTAATTCCCATACGGGACTGTCACGTTAAGTTGACAGTATACAACCACTCTAATATATATATATATATATATATTATATATATATATATTATATATATATATATATATATATTATATATAATGAGGAGTACAAAATATATAAGTGGATGATGAGTAAAGCACCAGCACAGCTTCGATTATCTGTAATTATCCGTAGATGCAGAAACTACATAGCGGTGGTTGAGGTAACAAGTACTAATAAAATAGATGGAAAAAAACGATTTTATTTAGTACGACACATGTTTCGACCCGTTCTGGATCTCTTTGAGTACATAAATAAATAAATAAAAAAAGGATCACAATTTTGTTTTCAATTTTGTTTACAATAATGTTTTCTTTTGACACATTCTACCAGTATACGAAGTTTCAAATTGTTTAGTTAACTAGAAAATTCCGTCCATCAAACAGAAAAGATCAAAAAAAAAAAAAGTATCACTAGAGATTCGGTTTTACGTATCGCTAAATGTCCGTCAACTTTGGGACTGAGTAAAAAAAAAAAACAGAGAACAGTTGAAGCGCGAAAAATTCAAATATGAACGTGAAAATTCTAGTTTAAGAGAAAACGACGTAATGTGCCATCACTGTTGTAACTGCCGAGAAAGAAAAGGAAGTAGAAAGGAAGATGGGAAGCACTCCGTCGGTTACGACGACGAGTGTTCCGGTTGATCCGATCAACGGAACAGCCTGCTCGTGAAATTAACGTGTAAGTGGCTGAGCACTCCACAGACACGTCTACCCTTGACGTAGTTCTCGGGAATATTCAGCGTGACACAGAGAGTGACAAGGCCAGCCCTTTGAAATACAGGTACAACAGAAACAGGAAGTAAGAGTGAGAGAAAGTTGTGGTGAAAGAGTACAGCAGGGATCACCACCATCCCTGCCGGAGCCTCGTGGAGCTTTTTTATGTGTTTTTACTCAATAAACACTCACAACGCCCGGTCTGGGAATCGAAACCACGATCGTACGACAGCGAGTCCGCTGCCCTAACCACTGGGCCATTGCGCCTCCTGGAAAGGAAGATAATACTTAAACGAAAAACATTTTTTTGCATTTCGTGCTCATAAGCACATAGACATACACAAAGATATCTATCTATCTATCTATCTATCTATCTATCTATCTATCTATCATCTATCTATCTATCTATCTATCATCTATCTATCTATCATCTATCTATCTATCATCTATCTATCTATCTATCTATCTCTGACGGATGTGATGTCGTTTCAGCTCCGAAGGTAATCATTTATTTTGACCATTTAAAAGTGTATATTGACAAACATTTTGTGCTTAAAAGTTGTGCAACAACATCCACTGTAAACCTTTGATAAATATCGACACAAAATTTTGCCCCTTGTGGGCAAAATTTAAAAGAAAAAATTCTCATAGCCTTCGTGGTTTCATTTAGCCATTTTTTTCCAAAATGGCCACTGGCCACCACGAGGCTGAGTTGCAAGTGAAGCGTGACGCAGAAACAAAAAACAGGATGCTCTGTTAGCATACGCCGAACCTGACAACTCCACCACCACCAACAGCAACAATACAAAACAAAGGTCGCAAGGCCAAGCACCGTCAACACCATCAGTGAGTCCACCACCACCACCAACACCATGGCAGAATCTGCTACTAAAACTGCTATCCCTACTAAAGATATCGCCACCAATAACAACATCACCATCACCGCCACCAAAGACCGTGCCGTCAATGCTACTAATACTACCAACACCACCGCCGTCACCAAGAACGACAATAACAACAACAACAACGACGACAACAACAATTCCCTTCAACCACTGCTCACTCCATCACCAACAAGTGAAAAAATAACGACGACAAGCAAACGAAATGTCGAATTTTGCCCTAGTGCAGGACTAAAGTACGCAGGCAATTTTCCACCCCTTCCTACTTGCACGATCGAACCAAACACACCAATTTTACAAACTGCAGCCAACAACAACATCACCACAAGCAACAACAATAACAAAACAACAACAAATTTCGCTGAGGCGATTAAAGAAAAAAAAAACAACAATATACTTTACGGCTCAACAAATACAGGACACGAACATCAAAATAACAGAATCAGAAGGTATAGTAAAAATAAACATACCAGAAGATATTTTGGAAAATGAAAAAAGACGAACAATCATTTATAAAATAGTTAACAAAAAAACAAAAATCCCAGAGAAGGCCAACACAAGCAAAATAGAGAAGTGCTTGAAACCCATCTGGGATCACAAAGAATATGTAACCTGGTGGAACAAATTTGCCCACATACAAGTCGTTTTCTACACCGAAGAGTTAGCTAGACATTTCTCAACGCTAACTCTTCACTCAGATGAACTCCAACTTACACCAAGCTATCGGGGACAGAAAGTGACTAAGATCACTCTAAACAATGTCCCCAAAATAGCCAATAGTCTATGGCTTGTAAAGGCCTTATGCGTAAAAATGGCGAATTATACTATTTTGGAAACCACAGTCACAGAGCATAAAAACTGGGTGGGAAAAAAAATAGAATTTCTTCTACATATACATCATGAAGATATAAAAAAAATACCCACCCAGATATGTGTATCAGACGACCACAAGTTATATGGGGTCGTCGATGGCAGAAGACCACGTTGCTACATATGCGGCAGTGAGCAACACCTCAAAAAAGACTGCAAATCTGCCGCAAGAAAACAACAGCAACAACAACAGCAGCCGGAAACAAAAACAAATAAACAAGGTTTACTACCCACACCACTTTTTGCAGGAACAAACCTCACCAAACAAACAACCACACCAACTGCAGCACCAAGAACAGAAGCAGCATCACCAACAACAACAACCAAGAATATACCAACTCCCAAACCAAGGACATCTGCCAAAAAGACACCCAGCAAAAATGAAGAAACAATTACAACTCCAAATCCCCACAAAATTGAGACCCTAAACAACACAACAATACCCACAATCACTCAAACACAAAATACCCAAACCCCACATCCAAAACCGCATACACCACAACCAAACACTCACCAACCAACACCAACAACAAAACCAACACAGTCGACAATAGACCCCAATACTTTCCCTCTTCCAGACTCCGCTTCGTCTGATCTGTCATTAGACGAAGAAGACACGGAAGATTGGCAAATAGCCACAGGGGGGAGAAGAAAAAGGGGAAAAAAAAGAAAAGAAAAAATAACAAACAAAGCGGGAAGATACACCACTCCCGAAACAAAAACATCCACAGAAAACACACACATCAACACAAACACACCATCATCAAACCCCCCAAAAATGTTGACAGCCATAAACACAAACAACCACGACCTAATGGAACACATTAGGTCAAACACTAACATTACTGAAAACGACATAAAAACAAGTAACTACCCACACACAACACCACCACAACACATTAAAATAATACACGTGACACAGAACACATACAGCACCCTGAAATCTCTTTACCCTGATGCAGTAGGGAGATTTCAAAAGTACTCATCGAAAAAACTGTATAAAAGCCTCATAGAAGAAGACCGTGAGGTGAAAGACAAAGAACTTTCGAAAAACAAGTAACCTTTTCTCTCTCCTTTTCCTTTTTTGCACTTTTATCGGAACATGCTCAGAATAGGTAGTATAAATGTACGTGGCTTGGGGTCGCCTTGGAAACAAGGCTACCTGTTAAATGACATCAAGTCACTAAATCTGAATATCATAGCCATCAGTGAGACCAGACTCCACAGCTTGCGGGCACTCCAGCACATTTTCGGTACACATTTCAACATTTATTTTTCTCCGTGTCTACCGAGAATGGGCGGAGGGGCACCGCGGTGCTTATCCGGAAGAGTCTGGATCTCAAAGTAAGAGCAAATTTCCTAGACCCGGAGGGTAGGCTGGTCGTTTTGGATGTCGATGGCAGCAATGAGTGTGCTTTTCGACTGATAGCAGTTTATGCTCCGTCCTTAACAGGCCGACCAGATTTCTTTCGACGTCTAGAGTCTTTCATGGAACGTCTCGTCCTTTACTTTTAGTGGGGGATTGGAATGCCACCCTGGACACGCATCTAGACTACGTGGGCAGAGATAGCAATAGAAGGGGATGCAAATGCCTCAAAGACCTGCTCAGACGTTTCCAACTGTCTGACAGGTACCGACTGGACCACCCGAATGTGCCAATGTGGACATGGAGTAACCGCATCGGGTCGTCCAGATCATACTTAGATAGAGTATTCTGTAGGACAATAGATAAAAATAGTGTAGGTTGTCCACAATTTCATATAGTCAGTTACACAGATCACAAGTTTGTGACTTGTACACTTGACTTAGATAAGACACATAGGCAGGGTCCTGGTTACTGGAAACTGAACGCGTCTTTTACAGCACGACAGGTTTACAGGGACCGGATCAGCACATTAGTTAAGAGAGCTTTGACGGGTACCATCATCAACAACAGATGGTGGTATGCCCTAAAAAAAGCGATTAAAGCAGAATCAGTCAGATACAGTAGAGCCCTAGCATTAGACCGAAATAGAATAGAGGGAGATTAGTTAAGGTTTTAGAAGAGGCACTTAGAACTGGCATCGCGTCCAACGTACTGGCGGCGAGATTGGCCCTCGACCAACACCTCAACGCCAAACACGAGGGATGCGTTGTCAGAGCTAGGATGCGTGCTCTGAGGAACGAAGGAGTTGGATCCGCCCAAGAGGCCCGAGTGGTGGAGACGCAACGAGGCAACAGAGCCACCATCAAGTCTCTTATAGATGAACAGGGGCGCGAATTGCTCGAGCCTAAAAGGATGTGTGGGGTTTTTCAACAACACTTCACCCAACTGTTTGGGACAAGTGGTGAGTCAGAAAGCAGAGTGGACTTTAGTGCCTACCTGCATGCCTTGCCACGACTCTCAGCAAGAGGAGGTGGAGTCTTGTGAAAAGCCTATCACAGCTGCGGACGTACAGGATGCGATGGTAGGCTGCGCGAGAGACAAGTCACCAGGCTTGGATGGTCTGCCCTACGAATTTTATTTTCATATGCCAGACTTGTTTGGAGGCGTCTTGGCAGCTGTCTACTGCAACTGGCAGCAGAACGGGAGTATTCCTGCTTTTGTAAAGCGAGGAGCAGTGGCACTGATCAAGAAAGACCCAAACAAGGGGGACGTCATAGATAATTTCAGGCCCATCACTCTGCTCAACGCAGATTTGAAAATTTTGGCCAAGGTGTTAGCCGAGAGGTTGGCGCTTGTCATCAAGAAACTAATCGACAAGGCGCAAACATGCGCCGTGCCGGGTAGAAGTATTCATGACAACCTCCATCTGATGCGCTACATCATAGACAGGGTAGTTAAAAATCCTGGCATGGGTGGGGCGCTGATCAATTTGGATCAATCAAAAGCCTTCGATAGGGTAGACCATCACTACTTGGAGGCTGTCCTCAAAGCGGCTGGTTTCGGTCCAGTTTTCCGCGGTTGGATCGCTGCCTTATACAGCGGCATCCGCTCAGTAGTTCGCGTAAATGGTCATCTATCCAGACCTTTTAACATCATGCGTTCGGTTCGTCAGGGATGCCCCCTCTCATCGCTGCTGTATGTACTGACTCTTGAGCCACTACTGCGGAAACTGGCGACGCTGAGGGGCATCCCACGAGAGCTGGGATGCGGGAGGAGCGTGTCTGCATACGCGGATGACGTCACCGTCATAGTGTCGAGCTACGAGCACATCGAGCTGGTCGGCGAGACACTGAAAGAATACGAAGCGGTAACGGGAGCAAAAATTAACCGGGAAAAGTCAGTGGCTTGCGGCTCGGCACCTGGAGAAGCAAGCCCATGCCGTCCAACAGCGTCTCCATCGTGGGACGCTGGACGGACGGACCGGTTAAATTGCTCGGGGTCTGGTTCGGTCCGGACCTCCAAATGGAGAAGAATTGGGGCGAGATAACGACTAGGGTGGCTACTCTCACCCAGAAATGGACTGAGAGAAAGCTATCCCTAAAAGGTCGGGCGGAGGTGGCGAACGCGTACATCGCATCCGTCATCGAGTATCGTCTGACCGTCGTGCCTTGTCCCGACCCTACCATCACCAAACTGGAACGCATACTCTTCCGCTTCTTGTGGAAGGGAAACGTTCCGATGGTTAGGCGATCCATTTGCTGCCAACACCCGCTAAATGGAGGGCTGGGCATGCCGTGGTTGATGATGCGCAGACATGCGCTGAGACTGCGACATCTCCGGCGCTTCATAGACAACGGTGAACAGGGGTGGTCGCCTTTTGTGCGGCGCGCTTTCCCGCAGCTCGTCTCCTTGGACGAACTACAGTCATGGATCAAGCAGAGACCGAGGCTAGGCGAATGGCACCGCGAGTGTCGCGTTGCTCTCAAGCAACCTGCCGTCCGGGATCGAACTTGTGCGACTCCATCACAACAAAGGCATTCTATAGAGGATTAGTGGAGGGGAGGTGCGATGACGAACTCGGGCAGAGTCTGGGCGTCGACGAGGAACACCTGACCCGCCTGTTCAGGACAACTTTCGGGCCGGGACCTATGAACAATCACCAAAGATCCCTGGCCTGGCAGTGCTATCGAGAAGCATTACCTGTTCGGGATAAGCTCTACAGACACGGTTCCAGACACACTGGACCGACTTGCCCGAGATGCGGTCAGAGCGACGAAACCGTTCTGCACGCACTCGTGCAATGTCCAACCATTTCCGACCTGTGGGCTTATGCCGAACGGCTGCTGTCACGTGTGGGACGAATCCGCCTATCGGCCGAGTCTATCGTGGGAATTGCTCCGCCCCCTTCCCTCAACCGGGAAGGCAAGGCAGTTTTCATCGTACTGGTGGCCATGGTGAAAGAATGTGTGTGGTGGACTCGAGCGAAAGGATTAGAGACAAACACTTACCTCTCTGGCCAATCGCTCATCAACTTTTTCAAGTACCACTTGAAAAGGAAGGTGAGAATGGAGAGGGAAGTTTTGTCTCGCGAAAGATTCAAAAAAAGATGGGTGAATGTTGCAAGATGGTGCGTGCTAGTGACGAAACCATTTTGAGCATGATCCTGTAGATCGTAAAAAAGAAAGAAAGAGAGCATTTTTGACCTCATGTGTTTATTTCCTCCCTGACTGGGGTTCCCGTGGTCTTTTCTGTAGGCTTTTCTTCCACGGATGAACCCAATCTTGTTATATCAATGATTACACCATTATTTCTGTGATACACGATTTTCTTTTTTCCTTTTTTTCCTCCTCTTGATCCCTTTTGATCGCAATCTTACATTTTTTTTTTTTTTTCCACCCTCGAAAAGAAAAGCTCTGCATTTGTATTTGTCCCCTCTGTATTCAGCCCTGTGTGGCTAATAAAAGAAAGTTGTCTGTCTGTCTGTCTGTCTATCATCTGTCTATCATCTGTCTATCATCTATCTATCATCTATCTATCATCTATCTATCTATCATCTATCTATCTATCTATCTATCTATCTATCTATCTATCTATCTATCTTCTTTTACTTGTTTCAGTCGTTTGACTGTGGTCATGCTGGAACACCGCCTTTAGTCGAGTAAATCGACCCCAGGACTTATTCTTTGTAAGCCTTGTACTTATTCTATCGGTCTATTTTGCCGAACCGATAAGTTACGGGGACGTAAACACACAAGCATAGGTTGTCAAGCAATGTTGGGGGGACAAACACAGACGCACACACACACATATACATATATACGATGGGCTTCTTTCAGTTTATATATATATATATATATATATCTTTTACTCTTTTACTTGTTTGTCATTTAACTGCGGCCATGCTGGAGCACCGCCATTAGTCGAGCCAATCGATTCCAGGACTTATTAGTCGAGCCAATCGATTCCAGGACTTATTCTTTGTAAGCCTAGTACTTATTCTATCGGTCTCTTTTGCCGAACCGCTAAGTTACGGGGACATAAACACAGCAGCATCGGTTGTCAAGCGATGTTGGGGGGGGGACAAACACAGACACACACACACATATATACATATATACGACGGGCTTCTTTCAGTTTCCGTCTACCAAATCTACTCACAAGGTTTTGGTCGGCCCGAGGCTATAGTAGAAGACACTTGCTCAAGGTGCCACGCAATGGGACTGAACCTGGAACCATGTGGTTCGTAAGCAAGTTACTTACCACACAGCCACTCCTACGCCTATGATTTCAAAATTTAAAAGATTATCAGGCTCTTTTTGGATGCACAACCAGAAGCAACATCCATGTGTCTCTTCAAAAGCATTACCCATCCTTCTACAGTTCTCCATGGTATATTGTTGTGAAGGAGGATTTTCAGTTCTGGCAAATATCAAAAACCAAAAAGTGGAAAGGCTTTTTTGTGTCTGAGCAGATGTGAGTCTGTTTATCTCAAATTTGGCCTAATGTAAAGGAGATTACTAGTCAAAAACAACCTCATATCTTTGAATTTGTGTATTTTAATCATATTACAAGTTATTTGTGTTATATTTTATATTTAACGCTTTTCTGCTGATACGTTCTGAGTTCAAATTCCGCCGAGGTCGACCTAGCCTTTCATCCTTTCGGGGTCGATAAATTAAGTACCAGTTACGCTCTGGGGTCGATGTAATCGACTTAATCCGTTTGTTTGTCCTTGTTTGTCCCCCTTTGTGTTTAGCCCTTGTGGGTAGTAAAGAAATAAGTAACACATAAAAACAAGTACTGTGTTTATAAAATAATATGTGTGTGCGTGTCTAAAAATTTCTCTGTGTAAAGTAAGTGAAACATATTTTCATTTATGGACAAGCATGACCCCCCCCCCCCCACACACACACACACACAAACAAACAAACACACAGAATCTAATAAAAAGGAGTTGGAATTACATTCAGCACCTTCCTAACACACATAGAAGACAACGACAAAATAAAGAAAGTAAAAAGAATGACGCAGCGATCAAATATTTGAGGTTGGATCAACTGAAAAAAGTATATACAACGGCATAAAAGTAAAGGTACGTTTCTGTGAACAAAACAGACTACAAAACCCACAGAACTAGCACAATACAGGGTGGACTTATACTGCCACCGATACAATAAAATAAACTTGCGCCAATACAACAAAACTGGTAAAAACAAATGGCTATTTTGTTATGTGAATGGTATGGTTTGTTGTTACAGCAAATTTCAATCCTGACAGTCTTTGCTACAAGATAAAAAAAATAAACCGTCTCTAAACACTCTCAGAGGTAGAAACAACAAATGGAAGCACTCCGTCGGTTACGACGACGAGGGTTCCGGTTGATCCGAATCAACGGAACAGCCTGCTCGTGAAATTAACGTGTAAGTAGCTGAGCACTCCACAGACACGTGTACCCTTAACGTAGTTCTCGGAGATATTCAGCGTGACACAGAGAGTGACAAGGCCGGCCCTTTGAAATACAGGTACAACAGAAACGGGAAGTAAGAGTGAGAGAAAGTCGTGGTGAAAGAGTACAGCAGGGATCGCCACCATCCCCTGCCGGAGCCTCGTGGAGCTTTAGGTGTTTTCGCTTAATAAACACTCACAACGCCCGGTCTGGGAATCGAAACCGCGATCCTATGACCGCGAGTCCGCTGCCTTAACCACTGGGCCATTGCGCCTCTCGCTATATCGCGGTTCATCTATCGGGATTTATTATTTAAACTTACGTCGATTCCTCTGTGGGTTTTTTTTTTTTGCATTTATACTAAAATAAATATATACAAGTTATAAAAATAATCAAAAGACACAGGAGTGGCTGTGTGGTAAGTAGCTTGCTTACAAACTATATGGTTCCGGGTTCAGTCCCACTGTGTGGCACCTTGAGCAAGTGTCTTCTACTATAGCCTCAAGCCGACCAAAGCCTTGTGAGTGGATTTGGTAGACGGAAACTGAAAGAAGTTCCGTCGTATATGTATATATTTGTGTGTGATTGTGTTTCCGTGTTGTTCCCACCCCCATCGCTTGATAACAGATGCTGGTGTGTTTACGTCCCCGTAACCTAGCGGTTCGGCAAAAGAATAAGTACTAGGCTTACTAATATTAGGCTTACAAAGAATAAGTCTTAGAATCGATTTGCTCGACTAAAGGCGGTGCTCCAGCATGGCCGCATAACTGAAACAAATAAAAGAAAAGAATGAATGGAAGTACAGCACAGTTTCTGCTTCGCGGATTTTCACTTATCGCGTACCGCGGAGGTGGGATTATGAAGGTAACGCCGGTGATAATCGAAGGATTACTGTATACTAAGTCATTGGACTGCGGCCGTGCTGGAGCAGTGCCTTAACGGATTTTAGTCGAATGAATCGCCCACAGCCCCAACCCATTTTTTTTTTTAGTCTGGTTTTTTTATTTTATTGTCTCTTTTATTGAACGTTACGGGGACAGAAAACACACGACCACCGGTTGTCAAGAGCTGGCAGAGTCATTATCACTCCGTGCGAAATGCTTAACAGTCTTTCGTCTGCCGATACGTTCTGAGTTCAAATTCTGCCGAGGCTGACTTTGCCTTTCATCCTTTCGGGGTCGATTAAATAAGTACCAGTTACGCACTGGGGTCTATGTAATCGACTTAATCCCTTTGTCTGCCCTTGTTTGTCCCCTCTATGTTTAGCCCCTTGTGGTCAGTAAAGAAATATATATCAACCCCAGTGCGTAACTGGTACTTATTTAATCGACCTCGAAAGGATGAAAGGCAAAGTCGACCTCGGCGAAATTTGAACTCAGAACGTAGCGGCAGACGAAATACCGCTGAATATTTCGCCCGGCGTGCTAATGATTCTGCCAGCTCGACGCCCTCTAGTATTGTAGTGTAAATGAGCAGAGGATCTGTATAGTTGCTGGCAGGCATCGTTGAGTAATCTTTATGTAATTTTTGTAAGCTTTATAACCTCTTTTCAGGACGATGCATTTAGTTGTTCGGTATGTTGCTGTCTTTGTTATTATTCGAGAAGTTTACACCTACCTCAACAGACAGAACCTATTTATTTCCTGTATATATATATATATACAGAGAGAGAGAGAGAGGTGGAGAGAAAGAGGCAGTGGGGTGTACAGTGGTCTTTTTGGCCTAAATACATATTCTTAAAGTGGAAAGTAAATTTAATTATGTGATTATACTTAATCACCTACACGCATGCCTCTACAAACACTTGTGTATAATGGCGAGTGAGGGTACTATTTAAGAAGAGTGGTCCCGGTGCGCACACTCGCGCAAACCAGTCGTGACTAGTCGATCCTACAACGACTACCTAGCGCAAGTGCGCGTATGCAAATAGATGGTTTTTTAAAAAAAACATTTTTAAACAAAGTACCGTAAATCCTCGAGTATAGTCCGCCCTTGAGTATAATATGCAGGTAATTTTTAGGGGGCTGTACCTCTGAAAAACCTAAACCTTGTGTATAATACGCATCCGTTCTCTAACTTGAGTCAAGGAGGTCTATATAACGTCCTTGGTTTGTAAAACTGTATACGGTGACGTCCTTTATTATTATTGTATATATAACAGAGCTTTTCCTTTTGAACGGCATATGTCAACACAATTTCTAGTTAACTAAACACTTTTAAACTTCGTATGCTGGTAGAATGTGTTTATAAAACATCATTTTTTCTTGGCTTTATTGAGAAGATTCTATAGTTTGTAAGATATTTCGTCTGAAATTTCAAGCCTTTCGACAATTTTAACCAATCCCTGACCTCCATTTGCGGTGAAAACATACCGTGCTGTATGAATATGTCCCTCGCTTAAGAAACAGATTGGGTTTATTTACATTTGCGAAGAAAAAAAGATACCCTTCCTCCACCCCTAACCCTAACTCTAAAATAGATTGAAATGCAATAGATCGATACTAGGGTTATAATTATGGGTGACATTTTCATTTGACACCGCTAGAAAAAAATCCCATTTTCCGTAGTGGTGTCGTATGAAATTGTCACCCATAATTATAACCCTAGTATCGATCTATTGCATTTCAATCTATTTTAGATTTAGGATTAGAGTTAGGGGTGGGGGAAGGGTATATTTTTTTCTTCGCAAACGTAAATAAACCCAATCTGTTTCTTAAACGAGGGACATATTCATACAGCACGGAATGTTTTCACCCCAAATGGAGGTCAGCGATTGGTTAAAATTGCCGAAATGCTTGAAATTAAAGTGGAAATATGTTACAACATATAGAATTTTCTCAATAAAGCCAAGAAAAAATGATGTTTTATAAACACATTCTACCAGTATACGAAGTTTAAAAGTGTTTAGTTAACTAGAAATTGTGTTGACATGTGCTGTTCAACAGAAAAAGATCCTATATAACACAATGCAAACGTGTAGCTTTTTTGTGTATTTTGTTTGCAGAAAATAAAGAAATAACAGTAATAACGTTTAATAAATGTTGCTTACTGCAAGTTATGGATGATTCTTTTATGACTTCATTGCTTTCAGGATTAGATTAAGGTATTTTCATGCCCGACATCACAAAATGCGTCTGAATAAACATTGCCGGACAGCAAATAGAGACTCGGACATTGCTTAGAAAATAATTTTCATTTTTAACCTTGTGTATAGTACGCACTAAGGATTTTGACCTTTAAATTTTGGGGAAAATGCGGATTATACTCGAGGATTTAGGTCTTTCAGAGGTACAGCTCCCTAAAAATCCCCTGCGTATTATACTCAATGGCGGACTATACTCGAGAATTTACGGTTCTTTGTTTAAAGAAATTATTTACTTTGTGTAAAAATTATTTATTTTGTTTAAAAAAAAAACCCTATTTGTTAAAAAAAAACAAACCTATCTTGCACTCGCGCTAGGTAGTCGTTTCAGGATCGACTAGTCACGACTAGCTAGCGCGGATGCGCGAGATCACGAGTGCGCGCACCGGCACCATCCTTCTTAAATAGTACCACGAAAGAGTTAGTGCGTGAGTATTTGTGCATGTTTAGATAAATCGAAGAGAAAACTTGAGAGTAAGATAACAAGGCTGTATCATATATATTTCAGGATTAAATAAGAAAACACGGAAAATATGACGTACCTATAATTTTGAAAAAGAGGCATGTGCTAGAAATAACAGCCATATCTCTTAAATCGATGAATAAATAAACGAACGTATACTAAATGCACATATGTAATAAAGAGAAAAAAAACATTTCGATTCATTCGTCCACCAGTTTTAAAGATAATCAAACCAAAGTAATGAGTTCGAACCCGTCACTCAATGAGTATTTCTGCCACATTTGGAGAAAATCCCTTGTGTCGTGTCTGGGGAGAGTCATTTTCTTTTTGTACCTCATAATATAACACACTCACCGGTAAAATTTCCACTTATTTCTTACTTTGGATCTTTTTGGTTTGAACGGCAACTGGTAGAATGTGTTTATAAAACATCTTTTTCTCTTGGCTTTATTGAGAAAATTCTATAGTTTGTAAGATATTTGTTGTTGTTTTTTTTTCAATTTCTACAATTTCAACCAATCACTGACGTCTATTGAGGTAAAAAAAACATTCTGTGTGGTATGAATATGTCCCTCGTTTAAGTAACAGATTGGGTTTATTTACATTTGTGAAGAAAAAAAGATACCCTTCCCCCCCACCTCTAACCCTAAAACAGATTGAAATGCAATAGATCGAGACTAGGGTCATAATTATGGGTGACAATTTCATATGACACCGCTAGAAAACACTGCCATTCAAACCGAAAAGATCCCTTACTTTTATTTGCCTAAAATTTTCGTTGCGTCTTGCAACCTAATCAATAGTCCTGACTCCCTTCTGTCGTTTCCCAGTAATTCTGCAAATACGGAGACAAAGAGACAAAAAAAAACAAAAAAAAACGAGCGACTACAATACCCTGGTTTCGCTTACGCGCCCTGGGTAAATATAATATATATATTATATTGGGATTGTGCAACCTGAGATCCTTTCCTCTCCAGTTTCAGTATTAAAAAATGTGGTTGACATATTCATTATCAGCTTTAAATACGAGAATGCAAATACTTATAATTCGCAGCAACAGTTTCTTTCTCCTATTTTTTAGAATCTTTACCTTGGTATTTAATGGCATTCCTTTATTTCTTATGTGACGTGATGAAATAATAGGAATATTGGATTAACTTAGTATGTATAGACACAGGCGTGGACGTGTTATTAAGAAACTTGCTTCTGAATGAACCCGGCTGGAAGAAAACCCATTGGGTATATATATATATATATATATATATATATGACTTGGTTTATGTCTATCATTGTTTGAATTATACAATAGTGGTTTTTCTCTAATTCATACACACACACACATTCTTTTATTCTTTTATGTGTTTCAGTCATTTGACTGGAGCCATACTGGAGCACCGCTTTTAGTCGAACAAATCGACCACAGGACTTATTCCTTGTAAGCCTAGTACTTATTCTATCATTCTCTTTTGCGAGCTGCTAGATAATGAGATGTTTACAAACTAACATAAGTTGTCAAGCGATGGTAAGGAGGAATTTGAACTCAGAACGTAACGGCAGACGAAATACGGCTACGTATTTCGCCCGGCGTGCTAACGTTTCTGCCAGCTCGCCGCCTGTATGGTAAGCAAGCTTCTTACCACACACTTACGGCTGCGCATATACTCTTTTACTTGTTTCAGTCATTTGACTGCGGCCATGCTGGAGCTCCGCCTTTAGTCGAGCAAATCGACCCCAGGACTTATTCTTTGTAAGCCTAGTACTTAATCGATCGTTCTCTTTTGACGAATCGCTGAGTTACGGGGACGTAAACACACCAGCGATGTTTGGGGGACAAACACAGACGTACAAACATATGCGCACACATACACATATATATACATATGTACGACGGGCTTCTTTCAGTTTCCGTCTACTAAATCCACTCACAAGGTGTTGGTCGGCCCGAGGCTATAGTAGAAGACACTTGCCCAAGGTGTCATGCAGTGGGACTGAACCCAGAACTATGTGGTTGGTAAGCAAGCTACTTGCCACACAGCCACTCCTGCGCCTATATGTATGTATGTATGTGCATGAAAGAGAGAGAGAGAGAATAAGTTTAAGCAGAACAATTCAAACTTTTTGCTGAGTTCAAAAAGATGTCTTTCTAATAAACAAGCAAAAGAAATATGATAAAATGGCAGAATCGTTAGAAGGTCAGGTAGTAATCTCACAAGGTATTTACTTCGACTTTCAAATTTGAACTCGGAACATAAAAGCAGATGAAATGTTGCTAAGCGTTTTGTCCAGCGCACTAACATCTCTGCCAACACGTCGCCTTTTAACTATCTATCTATCTATCCGCTCAGTCAAAGTCGACTCTCGATTACTCGTTGGATCAGTGTCCTCCAGTCAGTTCTATCCTGGGCCGCTTCTTTCAGATTGGCTATGTCCATTCCGGTATCACTCTTGATGGTGTCAAGCCAGCGGGTTCTTGGTCGGCCTCTTCCTCTCTTGCCACTGACCATTCCGAGCATGATGTCCTTCTCCAAGGATTTTCTCTGCATAATATGACTGAAATATGCCAATCTATGCTTGGTGATCCTAGCTTCTAGCGACATTTTCGGCCTGATCTGCTTAAGAACTTCTCCATTGGTGAGCCTCGCTGGCCATGGAATCCGTAAAAGTCTTCTCCAACACCAAAGCTTGAATGCATTCATTCTCTTCTGGTCAGCTTTCTTTAGTGTCCAGGTCTCACATCCATATGTTGCTATTGGGAAGACAATTGCATTTGGTAGCGAGTCTGATGTCTCTACTCTTCCAGACCCTGCTCATGCTGACCATTGCCTCTCTGCCTAGTACTATCCGCCGTCTTATTTCTGCAGTGCAGTCACCATCTCGATTTATTTTGGAGCCAAGGAAGATGAAATCATCAACCACTTCGATCTCTTCCTTATCGATCTTGATGCTGGTGTTTGTTGTGGCTGCTGTTGACATTGATCTTCGTTTTCTTAACATTGAGGTACAGCCCAAATTTCTCACTCTCTTTCTTGACCAGCAGGACAAGATCCTCCAGATCCTTACCACTCTCCGCCAGCAGGGTTGTATCATCTGCATAGCGAAGGTTATTAATATTTCTGGAACGAATATTAGCATATTTTTCTTAATACACCTGAACTTAGAAATTACCTATGTAAATATTCGTTTGTATTTGTATTCATTTTTTTTTCTCTCTCTTTGCCTATTTATATTCGTCTTCACACAAGAGCTATTTTGTTAGTGTCTGTGAGAAAATACCAGTCTACGTATTTTCGTTCTACCATTAAGTTTGTGAAAAATGTATAAAAAGAATATCGTAAGTTGTAAACCCAATAAATAACTTTAAATACAGCACAAGGTCGAAAAGTATATCAACGATATTTTTTTACACAACTTAGTATGACATAATCCATCCATGTTTTTATATCAGAGAAGAGTGCGTATGGTTGGAGAAGAATCTATAAACCTACTGAATGAAATACAATGGCTGCTCAATTGATCTGAGAATTATATACACAGGTACACACATACATACGTACATACATGCATACATACATACACACACACATAGGAATATGCATGTGTGTGCCCACATATATATGCATGTATATATATGTATGTATATATGTATGTATGTATATATATATATATATATATGTATGTATACATACATATATCTATATATACACATATATAGACACAGGTATGGCCTCTGTGTGTGTGTGTGTGTGTGTCTGCACACATCCTTTATGTGAGTGTCCACAGGAGCTTGTGAATTCCCAGTATCCCGCAGCTGGAGCTTATGAATAACGAAAGTATACACACACACACACACACGAGAATCCACAGGAGTGTCTACCTGTGAACTTATAGCACCTTGCAGCTGGTCCTTATGAATCCCATACATTATAAGTTATTATCGATTGTCAACAACCATTTATCTGCTGACGGGACTTTGGTTAAATAAAAACGAAGCTTAGTTTGGCAGCATTTTTACGACCACAATTACGAAAAAAAAAAAAATTGCATTGTCAATGCTTGGCTGTCTGTGAAATTTCTCGCTTAAATTTGAATCTCTTTGTAGAAAACAATTTTGTGGTCCTATTGTAGGCGATTGCAATCAGTCAGTCACACCTGGTTTGTATTTGCTAGTTCCGTATCTTGAGCAGTAAATCTCGTAATTTCTTAAAGAACTCTCAACTTTTTACCTTCGTACATTTTGCTTGCTTCACTCACTGGACTGCAGCCATGCTGGGGCACCGCCTTGAAGGGTTTGACAGAGAAAATCGACCCAGGTGATGGTATTTTTCGTTTAAAGCCTGGTACTTACTCCATCGTCTTCTTTTGACGAGCTGCTAGCTAACGGGGACGTAGACGAACGAATACCGGTTGTCAATCGATGCAGGGGACAAACACAATTAAAAAGACACTCACATATGCGCACACGCACACATTTATAAAGGATAAGGATCCTTTCCGAGTTATATAGATTCATGGGGCCGGTTTCCTTGCTTTTGTGGTGAATATATACCCCACCTGGATGGGACGCTTGTCCGCCGCAAGATTACTCATTTTTGCCATCTGAATGAACTGGAGCAAGATTCTGTTCAATGCCCTTTTCCTGAAATTGTCTGATTGCAAAGATACAATCAACTGTATCCCTGGAGGAGCGAAAACCACATTGAAACTCAGACACCACATTTGAAACTATGAAGGCATTTAAACGTTCTAACAGAATGCGGGCACGTACCTTTCCAACTAGAGACGAAAGCGAAATCCCACGAAAACTACCACACAGATCATTTGGCCCCAATTTATACAAGGAGACTAAAATGGCATCAATCCAGTCTTGAGGCACTTTCTCAGTTCTCCAACAGTGACAAATTTATATATTTAAGAGTTCAAACATTTTGTGACGTCCATATTTCAAGACTCCTGCACAGATTCCATCTGACCCTGAAGGCTTATTGTTATTCAGCTTATTCACAGCTAAATAAACGTCATTTAAGAGTTGGTTCAAATGCCATCTCCTCTATAAAAGGAAGGTGTTCGATTTTTCTTTCATCCTTGTGTCATCAGATGATGGTCTATTCAAAGGCTGCGAGCTGGCAGAATCGTTAGCACGCCGGGCAAAATGCTTTGTGGTATTTCGTCCGCCGCTGCGTTCTGAGTTCAAATTCCGCCGAGGTTGACTTTGCCTTTCATCCTTTCGGGGGTCGATAAATTAAGTACCAGTTACGCACTGGGGTCGATGTAATCGACTTAATACCTATGTCTGTCCTTGCTTGTCCCCTCTGTGTTTAGCCCCTTGTGGGTAATAAAGAAATAGGTATTTCGTCCGCCGCTGTGTTCTGAGTTCAAATTCCGTCGAGGTTGACTTTGCCTTTCATCCTTTCGGGGTCGATAAATTAAGTACCAGTTACGCACTGGGGTCGATGTAATCGACTCAATCCGTTTGTCCGTCCTTGTTTGTCCTCTCTGTGTTTAGCTCCTTGTGGGTAGTAAAGAAATAGGTCTATTCAAAGTGCAGAAAAATATTCTACCCAGCGCTTATGAATAGAAGCTGTGTCAGTCAGAAGCAAATGTCCATTTTCTGTTCTCACTGGAGCTGTTGCAGAAGATTTGGGGCCATATACCTCCTTAACATGAGGGTACAAACCCTTGACATCATTTCTATTGGCTGCTTCTTGTGCCCCTTTTGCTCTATCATTCCACCATACATACATACATACATACATTATGGCTGCCCCCACGTTATCGAGTATGGCCATTGCCCGAAGCTTAACTGTTACTGGTGCTGTGATCAAATGTGACTTTTTAGCCCAGCCAAAGATCTACAATGTCTTGTACAGAATTGGCAACTAAAACCTTTACCAGTAATAGCCAGCTGTAGTTGTAACTGGGCTTCATGTACCTTTGCATGTCGTTTAAGTCCTCCTGTCGAATTACACTCTCTTCCACATGCCTGGCAGATATGATTAGTATGGTGTGTTACACCACCACCAGTGGCCATACAGTGGTACCAGTGGTACATACATGCATGTATGCATACTCCAATCTATTAGTGGCACAGTGAAGATCTAAAAGACATTCTAAAAACTCGCTGTCCGAGATTCTTAGGCGAATAGATGTACATACACTTCGGTGTATGTATCGACAATTCCACAAACATACACATATTTACGAACACCAGGAACTCTCTTAACTCAAAAAGTCTTGAACTTTTGAAAGAAAAACTGAAATAAAACTGAAAGAAAAATCGCACACACCACACACACATGCGCATCTGTTAGGCTGTCTGTCTGTATGTATATATGGATGTGTGTATGTATGTTTGTATGTAAGTATGTATGCATATATATATATATATATATAAAGGGAAAGTTTGCGAAAATAAACAAAAGATGAAGGCAGGTGGTGTACAAACAAACAGATGTATTAGTATAGCGCTCAAGAATAGAAAGTCTTTTACGTTTCGAGGCTACGCTCTTCTACAGAAAGGGACACAGAAAAAAAACAAGGAGAGAAAAAATGTGTGTAGTAGCTAACGATCTATCATATATATATGTATGTATGCATGCATGTATGTACGTTTGTATGTATGTATGTATTTGTATGTATGCATGTATGTCTCAACAAACTTAGAAGCGTCGAATAAGTTGGTATTTTTACAGAAAATAAAGTAAATTTCAAACGTGAGATATCTGAGAAAACAGACTAGAAAATTGAGTAAATATCCCTAGAAGACGGGAAAAAAAGAAACCAACCTTGTACCTCTCAGATTCCGGCTGAGATCTTTCTCTCTCTCTCTGCATATATATATATATATATATATATATATATATATATATAGGGAGAGTTTACGAAAAATACAAAAGACAAAGACATGTGGTGTACAAAACAAACAGATGTATTAGTATAATGCTCAGGAATAGAAAAAGTCTTTTACATTTCGAGCCTACGCTCTTCTACAGAAAGGGACACAGAAAAAACAAGGAGAGAAAAAAATGTGTGTAGTGGCTAATGATCTATCACATATATATATAACCATCTATATGTATATATAACGATCTATCATATGTATGTATATATATATATATATATATATATATATATATATATATTATATATATATATATATATATATATATATAGAGTGAGAGAGAGATTTTATATTTTTATTAATGCAGTGCTACATATGTTTCGGCAAGACACTTTTGGGGACCACTTCACCATATCCATAATATATTATTAAATATTATTTATAATATCAGTGAAGCATATGGAAGCCCATTAATTGGACATGCATACTTCTTCGTTAGTTTATGTCCGGGCTTTCCTTGTTGTTCAGACTTCAGGATATTAATCATTCTAGACCAATCAGAAGGCTCTATTGGATTAATGAGGGGTGCTTCCGAATAAAAAGAGAAGATATATATTGTATTAAGAGTGAGACCTTTAGTTGGCATGGGAATTTGCTTCTATCATTGTCAGTTTCTGGTTAATGAATTAGCATAATATGTTTTATTCAATGGTATTTTACTTAGCTCACGCTGTGCTGCCAATCCCGTCTTCTTAATACGTTCTATCTTTTCTCCTTTCTGTTTCATTCTCTTTCTTGTACTCTATTCTTCCTGTCTGTGCACTCTTAGCTTCAACTCACAATTATATTTCCTCCCTCTTCATTTCTCTTTCTTTTTTCTCTTCCTCGTCTTCAATACCCACCTGCATTGACTTATGAACAATGAACAAAACTATCCCTCTATCTAGTACAGGGATTCACAACCCTTTTATTTAAATGCGTTTTCCCATGGTCCTCTTTTAATATGTCTATCCATATAGGTACCTTGAGCAAATGTCTTCTACTATAGTCTCGGACAGACCAAAGCCTTGTGAGTAGACTTGGTAGATGGAAACTGAAAGAAGCCCATGTATGTGTGTATATGTTTTTGTGTCTATGTTTGTCCCCACAACATCGCTTGACAACCGGTGGTGGTGTGTTTACTCCCCTTAACTTAGCAGTTCGGCAAAAGAGACCAATAGAATAAATACTAGGCATATAAAGAATAAGTCCTGGGGTCTACTTGCTCGACTAAAGGCGGTGCTCCAGCATGGCCGCAGTCAAATGATCCTAATGAACTAGTCCTCACCCCCAAAATTTCAGGCCTTGTGCCTTTAGTGGAAAGGATCATTATTATTATTATTATTATTATTATTATTGAGAGAGCAGTTCATGCCATCAAAGTGACACTGGGGTAAAATGTACAAAGCCCAATATACCCATCATGACTACCCGTCTGATAAGGGTACACCTGGCACATGCATCACAACCATATGTGCGCGACATGGTGATTTCATATCAAGATAAACAGCACATGACCTTGCAGGTGGGGCCCAGTTAGAATTTTCTTCAGGTTGAGTAGCCCATCCCACTCAAAAGGTCCCTGAATAAGGGTTGTTTAAGGATGTAGAAAGAACCACCCATATTTCCAGAGGTGAACTATTCAAACCCCAAAGAATCCCTCTCAACACACGGCTATGATGCTCCCCCACTACTTCTGCTCGTGATCAGAGATGCACATATCGTCAGCCACTAAGGGACATTCTCAACTGGTTACGGTCAAACAACTGACAAGCAAATCTGTGGTATTGAGCAGAATGTTTGCTGTAGCCCATCTTTTATACCAAGACAAAACAATGTACATGATAACACTTCCAATCAGTTAAGATCAGAAGCAATGAGAGCCACTGCCTGGTACTGCATCAGGGCATTTATTATTATTATTATTAGTCAAAATTTTTTTTTTTTTTAAAAAACACCATTGTTATCTAGTGAACGATATTTCGACATCTTGTCTGTCTTCAACTGGTTCAAAGAGAAATTTTGTCAATCTACTTCATTTTGGTTAATATAGAAAGGATTGAGGTATTATTATTATTATTATTATTATTATTATTATTATCATTATTGCTATTATTATTTGCAGAGAGGAGAAACCAACCAAGTATTTGCTCTAGAGGATGTAGATAAAGAGACAAATGTAAGTACTAACCATATTTCACTTTTCGTATACACATACATGCACACACACATATATATATATATACACACATATATATATATATACACACATATATATATATATACATACATACATATATATATATATATAGGCGTAGGAGTGTCTGTGTGGTAAGTAGCTTTTTACGAACCACTGCTTCCGGGTTCAGTCCCACTGCGTGGCACCTTGGGCAAGTGTCTTCTGCTATAGCCTCGGGCCGACCAAAGCCTTGTGAGTGGATTTGGTAGATGGAAACTTAAAAAGAAGCCCGTCGTATATGTGTATATATATATATATGTGTATGTGTGTGTGTGTATGTCTGTGTTTGTCCCCCAACATCGCTTGACAACTGATGCTGGTGTATTTACGTCCCCGTAACTTAGTAGTTCGGCAAAAAGAGACCGATAGAATAAGTACTAGGCTTACAAAGAATAAGTCCTGGGATCGATTTGCTCGACTAAAGGCGGTGCACCAGCATGGCCACAGTCAAATGACTGAAACAAGTAAAAGAGTGAAAAGAATTTATACATACATACATACATACATACACACACACACACACACACACACATATATATATATATAATATATATATATATTATATATATATATATATATTAATAAAAGGAATTCCAACCTTGTCTGATTTTCACGTTTTATTTACAATCTTATAATGATATATTATAAGATAATATATTATAATTGAATAAAATAAAATGAAATAGTAGAATGTTAAATGTTCATTCTGATTGAACTAGTACTTTCATGCATTGAATTCTGCAATCTTCGGGTTCATGTAGTAGTGGTGACAGTCATGCTTCACAATTTTTGACTGTAGCAAGATGATTGATTCTGTGCTATAAATACAGCTGGGTAGGCTCCAGAGTGCTGGGTTTTGCAAACTGTATTCTGACCAATCAGTGTGTAGTATCACTCAATTTCTTAAGCTGATTGGTTTAGGCATCACGCTTTGTTGGACATGTCAAGAGTCCTGTACTATCTATATATATATATATATATATTATATATATATATATATACAGAGAGAGAGAGAGATAGAGAGATAGAGAGAGAGATATAGATAGATAGATACCTACCTACCTACCTACCTACCAACCACCTACCTACCTACCTACCTACCTACCTACCTAACTACCTACCTACCACCTACCTACCTACTACCTACCTACCTACCTACCTACCTACCTACCTACCTACCTACCTACCTACCTGATTTACATGAATCCCTGAACAATGGGATTCATGTAATCGACTTACCCCTCCCTTAAAATTGCCAAAAATTGAAATTATTATCATTGTTGTTGTTGTTATTGAGTGAGAGAGCATTGCATACCATCAAAGTGACACTGGGATAAAATATACAAAGCCCATTATACCCATCATGACTACCTGTCTGATAAGGGTACACCAGGCACATGCATCACAATTGTATGTGTGCGACAGGGTGATCTCATATCAAGATGGATGGATGGAAGCACTCCGTCGGTTACGACGACGAGGGTTCCGGTTGATCCGATCAACGGAACAGCCTGCTCGTGAAATTAACGTGTAAGTGGCTGAGCACTCCACAGACACGTGTACCCTTAACGTAGTTCTCGGGGATATTCAGCGTGACACAGAGAGTGACAAGACCGGCCCTTTGAAATACAGGTACAACAGAAACAGGAAGTAAGAGTGAGAGAAAGTTATGGTGAAAGAGTACAGCAGGGATCACCACCATCCCTGCCGGAGCCTCGTGGAGCTTTAGGTGTTTTCGCTCAATAAACACTCACAACGCCCGGTCTGGGAATCGAAACCGCGATCCTACGACCGCGAGTCCGCTGCCCTAACTACTGGGCCATTGCACCTCCACCATATCAAGATAAATAGCGCATGACCTTGCAGATGGGGCCTAGTTAGAATTTTTTTCAGCTCGAGTGTCTCATCCTGCTCAAAAGGTCCCTGAATAAGGACTGTTTAAGGATGTTGAACGAACCACCCATGTTTCCAAAGGAGAATTATCCAAACCTCCAAGAATTCCTTTCAGCACACGGCTATGATGCTCCTCCACTACTTCTGCTCATGATCAGAGATGCACATATTGTCAGCGACTAAGGCACATGCTCAACTGGTTAAGCAACTGACAAGCAAATCTATGGTATTGAGCAGAATATTTTCTGTAGCCCATCTTTTACACCAAGACAAAATCATGTACATGGTAACACTTCCAATCAGTTAAAATGAAAAGCCATGAGAGCCACTGCCTGGTACTGCACCAGGGCATTTATTATTATTATTAAATTATTATTTTGCTGGGTATGATGGAAAGTGTCAGCTGTCCAGTCAGCAGATTAAGGTGACACTTGTTTTACTAGTTATGCTTCAAAAACACTGCGAAGAATTCTTGCAATTTCAAGCCATGCTGATTTTTGTAGGTGTTCTACCTTCACACTTGCACCGATCTTTTTCGGCCATGTTGGTAGTTGAGTGCTGATACTTCCAAGTGCAACAATTACTGGATTATTCTTGTCACTGGATTATTCATGTCGTCTTTTGTATTCACGTTAATATCCTGCAATATTATTATTTATTTTTTTTTTTTTTTCAGGAAAAAATAGCAAAGAAGTTACGTGAAGTTGAGGAAAATGTAAGTACTAAACACATTTCAATTTTCATATAAATATACACTCATATATGTATATATATATATATATATATATAGAAATATATATATTTTTTTTTTTACTTGTTTCAGTCATTTGACTGCGACCATGCTGGAGCACTGCCTTTTTTTAGTCGAGCAACTCGACCCTGGGACTTATTCTTTTTGTAAGCCCAGTACTTATTCTATCGGTCTCTTTTTTGCCGAACCGCTAAGTGACAGGGACGTAAACACATCAGCATCGGTTGTCAAGCAATGCTAGGGGAACAAACACAGACACATACATATATATATATATATATATATATATATATATATATATACATATATACGACAGGCTTCTTTCAGTTTCCGTCTACTAAATCCACTCACAAGGCATTGGTTGGCCCGGGGCTATAGCAGAAGACACTTGCCCAAGATGCCACGCAGTGGGACTGAACCCAGAACCATGTGGTTGGTTAGCAAGCTACTTACCACACAGCCACTCCTGCGCCTAGTGGTGGAAGTGATTCTGACCACCCCTCAATTGATTAATAGGTGGATTGACTCATTATTATAAAGTAAAGAACTATGAACGATTGGGAATTCGTGTTGGTAAGCAGTTCACTGTAAGCCTTTGATACAGCTCGTTGAGTCCTGTGAAATAGTAATAGTACTGAGTTGTGTATATAGTTTTCTCCACCATCCCACCTGCTTCGTTATGTTATATATCCAATACAAGGGCATAAGAGTAGCGATGAGCTGTTCGATGCTTGCATTGGACATTTGAAATTTTTTTTTGATTTTTGGTACGAAACCAAAGGAACAAAATCATTTAACATGGAGAACTTATTGGCCGCTGTGGTGCAGTTGTAGCAGCAACAACAAAACTAACAGTTGCTGGAATTAATGTGGAAGAAGCCTGAAAATACTTCAGGTCCGTACTTGCCAGACAGCCTTGCAAACTCAGCTGAAGAATTCAACTATAATCCAGAAGAAGGGATTACCTTCTCTGCATATTTTCGTAGATATGAAGAAATCTTCAAAGTGCATAAAAGTTGCTCCGACAAGAAAAAATTACGACTACTTTTAAGAAAGCTATCCCCTACCGAATACGTAAACTATAGTAATTATATTCTGTTGAAGAAGCCGGGAGAGATTTGTTTCGATGAAACAATAATTTATCGAAAATATTCAGTGAAAGAAGTTCCCTGTTCAGTACTCGCTGGCAATGTTTAAATTTGGTCAAAAAAGAGAATGAAGATTTTGTCACCTACACCGAAATGGTTAATAGAGAGTGTGAGAAATTCAGATTGAATGATTTGACTCTCAACATGTTCTAGTCTTTAATGTTTGTTCAAGAGCTTACTGCAAACAAAATGCAGATATACGTTCCCGGATATTAGCAAAATTAGAATAGGACCAAAGTTTAACTGTACAGGCAGTAGCAGAAGAATGGCAAAGGGTTATTAATCTACAGCATGATGCAAATAAAATTTAAGAGAAAGATTGCGTTCAGATTTAGGCATATCAAAAGGTAATGAATAAGAAAATAGACAAAAAATATCAAAGACTGAATCTATGCTATGGGTACGGTGGTCTACATTTTAAAAATGACTGTCCGTTTAAAAATTTAGAATGCTACAAGTGTGGTAAAATAGTGGTGATGGGTGAAAAACACACCCACAAACAGACGCAAACACACAGATGCTGACAAAAACACACACACAAACACAGACGCAAACACACACACACAAACACAGACGCAAAAGCACACACACATTCAGACGCAAACACACACAGATGTAGACAAAAACACACACGCAAATACAGACGCAAACACACACATGCACAGATGCAAATGCAGACACACACAAACAGATGCAAACACAGATGCAAAAGCACACACACGCACAGATACAAACACACACACTACGGGCTTCTTTCAGTTTCCATCTACCAAATCCACTCACAAGGCTTTGGTTGGTCTGAGGTTGTCGTAGAAAAAATACTTGGCCAAAATGCCACACAGTGGGATTGATCTCGGACCTATATGGTTGAGAAGCTTACCTCTTAACACACAACCACGCCCTTCTCATGTAACCAAATTGTTTCAGATGGTTGCCTTTCGCTTAACTAAACATTGCTTGTTGTAGTTATATCATATCTTGTAGATCTATATATTAATACCATGTCACCTTTCTTCCTACTTGTCTTTTGTGTCCCCCTCCAGGAATTTAGCTTGCAGTCTACTAGGTTATTTACACATAACCTCTAAACTCTAACCCTAACCCAATGTCATACCACTAAAGTCTCACCTAGCCTGCGAGACTTTCCCAATGGCACACTTGACGGAAAATCAACGGCAGCATTCATCCTATATTTCTGGACCACCATATTAGCTTGGCGAATCAACGGCAGCATTCGTCCTATATTTCTGGACTGCCATATTAGCTTGGCGAATCAACGGCAGCATTCGTCCTATATTTCTGGACCGCCATATTAGCTTAGTGAATCAATGGCAGCATTCGTCCTATATTTCTGGACTGCCATATTAGCTTGGCGAATCAACGGCAGCATTCGTCCTATATTTCTGGACCGCCATATTAGCTTAGCGAATCAACGGTAGCATTCGTCCTATATTTCTGGACTGCCATATTAGCTTAGCAAATCAACAGCAGCATTCGTCCTATATTTCTGGACCGCCATATTAGCTTGGCGAATCAACGGCAGCATTCGTCCTATATATCTGGACTGCCATATTAGCTTGGCGAATCAACGGCAGCATTCGTCCTATATTTCTGGACCGCCATATTAGCTTGGCGAATCAACGGCAGCATTCGTCCTATATTTCTGGACCACCATATTAGCTTGGCGAATCAACGGCAGCATTCGTCCTATATATCTGGACTACCATATTAGCTTGGCGAATCAACGGCAGCATTCGTCCTATATTTCTGGACTGCCATATTAGCTTGGCGAATCAACGGCAGCATTCGTCCTATATTTCTGGACCGCCATGTTAGCTTGGTGAATCAATGGCAGCATTCGTCCTATGTTTCTGGACTGCCATATTAGCTTGGCGATAACTATTAGTATCTAGTACTGCTGCTGTAGTCTCCTTTAGAGAGACTTAGAAATTTTAATATTTCTATAATATTATTAATAATAATATAAAATATTCTGAGACTTAGAAAACTTTGTTTGAATATCTATCCTTTACAATTTCTTACTCATTTTTTTTCTGCCATGATATTTAGAGTAAAGAAATAGTCAAACGTGAAGATGAAAAACCAGAGGTAAGTATCAATTATTCACTAAAGTTTTCTTGCTCCTACAGATGTTCTACCAGTGTTAGGACTACGTTTGATATCTTAGTAATATTGTCACCATTTTATCATAAATGTAAGATCGGTATTATAAAGGACTTCAAGAGAACGAATGAGGCGACAGTTGACAGCAATTTTTCAGACAATTGCTACTTCGGTGTTCCGTTTGGATTTTGCTCAAACCACCTAAACCATCTAGTCAAATTAGTTTGTCTAAAAAACGAAATTTTCAGCTACAATGACCGACACAGTGGTGGGCGTTCAAAGACATATCATGCTGGGGTTTTTGGATATTCAAAAATTCTGTGATTTGAAGGATGGATGTAGTGAAACAACTTTAAAACATAAAAAAAAAAAATTCTCAAAACTCTGGAACTCGCTTCATGGTCCTGTAACACTAGCCTACACCTCCTGGCCAGAAATTCAAAATACACCAGAACTTGGTACGCATAGCTTTTTGCATTGGCTTCTCGTCAAGAAAGAGATATCTCCGTGACAGCTGCTAAAATGGGAAGAGGAGAAGAAAGCTAATGGGTTGTGTGCACATGCTTGTTCTTGTCTCTGTGTGTGCGTGTTTGTTCTTGTCTGTGTGTGTGTGCGTGTGTGTGAAGATATCTGAAGTGAATTGTCGAGTTGTCACGGAAACAACCGAGGGTTCGTTTTGGTCTTATTGAGTTAAATCGAAGGAACACCCAGAGTCCAAAACCTGCCGAGATCAGTTTTGACTTTTATCCTTTCAGAGTCGATAAAATAAAGTAATGGCTAATCAGCGGGGTGATTTAATCGACTAACCCCACCCTGCTCGAAATGTGGGGACTTGAGTCCATGTTAGAAATTGTTATTGATTGAGAATGTTCAATAAATGATGGAAATGATTCTACCAAAACACACGTCAGCATACACGTGCGCGCATGCGCACAGATACACATACTCGTTGACGTATAGAGATACGCATACCCGCAAATACACACGAAAAGACATACACATGCATACACTCACACATGCATATGCATACATACGCATGCAAACACATGCACATTCACACATGGGCACACACACATGCTTTTAAGTGAAATCTCTTAGTAAACATATTCTTGAAATGAATAAAAAATTGTTCTTATTTCAAAGGAAATTGATCCATGGGCGCTGCCAGAATTCAAAAGTGATGCAAAATTATGGCAAGGTAAATATATAATTTTTTTTCTTGGTATGTGCGGAACGAGGGTGGGGAATAGATGAAGAGAATGATGTTCTTTCGTATATTTTGTTCCATCACCTCTATCATCACAAATGTCATTTGCCCTAACGGACTTTGAAAGTTTCCATGTAAAAGACTTCTTGTCAGATTTCCCACAAGTACAAACTCTTTATATATTTCATGATATTGGGCTGTCCGGAAAATTTGTGCCGATTTTTAAAGGAAAGAAAAAGGTCAATAAATACTTGCCATTACATTTTTAATCAACCAAATATCAACCATTTTGTTGCACGATGTGTCTCCATCTTTCCTTGAACTTAAAAATACCCTCTTCCCAGAATTGAGGTGGTTTCATGGCAAAGAATTCATCAAGGTAACTTTTTACATCATCCAAGGAATCGATATTTTTACCATTAAGACTATTCTGCAGAGACCTGAATAAGTGGAAATCCGAAGGAACAACATCTGGTGAATATGGAGGGTGGAGGTAACACATCCCAGCCAAGCTGCAGCAATTTTTGTCTGGCTCCCAACGCATCAAGTGCCGAAAATGAACTTTCTTATCTTCCATTTTAAAGGGTTACAGAATTAACACAGGTTATAGGAACATAAACCTTCTTCCAAGAAAAGATAGCTTAAACTGTGCTCTAAATGGAGGTGCAGTCAAATCCTATTCCATTACTCCAACAATGTAATGGGTGCTTTTTACGTGCCATTGGAATGGGTGCCAGTTGTGTGACACCAGTATCGGCCACAACTAATGTGTATCAATTTCTACCTCACCACTAACCTTGTTGTGCACTCAAATTGGTGCCAATTTAACGTGCCTTCTACCTGGCCATTTACACTTTAGCATTAGGTCTAACCTTAAATCCGAAACCTACCCATAGATCTCAAATTAAATCCTAAACCTAATCCTCACTTTAGCACTAAATCCTAATCCTTAACCCTAACCCCACCCATAGATCTCAACTTTATCTTAAATTCTAACTCTAGCCCTAAATCCTAATCTTTAACCCTAACCTCTAAACCTACCCATGATCTCAACTTTATCTTAAATTCTAAGTCTAGCCCTAAATCCTAATCTTTAACCCTAACCTCTAAACCTACCCATGATCTCAACTTTATCTTAAATTCTAACTCTAGCCCTAAATCCTAATCTTTAACCCTAACCTCTAAACCTACCCATGATCTCAACATTATCTTAAATTCTAACTCTAGCCCTAAATCCTAATCTTTAACCCTAACCTCTAAACCTACCCATGATCTCAACTTTATCTTAAATTCTAACTCTAGCCCTAAATCCTAATCTTTAACCCTAACCTCTAAACCTACCCATTATCTCAACTTTATCTTAAATTCTAACTCTAGCCCTAAATCCTAATCTTTAACCCTAACCTCTAAACCTACCCATTATCTCAACTTTATCTTAAATCTAACTCTAGCCTAAATCCTAATCTTTAACCCTAACCTCTAAACCTACCCATGATCTCAACATTATCTTAAATTCTAACTCTAGCCTAAATCCTAATCTTTAACCCTAACCTCTAAACCTACCCATGATCTCAACATTATCTTAAATTCTAACTCTAGCCCTAAATCCTAATCTTAACCCTAACCTCTAAACCTACCCATGATCTCAACTTATCTTAAATTCTAACTCTAGCCCTAAATCCTAATCTTTAACCCTAACCTCTAACCTACCCATGATCTCAACTTTATCTTAAATTCTAACTCTAGCCCTAAATCCTAATCTTTAACCCTAACCTCTAAACCTACCCATGATCTCAACATTATCTTAAATTCTAACTCTAGCCCTAAATCCTAATCTTTAACCCTAACCTCTAAACCTACCCATGATCTCAACATTATCTTAAATTCTAACTCTAGCCCTAAATCCTAATCTTTAACCCTAACCTCTAAACCTACCCATGATCTCAACTTTATCTTAAATTCTAACTCTAGCCCTAAATCCTAATCTTTAACCCTAACCTCTAAACCTACCCATGATCTCAACTTTATCTTAAATTCTAACTCTAGCCCTAAATCCTAATCTTTAACCCTAACCTCTAAACCTATCCATGATCTCAACTTTATCTTAAATTCTAACTCTAGCCCTAAATCCTAATCTTTAACCCTAACCTCTAACCTACCCATGATCTCAACATTATCTTAAATTCTAACTCTAGCCCTAAATCCTAATCTTTAACCCTAACCTCTAAACCTACCCATGATCTCAACATTATCTTAAATTCTAACTCTAGCCCTAAATCCTAATCTTTAACCCTAACCTCTAAACCTACCCATGATCTCAACTTTATCTTAAATTCTAACTCTAGCCCTAAATCCTAATCTTTAACCCTAACCTCTAAACCTACCCATGATCTCAACTTTATCTTAAATTCTAACTCTAGCCCTAAATCCTAATCTTTAACCCTAACCTCTAAACTTGCCCATGATCTCAACTTTATCTTAAATTCTAACTCTAGCCCTAAATCCTAATCTTTAACCCTAACCTCTAAACCTACCCATGATCTCAACTTTATCTTAAATTCTACCTCTAGCCCTAATCTTAACCCAGATCAGGTGATTTCACAGCATAGGCTATAGATACTGCCGTAGACTGCACACTGAAGTAGCGGCCCCCAAACTCATATCAATTTTTCTCTCTTGTCTTTGCAGAAATGACAGGCAAAGAGAAGGTAATCCACGTACTTTGGACTGGAATAACGAAACCACTTCTTCTGATCGGCCTTCTCTATCTTTTCATCTGTTCCTTGAGTTTTCTCAGCAGCGCCTTTCGCTTGTTGGGAGGTAAGTATGCGACTTGCAATGGACGAAGTTTGCCTGAGTGTAGCTTGAATGGATATAAGGGGAGGTAATTTGAATGGCAAAACCAGAAGGCTATCCTTAATTTTATTTTTAACTAGCAGTATCGCCCGGCGTTGCTCGGGTTTGTAAGGGAAATAACTATATAAGCATTTTTAGAGAGTTACTTCCCTTATAGATGCCAATTCGGGCTTTCTTAGCCATTTCTGTTTCGGTGTCTTCAAGCCATGAAGTCGTTGTTCTAAAAGAACGCTGGTCTCCTTGACAACGCATTACGATGTTGATTTCCTTAAACTCCCTTCCCCACAGCTTCACGAGGGAGGGAAGAAGGGGGAGAAGCAAACAGGTGCAGGTGTGACCATGGACGCCAACTCCGCCGCCATCGACACACGAAAAATTATGCATTAAAATGGAATAAAAAATGATGTTAAATTATTTTTAAAATCGTAGACTCATCATAGACGCGCGCTAATACTCAGACGGGCTCGATATGAATCACGACTATAAGATACCCGAATTTGGTTAAACTGCACCGCAAAATTTGGGAGTAGTTAGGAATCTAAATCGAAGGGGACAGACACTCACACAACTACAGCTTTATATATATAGATTTAACACCTTTCGGTCAATCGACTAGTGGATGCACATGGCCTAGTGGTTAAGGCAGCGGATTCGCGGTCGAGAGACCGCAGGTTCGAATCTCAGGCTGCGCAATGTGTGTGTTTATGACCGAAACACCTAAGTTGTATGCAGCTCCAGCAGAAGGTAATGGCGAACTTCTGCTCTTTCGCCACAACTTTCTCTCACTCTTTCCTCCTGCATCTTGCAGCTCACTTGCGACGGACTGGCGCCCCGGCCAGGTGGGAAACCTATACGCCAAGGAAACTGGTCCTTATGAGCCAGGCATGGCTCGAAAAGAAACAAAACGGTCAAATGACTCCGTCCATACTGGGGCATTGCACTGAAGTCGTTTGCATCGACCTAAGCATTTATTAAACCTGGTATGTCGTTTTGGTCTGTTTGTTGGATAGACAAATTAGGAGACACACACCACATGTGCATGCACACTTATAATAAAAGAATAACCGGTTTATTACAGCTGTGTGTGTTGCATAACATGTGTCTATTATGTGTATAAGAGTGTATAAACTTAATTTAAGGCAGCGAGCTGCCAGGACCGTTAGCACGCCGGGCGAAATGCTTAGCGGTATTTCGTCTGCTGCTACGTTCTGAGTTCAAATTCCGCCGAGGTCGACTTTACCTTTCATCCTTTCGGGGTCAATAAATTAACTACCAGTTACGCACTGGGGTCGATATAATCGACTTAATCCATTTGTCTGTCCTTGTTTGTCCTCTCTGTGTTTAGCCCCTTGTGGGTAGTAAAGAAATAGGTGTTTTGTCTGCCGTTACGTTCTGAGTTCAAATTCCGCCGAGGTCGACTTTGCCTTTCATCCTTTCAGGGTCGATAAATTAAGTACCAGTTACGTACGGGGATCAATGTAATCGACTTAATCCCTTTGTCTGTCCTTGTTTGTCCCCTCTGTGTTTAGCCCCTTGTAGGCAATAAAGAAATAAGAGTGTATAACAAGAGTGAGCGCGAGCACTCGTGAGTATGTATAATGCGTGTAATGTATGTGTGTGTGGTGTGTGTGTGTGGTGTGTGTGTGTGGCGTGTATGTGTGTAGTGCATATGTGTACATGCGCATGTGTATGCGTATAACACATTTGTGAGGGCGTGTATGTTTGTGTGCGCGCATGCTTGTATGCTTGATGTCACTTCTGATTAACTTATCTCTCTCTTCTCTTCTCAGGTCGTACAGCTGGACAAATATTTCGAGACAGTGAAGTCTTGGCAAACCCAGTTGCAGGGTTGGTGATCGGAGTGCTGGCCACGGTTCTAGTCCAGAGCAGTTCCACGTCAACATCGATCATAATAACGATGGTCGGAGAAGAACGTAAGTCCATCATTTTAGTAACTTTCTATGGTGTGGCCATTATTGTCCCCGTTGTTTTAGAGCCCTACATCAACATGAATCAAAAGCATTTAACCTTTTTTTTTTTCATTAAAGGGAAATTGTGCATCTTGGACAACATACTTCTTGTGATATATATACATATATATATATATAGGAGGCACAATGGCCCAGTGGTTAGGGCAGGGACTCACGGTTGGAGGATCGGGGTTTTGATTCCCAGACCGGGTGTTGTGTGTGTTTATTGAGCAAAAACACCTAAAAGCTCCTCGAGGCTCCGGCAAGGGATTGTGGCGACCCCTGTTGTACTCTTTCACCCCAACTTTCTCTCGTTCTTTCTTCCTGTTTCTTGAGTAACACTGCGATGGACCAGCGTCCCGTCCAGCTGGAGGGGAACACATACGCCAAAGAAACCGGGAAACTGGGCCCATGAGCCTGGCTAGGCTTGAAAAGGGCGCATGAATATATATATATATGAATGTGTGTGTGCGTGCGTATGCATGCAAGCTTGTGTGTGTATGCCTGTGTGTTTATATGTTATCGCCGTCATTTAATGTCCATTTTCCATGATGTTATGGGTTGGAATGATTTCACTTGGTCTGATGAGTTCTAGGACTGTAACGGGCCTTACTATCGGTTTTGGCATGGTTTTTCACGGGTGGATGCTAACACCAACCACCTTTGACTTTCGGAAACACTTTTTCACGCTGAAGCATGGAATAAACTGCCGGCGTCAGTTGTTGACTGCCATGACACTGCATCTTTTAAGGCCCTCATGCTTTCCGAAATCCGCCGAAACTACACCTGATTATATATACACTTTAGATGAGTTGTAGTGCACCTGAGCACTGTACACAATGTTAGCCTCGCCTGGCACCTGTGCAGGTGGCACGTAAAAAGCACCCACTACACTCACGGAGTGGTTGGCATTAGGAAGGGCATCCAGCTGTAGAAACATTGCCAGATAAGACTGGAGCCTGGTGCAGCCTTCTGGCTTCCCAGATCCCCGGTCGAACCGTCCAACCCATGCTAGCATGGAGAACGGACGTTAAACAATGATGATGATGATGATGATTATTTTAATAGAGTTGACTGTGTGCTTTTTACGTGGTACCAACAACTTCGAGGTCTGTTTTGACATGGTTTTTATGGTTTTCTCTCTGTCCATCTCTATTTGTATGTATGTATGTATGTATGTATATATGTACGTCCATATTAATTAACCTCTCTCTCTCTCTCTCTCTGTATCCTAGTTTTAACAGTCAAACAAGCCATACCCATCATCATGGGCGCAAATATTGGAACATCAGTGACGAACACAATTGTCTCAATGGGACAGATCACGGATAAAGACGAATTCCGCCGGGCGTTTGCTGGAGCCACGATACATGATATGTTCAACTGGCTGGCAGTCTTAGTTCTACTTCCGATTGAGACCGCATCAGGTCAGCAAATGCATTTGATTTGTTGTTTTTGTTATTGGTAATTTGTTACTTGTTTTTTTCTTTAATCTACTTATCTCAGCCGTTGTACGACGGTCAAGCTGGGGCACTGCTTCGAAGGGTTTAATTGAACAGATCTACACTAGTATTTACGCTTAAGCTTTGTATTATTGAACCAATAAGTTACGGGGACATAAACAAACCAGCACCGACTGTCGAGCGGTGATTGGACACATGCACATCTGCACACATACATGCACATACAGACACGTGCATGCACATTATGTATGCGCACATGCACACAAGCATACGTGCACGCACACATTTGCACTCAAATTCGATGACCACATGACTGGCATCCGTGCCAGTGGAGCGCTCAGAGCACCATCCGAGCATGATCGTTGCCAGGGCTGCTGACTGGCTCCTGTGCCGGTAGCACGTAAAAAGCACCATTCGAGTGTGATCGTTACCAGTGTCGCCTTACTGGCATTTGTGCCGGTGGCTCGTACAAAACAACATTCGAGCGAGGTCGTTGCCAGTGCCGCTGGACTGGCTCCTGTGCAGATGGCACGTAAAAAACACCAGCTTCTCTGAGCTTTCTGCAGCTATGAGTGGTTTTGACTCTCATTTCTAGCAATACTTATTTCTTTATTACCCACAGGGGGCTAAACATAGAGGGGACAAAAAAGGGCGGACATAGGGATTAAGTTGATTACATCGACCCCAGTGCATAACTGGTACTTAATTTATTGACCACGAAAGGATGAAAGGCTAACTCAACCTTGGCGGAATTTGAACTCAGAACATATAGACAAACAAAATGCCGCTACGCATTTTGCCCGGCGTGCTTATGATTCTGTCAGCTCGCTTCAAATTCCGCCGAGGTCGACTATGCCTTTCATCCTTTCAGGGTCGATTAAATAAGTACCAGTTACGCACTGGAGTCGATATAATCGACTTATTCCGTTTGTCTGTCCTTGTTTGTCCTCTCTGTGTTTAACCCCTTGTGGATAGTAAAGAAACAGGTGTGTACGGACCAACTCGAGAGCTGTGAATCTTTATGGACCTGGATTTTCCTGGGCTGCCGAGAGCGCACCAGACATCGCCCAAGATGTGGCACTCTACAGGCTCCATATCCGTTTCTCCGGACGAGCTGATTCCATGGACACAGTCCTTTACGAATAAGAGAGAACTCTTCCCAGGCAACGTCTCTGGGCTCGCTTGAATTGCCGCTGCTTCGCCCAGCCGCCGGCTTCAACAATGGTTGCACTGCTAGGAGCACGCCGCGTTCCTGCCGCCTGATGGGCACTCTCCGAATTAGGGTTCGGGAATATTAACCTGATTTTTCACTTCCAGCAATACTGGTGCTGATTAGTGCCCTCGGTCTTAAGTGACGTTTATATTTCTACCTTTTGGTTGTGAATTGCGAATAAGCCACATTTACTATTTGTAATTTTCACTTTTTACCATTTATGAAATCAGTGTGCGATTTCTAAGGTAGTCTTATAAACTGACTAGCAGTATCGCCCGGCGTTGCTCGGGTTTGTAAGGGAAATAACTATAAAGCATTTTTAGAGAGTTATAGCCAAAAAATAGCAAAAAAAATGGAAAAAAAATTATGGTAAATTTTTTTTTTTGAGAGTTAAAAAGGTCGAGTTGCGTCCCCTAGACAGTTTGTGTTTCTGATTCTCGACCCCATGTCGAATTTATCGATTTTTTTCAGAACTGGGGGAACTTTTCAAAATTTTCGCTGCATTAGTTTTGAATTATGACATTGGGCTATGTGTGTGTCAAGTTTCATCAGAATCGGTTGAAAGCCGTGGTCAGGGTGAGGGTACAACCTAACAGACACACAGACACGCAGACAGACAAACTGCCGTTTATATAGAGAGAGATAAGATGAGCAAGCTTAACCCTAGGCCGGGTAAGAGCCACTGAGGAGCATTAATCTAATGCGAAATCACTGATCTGGCTAAGCCCTGGAAATAAGGAACTTGCCTGACTGGTCAGTCTTAAGATAAGTGCTCTCTGTAGCTATGAATTGTTTTGACTCTCATTTCTAGATGTGAATGTGGATCTGTATTATCCTCCCCCCCATTGCTGTTTGGCAGCCAGTGTTAGTCTGTGTCCTTGTAAATTAGCGGTTCAGCCTTACGAAAGACTGATAGAATAAGCACCTGGATTAAAAGGAAATAAGTAATAGGATTGGTTCATTCAACTGAAACTCCTTCATGGTGGTGCTCCAGCATGGCCACAAGACAATTTCTTTATTTTTCTCTATTTTTTTTTTTAATCATTTTTCAAGGATATCTTTACCATTTTACGACGTGGATGACCAAACGATTGGAATTAACTTCCATGAACGACACCAACCCAGAATTACTGAAAAAAATCACCAAACCATTTACCAAATTTATTATTCAGGTAGATTATTTGCTTGCAATTTTTTTTATCTGCAAAGGCATATGAGTGGCCTGTGTGGTAAGTAGCTTGCTTAAAAAAAAAAAGACTCCGCCGGTTACGACGACGAGGGTCCCAGCTGATACAATCAACGGAACAGCTTGCTCGTGAAATTAACGTGCAAATGGCTGAGCATTCCACAGACACGTGTACCCTTAACGTAGTTCTCGGGGATAATCAGCGTGACACAGAGAGTGACAAGGCTGACCCTTTGAAATACAAGTACAACTCATTTTTGCCAGCTGAGTGGACTGGAGCAACGTGAAATAAAGTGTCTTGCTCAAGGACACAACGCATCGCCGGGAATCGAACTCACAACCTTACGATCATGAGCTGAATGCCCTAACCACTAAGCCACGCGCCCTCAAGTAGCTTGCTTATGAACCACACGGTTCCAGGTTCAGTCCCACTGCGTGGCACCTTGGGCAAGTGTCTTCTACTATAGCCCTCGGGCTGATCAAAGCCTTGTGAGTGGATTTGGTAGATGGAAACTGAAAGAAGCCTGTCATATATATGTATATATATATGTGTGTGTGTTTGTCCCTCCAACATTGCTTGACAACCAATGCTGGTGTGTTAACGTCCCCGTAACTTAGCAGTTCGGCAAAAAGAGACCGATAGAATAAGTACTAGGCTTACAAAGAATAAGTCCTGGGGTTGATTTGCTTGACTAAAGGCGGTGCTCCAGCATGGCCTCAGTCAAATGACTGAAACAAGTAAAAGAGTAATTTTACCTGCATTTTACCTGGCACCATCACCTGAAAAGCTATATACAGATGACTGCGATTTTACCTAGCTTGACGCGTCTTCTCAAGTACACCTAATCCCTACTCTCAATCCTTTGTCATTTTCTCAATGAGACTTGGCATGCAAAGATCCTTTCTCGCCACTTTGTCTCAAGTCTTCCTGGGTCTACCCCTTCCGCAAGATCCTTCCACAGTTAGAGCTCAGCACTTTATTCATCCACCCTCATCCATATATGACCAGAACTCAGTGCAGTCTTCCCTTTTGCACAAAATACCATAAATCCTCAAGTATAATCCGCATTTTTTACCCCAAATCCCTAGTGCGTACTATATACGAGGTTAAAAATGAAAATTATTTTCTAAGCAATGTCTGAGTCTCTGTTCGCTGTCCGGCAATGTTTATTCAGACGCATTTTCTGATGTTGGGCGCGAAAATACTTTAAGCTAAGCCTGAAAGCAACGAAGTCATAAAAGAATCATCCATAACTTGCAGTAAGCAACATTTATTAAACGTTATTACTATTATTTCTTTATTTTCTGCAAACAAAATGCACAAAAAAGCTACATGTTTGCATTATGTTATATATACAATAATAATAAAGGACGTTACCATATACATTTTTACAAACCAAGGACGTTATATAGACCTCCTTGACTCAAGTTAGAGAAGGGGTGCGTATTATACACAAGGTTTAGGTTTTCCAGAGGTACAGCCCCCTAAAAATCCCTTGCGTATTATACTCAAGGGCGGAGTATACTCGAGGATTTACGGTATCTGATACCCCTTGTGCCTAGTTTTCCTCTTAAATCATTTACACTCTGTTGTGTGTACACACTGATATTACCCATCCTGCAAAGTGTCGTTTCTTTCAAGCCTTTGCAAGCCCTGTTTCACTGCCATGTAGCATAGCTGCATCATCATCATCTTTGTTTAGCATCTGCTTTCCATGCTAGCATGGGTTGGACGGTTCAACTGGGGTCTGGGAAGCCAGAAGGCTGCACCAGGCCCAGTCTGATCTGGCAATGTTTCTACAGCTGGATGCCGCCCTTCCTAACGCCAACCACTCCGTGAGTGTAGTGGGTGCTTTTTACGTGCCACCGGCACAGGTGCCAGACGAGGCTGGCAAATGGCCATGATCGGATGGTGCTTTTTCCGTGCCACCAGCACGGGGGCCAGACAAGGTTGGAAACGGCCACAATTGGATGGTGCTTTTTACGTGCCACCGGCACGAGGCCAGTCGGGGCGGTGCTGGCAACGGCCACGTTCGGATGGTTCTCTTACGTACCACCGGCACTGGTATCACAGCTGCAATTTCCATTGATGTTAGTCAATAAAATAGAGTGCTGCCAAAATAATGGATAGATGTAACTAGCAAAGTGTTTCACCAGAAATTCCTAACCTTTGACTAAAATTACAAACAATAGTTACTCATTTTTTTTTTTCTGTTTGTGCACAATTATTGATCGATTTTCCTTTGATTATTGATATTGTTGTTGCTGTTGTTTAGCTGAACAAGAAGGTAATAACAAATGAAGCTACCAGGCTGAAAAATGAATCTGCAAGCAGTATGTTGAAAATCTGCAAGGATGCAGACAAGACAGTTATAAAATGTGAGTTAAATAATAATCGATTAAATCATCATCATCATCATCATCATCATTTAACGTCTGCTTTCCATGCTAGCATGGGTTGGACGATTTGACTGAGGACTGGCGAACCAGATGGCTGCACCAGGCTCCAACCTGATCTGGCAAAGTTTCTACAGCTGGATGCCCTTCATAACGCCAACCACTCTGAGAGTGTAGTGGGTGCTTTTACGTGCCACCTGCACAAGAGCCAGTTAGGTGGTACTGGCAACGGCCACGCTCAAATGGTGCTTTTTATGTGCCACCTGCACAGGAGCCAGTCCACCTGCACAAGAGCCAGTTAGGTGGTACTGGCAACGGCCACGCTCAAATGGTGCTTTTTATGTGCCACCTGCACAGGAGCCAGTCCACCTGCACAAGAGCCAGTTAGGTGGTACTGGCAACGGCCACGCTCAAATGGTGCTTTTTATGTGCCACCTGCACAGGAGCCAGTCCACCTGCACAAGAGCCAGTTAGGTGGTACTGGCAACGGCCACGCTCAAATGGTGCTTTTTATGTGCCACCTGCACAGGAGCCAGTCCACCTGCACAAGAGCCAGTTAGGTGGTACTGGCAACGGCCACGCTCAAATGGTGCTTTTTATGTGCCACCTGCACAGGAGCCAGTCCAGCAGCACTGGCAACGACCTTGCTCATTAAATAATAATTGATTAAATCATATTAATCTTGCTCCTTTGATCTTGTTGTTTTGCCAATGTTCAAACCTGACTGAAAAAATATTTTATCCTTTAGTCAGGCAGGAAAACAGTGCTCTATGACTCATTACACGGCTTTCAAGATTAGCGAGAAGGATGAAGGTAGAAATTTATCCTTATAGGTGCAAGTGTGACTGAGATAAGAAGTATTTTTCCCAGCTGCATGGTTCATTTCAGTCCCAATGCATGGGACTGAAATTTTTTCTACTATAGCCTCAGGCCAGCCGTGTGAGTGGATTTGGTAGGTGGAAACTTAAATAAGCCATCATGTGTGAACATACACACGTGTGGATGTATGTGGAGGCACATGACTTAGTGGTCAGGCTTTTGCACTCATGATCATAAGGTCGTTGTTTCAATTCCTGGATGGTCGATGCATTAAGTTATTGGGCCAAACATTTCATCTCGCATTACACCAGTCCACTCAGCTGGCAAAAGTTCAGCAATGGACCAGTGTCCCATCCTGTGGGGAATATATATGCCACAGAATCTGAGAAATTGGCTTCATGTGTTTGTCCCTAACACATCGCTTGACAACCGGTGTTTGTTTGTTTACATCTCCGAATTTTAGCAGTTTGGCAAAAGAGGCCGATGTAATAAGTGCCAAACTTAAAAGGTATGTACTGGGGTCAATTTCAATTAAGCATGTCAAGATGGTGCTCCAGCATGGCCACAGTCCATCTGACTGAAACATGTATAAAGATAGAAGATAAAACAGAGACCTTGCCCAAGTGCAATGATGAAAGCCATTCCAACTGTGACCCTCCAGTTTTTTCATGGTGATTTAAGCTTTCCAATTTAAGATGATAGGATGTGAGCTGTGGCATATTTGGTTGGTATTTTTCATATGTACTCTTGGTCCGATGCGTGGCACCATTTTTCCTTTTTTTCACATGGCACCAAAAATGATGACACGTGATCTTGTTAATCACAGACATGTTACCAATACTTGTAACTTCACTGCAGGTATCCATGATTCAGAAACTCGGGCCAAAATCATCTATGAGCCCTAGCACCCATAGGGCTGAAGCTTAACTTTGTTGCCGTGGTATATGATTGAGATTATCCACGCACGTCACAGGATTAACTTCGCAAAGGTCAGATAGTCATGCTAAATTGGCTCAGAGGTAAAGTGAGCCACCCGAGGTAGCTGAACAAACGATCATGTTGAAACACCTTTATTCGTTAATTTTGTGTCTGTTATTGTTGTTTCTCATTGGTGTCTTGTCTCTTGAATTGTCTGACGGTGTGTTTTGTTTTATGTGTTGTATTTGTAGCTGATTTGGACAAAAATCAATTCTGGCGTTAGCAAGGTCCGGCGCTAGTAAGGTCCGGCACCAGTAAGGTCCAGCACCAGTAAGGTCCGGCGCCAGTAAGGTCGGGCACCAGTAAGGTCGGGCGCCAGTAAGGTCCAGCGCCAGTAAGGTCCGACGCCAGTAAGGTCCAGCACCAGTAAGGTCGGGCACCAGTAAGGTCCGGCACCAATAAGATCCAGCGCCAGTAAGGTCCGACGCCAGTAAGATCCAGCGCCAGTAAGGTCGGGCACCAGTAAGGTCTGGCACCAGTAAGATCCAGCGCCAGTAAGGTCCAGCGCCAGTAAGGTCGGGCACCAGTAAGGTCCGACGCCAGTAAGGTCGGGCACCAGTAAGGTCCAGCGCCAGTAAGGTCGGGCACCAGTAAGGTCGGGCACCAGTAAGGTCCAACGCCAGTAAGGTCGAGCGCCAGTAAGGTCCGGCACCAGTAAGGTCGGGCACCAGTAAGGTCGAGCGCCAGTAAGGTCGAGTGCCAGTAAGGTCGGGCGCCAGTAAGGTCGGGCACCAGTAAGGTCGAGCGCCAGTAAGGTCGGGCCCCAGTAAGGTCGAGCGCCAGTAAGGTCGCGCACCAATAAGGTCCAGCACCAGTAAGGTCCGATGCCAGTAAGGTCGGGCACCAGTAAGGTCCGGTACCAGTAAGGTCGAGCGCCAGTAAGGTCGCGCACCAGTAAGGTCAGGCACCAGTAAGGTCCGGCGCCAGTAAGGTCTGGCACCAGTATGATCCAGCGCCAGTAAGGTCCGACGCCAGTAAGGTCCAGCGCCAGTAAGGACGGGCACCAGTAAGGTCGGGCACCAGTAAGGTCCAGCGCCAGTATGGTCCGACGCCAGTAAGGTCCAGCACCAGTAAGGTCGGGCGCCAGTAAGGTCGGGTGCCAGTAAGGTCCAGCACCAGTAAGGTCATGCGCCAGTAAGGTCGTGCGCCAGTAAGGTCGGGCGCCAGTAAGGTCGGGCGCCAGTAAGGTCGGGCGCCAGTAAGGTCCGGCGCCAGTAACGTTCAGCGCCAGTAAGGTCGGGCGCCAGTAAGGTCGGGCACCAGTAAGGTCGGACACCAGTAAGGTCGGGCGCCAGTAAGGTCCGACGCCAGTAAGGTCGGGCGCCAATAAGGTCTACATTGACTGACTCATTGACTCACAAATTATGTATCTGACTCTGTATAGCATTCTGTACTGTTCTGTGTAATTACTGTATGAAGTTTTCATTTGAATGAAAAAATGTGGTGAAGGGATATTTTGCATTTGTTTTTCTTAATTTATAATTATTTTCAAGATTCCTCAACGTTAATTTATTTTCATCTATTTTTAGGTGGCTATTTATTTGAGCACTTGAGTTCCTGGGAAGACTGGGCTATGGGCCTGCTGCTACTGTTTATATCCTTACTTATATTGTGCCTTTGTCTCATGTTTATCGTAAAGCTTCTTCATTCCCTGTTGCGAGGAAGTATCGCCAAAGTTATTCGCAAAATTGTCAATCAAGATTTCCCTGGCCCCTTGTCCTATATAACCGGTTACCTGGCAATACTGATCGGCGCTGGCTTAACGATGTTGGTTCAGAGCAGTTCAATCTTCACATCTTCCATAACACCTTTAGTTGGTCTAGGTATTATCTCTCTTGAACGAATGTACCCACTGACTTTAGGTTCGAATATTGGAACGACAACGACGGGAATGCTGGCTGCCATCGCACAGGACGATCACTTAAAAGAATCTCTTCAAGTCGCTTTGTGTCATTTATTCTTCAACCTGACTGCAATTCTAATCTTTTATCCTATGCCACAAATGCGTTTTCCTATCAACTTGGCCAAATTTTTAGGCAGCACGACAGCAAAATACCGATGGTTTGCAATAATGTATCTCATATTTATGTTCTTTGTGTTTCCAGCCATAATTTTGGCCCTCTCCTTTACCTCTGTGATAGCCTTGATTGTGGTTCTCGTGCCAATTATTCTTCTTATTATTACCGTGGCCATTATTAAAACTTTGCAAGCCAAGAAGCCGCACTTTCTTCCTGAAAAGCTCCGAAACTGGAAATTTCTACCTGAATGGATGCGATCTCTGGCTCCTTATGATCGCCTGTTCAGGAAAATGTTTAGTATTTGCATGAAGATAAGACATCCAAAACAGGATGGTGTGGAGATAAACAGAGCTTAACCCTTTAGTGTTTAAACCGGCCATATCCGGCCCAAATATTCTATGTTTTATATTCAAACTGGCGATATCTGGTCTCTCACACCTAATCTACATAGACATTCTAAAAATAAACAATCACATCATTGAAACCTCAAAGCTATGAGATAATGTATGATTAATTAAAAATAATTTGAGTAAAAAAATATTACATCTAACAGAGTAATCTGAACACTAAAGGGTTAATAAGCTTCTTAAACCTACACAATAATGTGTGTGTGTGTGTGTGTGTGTGCATGCAAACATATAAGTGCGTGTGTGTGTGCCTACATAAAAATGTCTATATATGTTCATATATGAATGTACATATATATATATATTGAATGTACATATAATATATATAATGTATATATGTGTATGTAGATATGTGTGCGTGTGTGTATATATATGTATGTGTATATATAACTATATATGTATTAGAAGGTTTGGAGATGATGTACAGGTATTATATATTAGAAGAAATGAGGTACTCAGAAATTTGGATGGTTTTATATTTACAGATATTTATTAGTATGTTACATGTTTTTATAAATCATATACCTTATATCATATATTAGCGCTTTCGTCCATTTTAGTGGAGTCTTCAAATTGGTCTACATCAATTTGAAGACTCCACTAGAATGGACGAAAGCGCTAATATATAATATATGATTTATAAAAACATGTAACATACTAATAAATATCTGTAAATCTAAAACCATCCGGATTTCTGTAGTACCTCATTTCTTTGAATATGTATATATGTATGTGTGTAAATGTGTGTGTGTGTGTAATTTTGTGTATGATTAGAATGCTTTGCCTTATTTTTTATATATATATATATATATTTTTTTTTATTAATTTCATTTGTGAATGTGATGGAAAGCAAGTCATTTAAAATTACTTTTATCCGAGCGTGGCCGTCAGCCAACCTCGTCTGGCACCTGTGTCGGTGGCACATAAAATCACCCACTACACTCTCGGAGTGGTTGGCGTTAGGAAGAGCATCCAGCTGTAGAAACACTGCCAGATCTGACTGGCCTGGTGCAGCCTTCGAGCTTGCCAGACCCCAGTTAAACCGTCCAACCCATGCTAGCATGGAAAGCGGACGTTAAACGATGATGATGATGATGATGATGTTTACTACGGTGATGATACCGTTGAAGAAATAGAGGGGAGACCTGACTATTAGTCTTTCTGGAACACAAACAAGAGTGACTCAGCTATAGTCCTGACTAGTTTGGCAGGTCCTTATTGTAAAAATCTATCATTTGCTTCCAGACGTACCTGCTATATGGCTTTGGTTCTTTTACTCCTTTTTTCACACATTTCAAGCAGTTGACTGTAACCATGCTGGAGCACTGCCTCAAAGGGTTTTTTTTTTTTTTAAGTCGAGGAATTAAGACCCCAGAACTTATTCTTTGCAAGCCTAGTAGTTATTCAATCGGTTTCTTTTGCCAAACTGCCGAACAGGGACATAAACACACCTAGCAATATGGGAACACACACACACACATCATCATCATTGTTTAGCGTCCGTTTTCCATGCTAGCATGGGTTGGACGGTTCTACTGGAGTCTGTGAAGCCAGAAGGCTTCATCAGGCCCAGTCAAATCTGGCAGTGTTTCTACGGCTGGATGCCCTTCCTAACACAAATACACACACACACACACACACACACACACGATGGGGTCGATTTGCTGGTGCTCCAGCATGGACACAGTCAAATAACTGAAACAAGTAAGAGAATAATAGAATATATTTTTGGCAAAGCATAAACACATACAATGTGTGGGTTTCCCACACAATGCCCGTCCACATGTTGACTACAATGCATTTCTCAACCCAAGGAACTTGCTCAAGCTGCCATGCAATGCAATGGAATAAAATTCACCCCAAACCACTTCGAGTTTGGAAGCAAGCTTCTTAGCCATACAGTCATATCTGTGTTCATGTATATTTAATGGAAGGAAGAGTCGAACCAGCCTCTTCCTGTTTTGAGTTTCTCTTGTAGGCACATAGGATCTACAACCAAGTTATGACTGGAACACACACACACACATATAACTTTCCGGACAATCCAATATATATAACATTGAGACTCTTTTCTTCCTTATCAAGCGTTAAGCCTTATCCTTGCAATAGATATGTATAGGTGCACGCCGGGCGAAACGTGTAGCTGTAATTCGTCTGCCGTTGCGTTCTGGGTTCAAATTCCACCGAGGTCGACTTTGCCTTTCATCCTTTCGGGGTCGATTAAATAAGTACCAGTTATGCACTGGGGTTGGCGTAATTGACTTAATCCTTTGTCTGTCCTTGTTTGTCCCCTCTGTGTTTAGCCCCTTGTGGGCAGTAAAGAAATAGGTATTTCGTCTGCTGCTACTTTCTGAGTTCAAATTCCGCTGAGGTCGACTTTGCCTTTCATCCTTTCGGGTTCGATTAAATAAGTACCAGTTACGCACTGGGGTTGGCGTAATTGACTTAATCCCTTTGTCTGTCCTTGTTTGTCCCCTCTGTGTTTAGCCCCTTGTGGGTAGTAAAGAAATAGGTATTTCGTCTGCTGCTACATTCTGAGTTCAAATTCCGCCGAGGTCGACTTTGCCTTTCATCCTTTCGGGGTCGATTAAATAAGTACCAGTTAAGCACTGGGGTCGATGTAATCTACTTAATCCCTTTGTCTGTCCTTGTTTGTTCCCTCTGTGTTTAGCCCCTTGTGGGCAGTAAAGAAATAGGTATTTCGTCTGCTGCTACGTTCTGAGTTCAAATTCCGCCGAGGTCGACTTTGCCTTTCATCCTTTCGGGGTCGATTAAATAAGTACCAGTTAAGCACTGGGGTCGATGTAATCGACTTAATCCCTTTGTCTGTCCTTGTTTGTCCCCTCTGTGTTTAGCCCCTTGTGGGCAATAAAGAATTATATATGCATAGGTGCAAGCATGCACAAACTTACTTCCGAAGCAAGTGTGTTGAAGAGAGAGAGAATTCTGTAAATAGTGGAGCCATGTATAAAGCATCAGCATATGCAAATACCGATTGTAGGATAACTCGGGATCAAATATTATGAAACTCAAGGCTCTGATTCCAGAACTGTGGTGTGTGTACATACGATATGAAAATTCAGGTGACCAAAGTTAAAAAATGAAATGCTGGCATTATCTTTTTTATAACATACTCTAATATTACCTATCTTTTATAACATATTTGTTGATAAATAAAACGATATTTTACTTAAAAAATGAAGTTGTTTGTTTGTGACTTTACAAAGGGGTGCTGAAAAGTTTCTGGCTTTAAGGGTATTGCAAAATATTTGGTTGTACAGGGCTTAGAAAAACTAGAGGACTACCTGCAATACATATGTGAGTCTGTGAAAGGAATATCTATATATAAAAAACTAAACTTGTGTGTCTGTGTGTTTAACTTCCCGGCACATCTCCTTCTAGCCAACAAATCGTAGAACCACCAAAAATGGGTCACTTAAAGTTTAGGCGAATGAAAATTGAACTGCGCTATTCCTGTTCCGAAATTCATCTTGCAAGTGCAAAAATCCATAATGTGTTTGTTTAGGCCTTATCCCATGCATTGAATAGTGAACTTTACTCAGTCAGCTCTTTGACGTGAACTGTGTTCACCACGCGTGCAAGCATGAAATTGCATGAAAAATAAAAAATCAAGATATAAAAACGAATCGCCGGTAAACATTGTAGAAATTCGGCAAAGAAATGAATTTTCGGGATGTAGCCTGGAGGGTTTTTTTGTATTAATCGTTTGGACTTTGTGAACACATACCAATTATTTCCATAACATTTTTAACGCTTTGAATTAAATGTGACCATTTTGCATTGAGTCTGCAGTCTGATTCACTTTAACCAAATTTTAGCAGCCGGATTTTTGATCATCACGATACATCGCCAGCGACTCCCTGAAACTCTCCCCTGAAATCCCCCTTGAGCTGGGCAATACTGCTAGTGTTGAATAAAATCATAACTAATCCTCCTATATTTTCTTTTACCCAAAGCTAGAAGCTTTTCAGTACCCACATGAATGGTTAAGAAATAAAAATATTTGAGTTTTTGAAATGAATATATATGGATATATGTGTGTATATATATATGTATGTATATATAATGATAATATGAGGGAAAATTATTCCAAACTTACAGGGAAAAATTCAGTTTAGAAACATTAAATCAAATTTCACCAAATATAATATATATATAAATTAGAAAAAAAACCACCTTTTATCAATTCAATAATGAAAAATTAAATTATACCATTTAGAAGAATTACATCTTATAGAAAGATTAAATATACGATAAAACGTAACTGATTAAGTAATGTGCAAAATAAATAAAACATATATATATACATATCCTCATCGTGTAATGTCTGCTTTCCATGCTGGCATGGGTTGGATGGTTTGACTGAGGACTGGTAGCCAGAAGGCGGCACCAGGCTCCGATCTGATCTGGCAAGGTTTCTACAGCTGGATGCCTTTCCTAATGCCAACCATTCTGAGAATGTAGTGGGTGCTTTTTACATGCCACTGGCATCGGCCATGTTTGCTTAGTGCTTTTTATGTGCTACTGGCACAGGAGCCAGTCAGGGTGCACTGGCGTCAACCATGTTCACTTGGATATCTATCTATCTATCTATATATATAGATATATGTATATATATAAATATATATATGTATATCACGTGACCGACCAGACCATCAGATGTTGCTACACATCGCTGGTCACAATGCGCTTCGCATTGTTTTAGCCTTCGAATGACGCCACCCTACTGGCTAGGCGAGCAGGCCAACAGAGGAAAGAGTGGTGAAAGAGTACAGCAGGGATCACCACCCCCTGCCGGAGCCTTGTGGAGCTTTTAGGTGTTTTCGCTCAATAAACACTCACAACGCCCGGTCTGAGAATCGAAACCGCGAGTCCGCTGCCCTAACCACTGGGCCACTGCGCCTCCACATATATGTATATATATACATATATATATATATACATACATATATATACATACATACATATATATACATATATATATATACATACATACATATATACATATATATATATACATACATACATATATATACACACACATATATATATATATATATTACTCACACACACACATATACAAACATGTGTGTGAGAGAGAGTGTGTGTGTGTGTGTGTGCATGTACTTGTGCATATTTCTCATGGAAATCACATAATAATTCTTTGTTTCCATATGAAATTTTCCACTTTCAATGATCGTCAGCATATCAATATTTCTTTCTCTTGCTGTTTACTTATCTTTCTTGTCTTTATTCATTTCATTTTACCTTCTGAAACGAACATATTGTTGTTGTCTTAGAATTTCTTTCATTTTTTTTCTTCTTCTTCTGTATTCTCTGCCGTCAGAACAGAAACCAAGATTGTCACCATTTGTTCCACACACGCACACAATGGTTTACTATTGGCGACCGTGTAACGATTTATTTGTTAAAAGAGAGTGCACGCTGGACTGACAGGATTGACAGACCTGTGTATGACCTCGCAATTTCACCTTCTGGGTTGTACAAATACCACCGGGTGTTTACTCAGTTTTTTTTCTCGTTCCAGTCTAAATAAAATATAATACCTGTCAAATAGTCATTTAATTCTGAATTATATATAAAAAAATAAAAAAACAAGGAATAAATTCTAAGCCTTGCTTTATCCAAAATGTGTGATATTGTACTAATTGTTAGAAATCATTATTTAGCCATTATAAGGCAGCGAGCTAGTAGAATCGTTAACTCGCTGGGCGAAATACTTAGCGGTATTTCGTCTGCCGTTACTTTCTGAGTTCAAATTCTGCCGAGGTCGACTCTGCCTTTCATCCTTTCGGGGTCGATTAAATAAGTACCAGTTACGCACTGGAGTCGATATAATCGACTTAATCCCTTTGTCCCCTGTGTGTAGCCCCTTGTGGGCAGTAAAGAAATAGGTATTTCGTCTGCTGCTACATTTTGAGTTCAAATAGCGCCGAGGTCGACTTTGCCTTTCATCCTTTTGGGGTCAATTAAATAAGTACCAGTTACGCACTGGGGTCAATATAATCGATTTAATCCGTTTGTCTGTCCTTGTTTGTTCTCTCTGTGTTTAGCCCCTTGTGGGTAGTAAAAAAATAGAAATAGGTATTTCGCCAGTCGCTACGTTCTGAGTTCAAATTCTACCGAGGCCGACTTTGCCTTTCGTCCTTTTCAGGGGCAATAAAGTAAGTACCGGTGATACACTGGGGTCAATGCAATCGACTAGTTCCCCCCTCCAATTTCAGTCCTCGTGCCTATAGTAGAAAGGATTATTTAACCATTATTTATTAGTTTTAAATGAAAGCTTTGAAGGCGCATAGCTTAGCAATTAGGGGTATTCAGTTCATGATTGTAAGGCTGTGAGTTCGATTCCTGTTAGTGTGTTGTGTCCTTGAGCAAGATACTTTATTTCATGTGGTTCCAGTCCACTCAGCTGGTAAAAATGAGTTGTACCAGTAATTCAAAGGGCCAGCCTTGTCGTATTTAGTACATCATGCTGAGTCTCCCCGAAGACTACGTTAAGGGTACGCGGGTCAAGGAGTGCTCAACCACTTGCTCGTTAATTTCACATTCGGATCAACAGGAATACTCATCAACATAACAGAAAGCATAGCGAAAAATAAGTTTTGAAGTATTTTGTTATGGCCCAATATGTTCCGAGTTCAATACCTGTCTGATATACTCTTCTACTTGTTTCAGTCATTTGACTGCGGCCATGCTGGAGTTCTGCCTTTAGTCGAGCAAATCGACTCCGCAGGACTTATTCTTTGTAAGCCTAGTACTTATTCTATCGTTCTCTTTTGCCAAACCGCTAAGTTATGGGGTTGTAAACACACCAGCATCGGTTGTCAAGCGATGTTGGGAGGGACAAACACAGACACACAAACATATACACATACATACATATATATATATACATATACATGACGGGCTTCTTTCAGTTTCCGTCTACCAAATCCACTCACAAGGCTTTGGTCGACCTAAGGCTATAGTAGGAGATACTTGCCCAAGGTGCCACGCAGTGGGACTGCACCTAGAACCATGTGGTTGGTAAGCAAGCTACTTACCACACAGCCACTCTTGCCACAAAAATTCACGTAAAAAAATTGCCGAAAATAATCGCTGGATTTTGCTATTAATTTTGATTATTCCCAAAATTTATTTCTAAGTTATAAAAAGTGTTATAGTACAAAAAAAATTCGGTGCAAAAAACCATGTAAAAAAATTGCCGAAAACGATCGCAGTAATGAAAACTTAGGGATTCAAAATTTCAGGATTGTGGGTCCAGATTTTTAATTTTACTCATTGAGCCAGCCTGATTCCAAAATGGTATATGTTGGGCTACAGCCTCTTGGAGTAAAGTTGAAAAAGTGTGACACACTGACATTCTCATTTATTATATTAGATGTGTGTGTGTGCGCGCGTGTGAGTATAGTCGCTGCACTCATCAGAGGAAATTCATGCTGAAAACACGGAAATTTTCCGTTTGCCGACCAGGGAAAAAAAGAAATCATTTATACAGTAACTTATTTTTTTAGACTCAACTGGAACCGATCTAAGGGAGATAACTTCATCTCGCCCAGTAGTATTGCTGTACAGTAGAATTTCGTTCGTATCGGAGTTATTATGGTTACAAGCCTAATTGACCAAAATGTTTTCTTACTTCCAGTTGTAGACAGATTACGTGCTTCCGACCAACAAGATTGAGGGGTCACCTATACCGGTTCCCAAAAGTTTAAGGGAGAAACTAACACTGGTTCCCAAAAGTTTAGGTTTGTCTGGAGGTTTCGATGGAACCTTTGATTTGTATTTAGGATGCCTTGAGGATTACGTCCACATTTTCTATTGTGGGCTGGATTCCTGATTGTTGTAAATAAGTTATTTTGGGGTGTAAGCGAGGTTAGTCGGTGGGGCTGTGTCCCCTACATCACCTGTGGTTTGTGTTTTTCAAATTGTTTGGTTCAGTAGGAAAAATTTGAAAAAACTGGCTTCAGAATAGAAAAGATCCAAATAAATTTTTTTAAAACAAAGTAAATAAATTTTTTCTAAACAAACTAAATAAAATTATTTTCGAAGCAAGTAGTGTTATTTTTATCTACATTGTTTAAAAAAAATTATTTATTTTGTTTTAAAAAAAAACAAACATCTATTAATTTGCATACGCGCACTCGCGCTAGGTAGACGTTCTAGGATCGACTAGCTACCGCGGATGCGTGCACCGGGACCAATTTTCTGAAATAGTACCTATTTCTTTATTACCCACAAGGGGCTAAACACAGACGGGACAAACAAGGACAGACATAGGTATTAAGTCGATTACATCGACCCCAGTGCGTAACTGGTTCTTAATTTATCGACCCCGAAAGGATGAAAGGCAAAGTCGACCTCGGCGAAATTTGAACTCACAACGTAACGCAGACGAAATATCGCTAAGCATTTCGCCCAGCGTGCTAACGTTTCTGCCAGCTCGCCGCCTTATTTCTTAAATAGTACCAACTCAATCAACGTCGCGTCAGGTTGTTATGCGAAAAATAAATTAAGAATCGACACAGTGACAGCACAACAAACTTCTCTCACAAGCAAGTGAACATTACTGCTCATACACAGCGCTCTACCGGTAGAAGTTCATTGTGTTGACTTGTATTTCATATTGTCCATCTATCATATACCCAGCACTTCTTCCAAAAAGATTTTGATCTAATATGCAGAATTCTTAAACTCCTTTCGGTTTGACCGGCAGTTTTTTCTAGCGCTGTCATATGAAATTGTCACCCATAATTATGACCCTAGAATCGATCTATTGCATTTCAATCTCTTTTAGGGTTAGGGTTAAGGGTGGGGGCAAGGGTATCTTTTTTTCTTCACAAATGTAAATAAACCCAATCTGTTTCTTAAACGAGGGACATATTCATACAGCACAGAATGTTTTTTTTTAACCTCAATAGACGTCATTGATTGGTTGAAATTGCAGAAATTGAAGAAAAAAACAACAACAAATATCTTACAAATTATAGAATTTTCTCAATAAAGCCAAGAGAAAAAGATGTTTTATAAACACATTCTACCAGTATACGAAGTTTAAAAGTGTTTAGTCACGTGGAAATTATTTAAAAAAACTGCCGGTCAAACCGAAAAGATCCCTCCTTTCAAATATCAGCACCTTTCCAGCCAATAAATTCAGAGACGATACAGCGAGGCAGCTCTTTGATGCCTGCAAATTGCTCTCATCAATAATTCTTGCGAATGTGAATCATTCACTCTATCACGAACTACCAAAAGCGAGGTCGCCAATACGTACTCGAACCTGCTTCAGACATACTGGTAGTAGAACTCCCGCATTTTCTAATTCTGTTATACCACACCTCTCCCGACACAACTACCAAATTCCTTCATTGTGAATCTCACTTAACCTCATTTTTATCCATTCAACATCAAGGAATTTTTTTTTTTTTTTGGAAGGTAATTACGAAGAAATAAACATCATTTAATGGATATTATTATCAAATATCAATCTTACCTTTGATCCGAGGTTTTGTACAGCGATTTTCATTCTTCTGCCGGACACCACTTACCGCTTCAATTTGACGAGTTCTCTCATTTTAACGCAAACGAACTTCGATCTTATATCTCAACAGACAATCAGATGTGGATTGGGAGAAGAAATCTAATTACTCTTTTACTTGTTTCAGTCATTTGACTGCGGCCATGCTGGAGCACCGCCTTTAGTCGAGCAAATCGACCCAGGGACTTATTCTTTGTAAGCCCAGTACTTATTCTATCGGGGGTCTTTTTGCCGAACCGCTAAGTGACGGGGACGTAAACACATCAGCATTGGTTGTCAAGCAATGCTAGGGGGACAAACACACACACATACATATATATATACGACAGGCTTCTTTCAGTTTCCGTCAACCAAATCCACTCACAAGGCATTGGTCGGCTCGGGGCTATAGCAGAAGACACTTGCCCAAGATGCCACGCAGTGGGACTGAACCCGGAACCATGTGGTTGGTTAGCAAGCTACTTACCACACAGCCACTCCCGCGCCTATTGCACCAATTTCCAAACTTTTTTGCTGAATATTTCTTTTACATTCAATTTTTTTTTTAATTCATGCTGAAAAGTTTGGTAATTTTATCAGAATAAAGTTTTTCATTCATTCATTCATTTACTCATTTGTCCAAGATACTCTGCTCGGTATAATATGGTGCTTATTAAAAGTGGAAACATTTAAAAGCATTGTTTATTTAAAAAAAAAAGAAACTAGCAGTGTCCCCCGGCGTTGCTCGGGTTTGTTTTCTTTTCGACCCTTTAGAACTGGAATTTAGCTTATTATTCTCTTTAAGTGAACATTTTTCTGGTTGAAATACACAGAAAAAATGGCGACACGGCAGTAAAAAAATCGTAAAAAATAGGGATTTTCATAGAAAAAAAAAGTACCTTTTTGATGTAAATAATTTTTGGTGTTAACATGGTCCGATTTGAATTTTTTCTTCTACGGAAGGAAGAACAAGCCTTCTTCTATCATACTCTCAATTTTGGTCAACTTGCGCCGCAGGGTCTCGGAGGAGATAGTATTAGTTGAAGGCTACCAAACCTGCCACACACAGACAACTTCATCTTTATAATAATGAAATTATTGTATACAGTTCTCAGGTGCACCACAACTTGTCAAAAGTGCGTATAAAGTATATGCAGTAATGTAAAAATGTCTGTATGAGTCAGATAGATGCTTGCACGTGTATGGAGGGGAGAAAATCAGGTGTAGTGTTGGCGAATCTCAGGAAGCATGGAAGTTTTGAAGGATGCAGTGCTCCGACAACTAACAACTGATGCTGGCAGTTTGTTCCATGCTTCAGCAACTCTTAGCGTGAAAAAAATGTTTTCGAAAGTCATGGGAGCTGTGCTGTTTTCTGACTTTGTAAATATGTCCACGGGTGTTAGACATGTGGAGTTTGAAAAGGTGCTCAGAGTTATTGTTTGTAAGAAGGTCAATAATTTTATGGGTGTCTGCCAAGTCAGCTGCCAGACGTCGGAGTTTCAATGTGTCCATGTCCAGGGAAGAAGTAAGGCGTTCAGAATATGGCAAATGCCTGATGGAGGATATATTTCTCTTGGTTGCACGTCGCTGGACGGCTTCCAGACGATTAATATCATGGGCAAGATAGGGGTTTTGTATATATATAGATTAGATTCAGGTTACACTGTGACACACCAAACATCGTCTCGTGGCACACCAGTGTGCCGCGGCATGCCGGTTGTGGAGCACTGACACGGACCTAGCAATTTTTAAGGAATTCCCTAACACGATGCAAAATATTTCGTTTTGGATTCATGCGTGCAAGGGAGATAATTGAAGTTACTGTATTTCTGTTGAGATGCTCTGTGTTTCTTTCAAATTATTTTAAATATAACAAAGAATTTAGTGAAATAACTTAGTTATCATTGAGCTAGTATTAGGAACATAAATTGTGACTAAGGTTTGGTGGAAGATTTTAATTCAGAACTTACGAAAACAAGACATTTGTACTCAGAGCTAGAGGCGGTTTCAGCTGGGTTGGTAACGAAAGGCTTAAAGATGGCCAACTCGATTTGTAATGTTAGCGGGTATGTGTGTGAGCTGGCAGAAACGTTAGCGCGCCGGACGAAATGCTGAGCGGTATTTCGTCTGCCGCTACGTTCTGAGTTCAAATTCCGCCGAGGTCGACTTTGCCTTTCATCCTTTCGGGGTCGATAAATTAAGTACCAGTTACGCACTGGGGTCGATGTAATCGACTTAATACCTATGTCTGTCCTTGTTTGTCCCCTCTGTGTTTAGCTCCTTGTGGGCAATAAAGAAATAGGTATGTGTGTATGTACGTCCTGTGTGTCTGTGTCGAGGTGACAGCTTATACGTGTGCGAAAAATAAAAAATATTGTGAATGGGATATACACACACGAATATTGTTCACACATTATATGTTCTTATAGATCAGTGGTTCCCAAAACGGTGAGGTAGAATGGGACAAACTTCCTTTTGTACCCCACCATAAATTAAAAGAAAAAAAAGACACGGTGGAAAATTGATTTCCTATCATGTCTTATGAGATTTTTTCAATGAAATTTTACAGAAATACTTTTCAAACGGCATACATTACGATTATAAAGAAATTTGTGGGGAAAATCTTTTCCAACGGGATGGGGAGAGGACTTCGGAAAATTCACAAAACCCGAGTTTTTCCCTCATAACTTTTAAGAAAATGGATTTTTTTTTCAATGAAATTTAAATAAATACCTTTGAAACGGCTTTCATTACGATTATAAAGTAATTTGTGGGGAAAATCTTGAGGTGGGGAGAGGACTTTCGAAAAATTCACTCCGAAAACACATTCAACTTTCTGCATATACCCTAGCGTAGTACTACTACACTATGTAGTGTTTATTTCTACCCACTTTCAATAATTGTTTCATTTTCAATTATTTTTACGCTTTTTAACCCTTCGTTGTTATTCTCATTATTTACTTTGTGTAAAAAATTATTTATTTTGTGTTTTATTTACTTTGCTAGGTAGTCGTTGTAGGATCGACTACTTACGACTAGCTAGCGCGGATGCGCAACTGCGCGTGTGCGCGCACCGGGACCACTGTTCGCTAGTAGTACCTATATATATATATATATATATATATAATATATATATATATATATATACATATATATACAGAAATATATATATACACATATATATACACACATATATACACACATATATATATATATATACACAAACACATAAACACACACACATATATATATATATATATATAGAATAAAACTTTATATATAAATAACGTGAAATTCACGAATTGACGAACACGGAAAACAGACAGTCATTCAGAGCCTTCATTCTTCAGTCAGAAACCGATTCATCATGGCAAATTTCGGCTGCTTAATTCTGAGATTTGCTCCAAAATATATATGTATCTGTAAAAAAAACACAAACTGGGACAAGAACGCAAAACATTTAGAAGACGATACAAAAAAAACGATACAGTTATGAGGGAAAAACTTGGGTCTTGTGAATCTTTCGAAGTCCTCTCCTCACCCAACTGGAAAAGAGTTTCCCAAAAATTTTTCTTTACAATCGTAATGTATGCCGTTTGAAAGGTGTTTCTATAGAATTTCATTGAAAAAAACCCCCCAAAAAAAACCCCCACACAACCCATTAGCTTTCTCTTCCCAACTGACAATTGACAAGACAACATGTGGTCACGGAATTCACCGAATTCAAAGTTTACCAATTTCCAAACTTTTTTTTTTTTTCTTACTGAATATTTCTTTTACATTGAATTTTTTTTTTTTTAATTCAAGCTGAAAAGTTTGGTGATTTTATCAGAATAAAGATTTCATTCATTTACTTATTTGTTCAAGATACTCTGCTCGGTATAATATGGTGCTTATGAGTCAAAACGAAAGATCACCATTTTTTTTTTTAAATGCAGCTTTCAAGGAGAGGTGCGTGGGATCTTTTCGGTTTGAACGGCAGTTTTTCTAGCGGTGTCATATGAAATTGTCACCCATAATTATGACTCTAGTATCGATCTATGGCATTTCAATCTGTTTTAGGGTTAGGAGTGGGGGGAAGGGTATCTTTTTTTCTTCACAAATGTAAATAAACCCAATCTGTTTCTTAAACGAGGGACATATTCATACGGCACAGAATGTTTTTCACCTCAATAGACGTCAGTGATTGGTTGAAATTGCAGAAATCGAAGAAAAAAAGCAACAAATATCTTACAAATTATAGAATTTTCTCAATAAAGCCAAGAGAAAAAGATGTTTTATAAGCACATTCTACCAGTATACGAAGTTTAAAATTTTTTAGTTACCTAGAAATTATGTTAAAAACTGCCGTTCAAACCGAAAAGATCCCTATTCTGTATTAGCCCCGATAATAAAATCACTGCACAAAATTAGCTTCTTTTTAATGCAAATACACAACTGAGATTTTTTTCCCCCCTTTTGTTCACCTTCGAAAGCATAAGGATGGGACGTTTGTAATAATAATACGCCATTCAGTGAAAGAAAACATCGCAAAACCGCTGCAGTGGAAGACATATTTATTTGTAGAATATGGTTGTAAATGTTATAGAACCTTATTTTTGTTTTGATTTGTAAAATAAATAAAGCAATCTTTGGCGATCTTTCGTCTCTAGTAGACCTTTCCGTCGATTTCCGTAAATTTTTTTTTTTTTTTACATATGGGCTTGCGGGAACTTTTGAAGTAATATACATACATATACACATACACCGAGTAAAAAATTTCAGTTATCTCTTTCTTTCACACATTACTCTGTCTCTTCACACACACTAACAGAAGCACTTCACTTACACAACATACTGTCTGTCTCCCACACCCCATCAAACACACACACACACATGTACATCAATGCTTCACATGCACGGTAACTTCAAAAGAACTTCCCTCGTCATAAAATCGCTTTCTCTTAGTCTCTTTCGCTCTCATTACTTCAAAAGTTCCCGCAAGCCCATATGTAAAAAAAAAAAAAAAAAATTTTACGGAAATCGACGGAAAGGTCTACTAGAGACGAAAGATTGCCCGTGTGGCTACATTTCGATATGAGTATGTTGGCTATTTTATGATCAGATTCATAGATATTGTTTTAATTTATACATATGTATATATACATATATATACACACACATATATATATACATGCATATATATACACACATATATATATATACATATACACATATATATATACATATATATATATATGCATATATATATACATATATATATATACATACACATATATATACATACATATATATATACATACATATATATATACATACATATATATATACATACATATATATATATACATACATATATATATACACATACATACATACATATATATATATAATACATACATATATATATACATACATATATATATACATACATATATATATACATACATATATATATATACATACATATATATATACACATACATACATACATATATATATATATATACATACATATATATACATACATATATATACATACATATATATATATATATAAATATATATATATATATATACATACATACATACATATTGATCTGGTGGACACACCAGTCAAATTGACTACATCCTCACCAGGAAAAGGGGAAGATGGCTATTCTGTTTAGAAGCAATTGTGGAGACAGATAGACTGTTGTAAGAGAACAGAATTGGAGCTAGTGAGAGTGAGACGTTGTCTGAAGCTGTTGGTAGGAATTTTTATTTCTCTCACTGACCATCCTTACTAATTGAGTCGTCACGAACTGCCTCTTTCAGTTGACGACAAGTTACTAACTCCTTTTTGCTTGGGGGTGTGCTTGCTTATATAAAGATCCAGAAGGATAGATATATCATTGAGAACAATAGATTTAGTCGGTGGTCTTGTTATCTCTATTCTAGCTTTTGGTGAAGTAGAAGAGGTTAGAAAGGGTCAAGTGGTGAAAAGACATTTTTTCAGCCTAGCTAAAGGCATCTGGAAAATGTAAAAAAATTGCTCTCAGAGAAAAACCATTGTTCCACCGTGGGAAAAGTTCTGAAGCAATGTCGATTTAAATTTGACTATGGTGGATCGAATCCGCTTCATGCATGCAAGATTCGCTACACTGTTGATATATGTATAGTAATTTAATTGTTCAACATCGTTCACTTAGATATCAGAGCTACAATCATTATAACTTAAATATTCAAGATCGTCCATACCTTCAAATATAATGAATAGCGTTGATATACTCACAGAAGTTTAAACGTTCAACATCGTCCGTTTAGAAATCAAAGGTACAGTCATAATCAAAATCATTCCATATCTTCAAGACTGTCCATATCATCCCCCGAGCGGCATGGCATTCTTTCGATATAACTCGACAAAATCAAAACACTTCACTTTGGGTATTTCCGTGGAATCAAATGACAGTTCGATTCTTGTTTTCTGCTTGGAAATTTGCGGATTTTACATACACACATGAAACAGGTAAGAACAAATATGCAAGGCTTTTTTTCTTTTTTTTTTTCTTTAAGTTTAAAATGAGACATTGCAGGCTTATCTGTTACTCCACAACCCACGGAAATAACCCTAAGTGAAATGTTTTGATTTTGTCGAATTATATCGAAAGAATGCCCCGAGCATATAATCTAAGCTGAGTGAGCTTAGTCAAACAATTCGTCCATATCGAAAAAAGCGTTAGACACACGATCGAGGTAGAGTGCACATTCAATTTCCTCTGCCAAGTCGAACTCAAGACCAGTGATATGGTCATTTTCACATTCAATTTCCTCTGCCAAGAGGACATCAGCGCCGAACAAACGATCGTATTCTTGTTCACATTCAATTTCCTCTGCCAAGAGGACATCAGCGCCGAACAAACGATCGTATTCTTGTTCACATTCAATTTCCTCTGCCAAGAGGACATCAGCGCCGAACAAACGATCTAAGTTGAGTGAACATTCAATGTCATAGGCCAAATCGTCCATTACGGGATCATTGTGACTTGAATAACGTTTCGCGCCATTTGGACTCCTGACCGTTCCACCACGACTAGATGGACATCGAATTCTTATACTAGCACCATCGTTCTTCGTTGTGAACTTCGATTTATCACGGGGCCTCACAACTTTCGCCTCGATCTTAAAGTTTGGTTTGCTACGACGTTGCACTTCTTTCAGAACGTAAAGCTTTCTATTGTCACAAGCGTAGTATTTCCCATATTCTTTGAAAACTGCTGTTTTTGTCATGTTGTCTGGCATAGTTTCACCACCGATAATAGTTGAAATCACTTTTTCTAATGTTTCTCCGTTATGAAATGTGTTGCTTATAGAATCCTGAGAATAGCGGATCTCATCTGGACTTAGTTCGGTGCACATCGTGTTCGAATGGGTGGGCAGTTATGGAAATTATAGAATTCAACTAATTTTATATCTCGTGAAAAAAAGTAGTAATAATAACGAGAGACAAAGTATTAAACAGAATCTAATGTCGATCGAGATAGATGTGAAGCAATGTAATCCAGTCAGTAATTATTTTCTTGGAATTGAGACACAGCTGATATTGTGAATGTACAGCCTTGTAAAAGCACGAGCTGTGACTAACAAACTTACAGTTGGATGGCAGAAAGAGAAAGTGTGTCTGTGTGTGTGAGTCAGTTTCGTAGTAAACAAGTAGATTTCCTAGAAACTAAAGTGAAAGTAAAAATTTCCAGCTAACAAGGGAGATAACTTTGTAGATAATATCCGCTACAAATAAATACTGACCATATACTTTTCACACACACACGCACTATGCGTTTGCTTTATATTTTCAGTCATTTGACTATGGCCATACTGGAGCACCACTTTCAATTAAAATCCACCCCAGTACTTATTCTATCGGTTTCTTTTCCCGAACCGTTAAATTACGGGGACGTAAACACACCAGCACCGAGTATCAAGCGATGATGCGGGGACCAAACACAGACACACAAGTATATATACACGACGGGCTTCTTTCAGTTTCCGTCTACCAAATCCACTCACATGGCTTTGGTCGGCCCGAGGCTATATAGAAGACACTTGCCCAAGGTGCCCCGCAGTGGGACTGAACCCGAAACCATGTGGTTGGGAAGCAAGCGTCTTACCACACATCCAGTTTCAGTCATTAGACTGTGGCCATGCTGGGGCACTTCCTTGAAGGGTTTTGTCAGAGAAATTGATCTCCCACCCGTACTTATTTTGGCAGAATTCTTTAAGTACGCCATATAGACTTTCAAGATTTATTTTCTCGAATCTTCAGAAAATTTTTGCTAGTTTGTATCCTATACACGGGAATTCAAACGATTGAAAAAAAAAAAAAAAAAGTTTTAAATCTTTCGAAATTAAAAAAATTATGGTCACAGTCCTAAATACAGACAATAGGGAATTTTCAGAAAATTTCAGCGAATTTGTGTCCTGCACTCGGAAATTTATATGATTTTGCAAAAACCAAAATCAAGAAGAAAAAAAAAAATTGGCGCATGATTTGAGGGCTTATTAGCTGTTATTTTTAGCACATCTCACACCGTCTTCGTTTCTTTGTCACTCTGGCGTATTGTTTTTCAATATCTTTCCCCTCATTCGTTCTGAGTTCAAATCCCGCCGAGGATGACATTACCTTTCACCCTTTCAGGGTTGATAAATTAAGTACCAGTTGCGTACTGGGGTCGATTGGTCCCCCCTCTCCAAAAAACAATATCGGGTCTTATGCCAAGAGTAGAAAAGAATATTTTTCGCCTCATTAACACATTTAATGGTTTTTTTAAAAGTTATAAGGGGTTATTTGGTTGGTGTACAGCAGAATTCACCCCACCCATTTTTTTTAAAGCCTGGTAATTATTCTGTTTGTTTTGCCGAACCGCTAAGTTTCAGAGACATAAGAGAGCCAACACGGTTGTCAAGCAGTGGTGAAGCCAACACACACTATATATATATATATATATCTATATATAAACGGCAGTTTGTCTGTCAGGTTGTACCCTCACCCTAACCACGGCTTTCAACCGATTCTGATGAAACTTGACACACACATAGCCCAATGTCATAATTCAAAACTAACGCAGCGAAAATTTTGAAAAGTCTCCCCAGTTCTGAAAAAACTCGAGAAATTCGACATGGGGTCGAGAATCTAAGCTTTTTATTTGCAACACATTTTCTAGTGTAGTTTTCGCAACTTGCAATCGATTTTCACCAAACTCATGGTGAAGCTTAATGTTACCCTAAGAAACTTAATTCTGACATTAGTTTTCCATGCAATACCTTACCATCAGAAAAAATCGATAAAATCATGCCATTTTGGGAAATCGCGTTCAAATTCAAGATGACATATTTTCGACAGCATCTTTCACAAATTGGCAGGAATTTTTTTAAAATTCACAGCATCATGTCTGCTCCAGGGGCTCTTACATACCCGGGCAATGCCGGGCTATGCTGCTAGTATATATATATGTGTGGGTGTGAGAGAGAACCACCGGCTTCTTTCAGTTTCCGTTTAACAAATACACTCACAAGAGTTTTGTTAGCCTGAGGCTGTGAAGGAAGATATTTGTCGAAGATGCCGCCAAGTGGGACTGAACCCGAGCTTACAAGATTAGGAAGCAAGTTTCTTGGCACACAGCCACCAGCTCAGTAAGAACGTTGCGAAGAAAAAATTACAAATGGACAAAAATAAAAATTCCTTTTACCATTGTTTCTGCAACCATTTCGCCATTTAAATTTTAAAGTCTTGTAGATTTTTACTGTCCAAGCTAGGCGTAGGAGTGGCTGTGTGGTAAGACACTTGCTTCCCAACTACATGGTTCTAGGTTCAGTCCCACTGCATAGCACCTTTGGCATTTATCTTCTATGTCCTTGGGCTGACTAAATTCTTGAGCAGAAAGAAGCTCATCGTGTGTGTGTGTGTCATTGCATCTGTGTGTCCCACCAATGCTCGACAACCAGTGTTTACGTCCCCATAACTTTGCAGTTCAACAAATGAAGATTCGTAGAATAAGAACCGGACATTAAGAAAAAGGAACGGGGTTGATTCACTTGGCTAAAAGTTCAAGGTGGTGCCCCAGCATGGCCAAACTGACAACTGAAACAAGATTTTTTTTATGCATTCTGTTATAAATTTGAGGGGTGTTTCTCTGTCCATTATGTTTTTATGTTCGTTAACTCCTCCTGTGTGTATATGTGTGTATATATATATATATACAGAGTGGGCCAGAATTCATGACTCGTTAATTATATTTATTAATACACACAGTAAGAAATAAAATAATAAATTTAAACAATACAATAACAATAAAATAGGCATATATATAACTAATAAGTGAGTCATAAATTCTGTCCCACCCTATATATAGATAGATAGGTAGGTAGGTAGGTATGTATTCCGGGTGTCCCAAAAGAGACCAATGTAATAAGTAGTAGTCTCACAATGAATAAGTCCCGGGTTTGATTTCTTTGACTAAAACCCTTTAAGGCAGTGCTCCAGCATGGCTGCAGTCAAATGACTGTAAGAAGCAAAAGAATATATACGTATGCACATTCAATTGAATATCTTTGTTACTGAAACAAAAAGTGCAGTGAGCATTTAAACAAGGTACACTTTAACATCCTTAACAATTTTATTTCGTATATATATTTCTCTTCATGTAAGAGAATAATATGAATGTTTTCACATCATCAGAAATATTCACAACTAAGTCTTTCTTTTTAAAAAAAAAAAACCTAACTGTAGATTTATCTCCATTATACATGTTTCAGGTAATCATTTCATTTGTAAATGAAGTGTTTACTAAATGAAGAGGGTGAAGCTACCCTCTTGGATATAAATTTCAAACTGTCAACTAAGAAAACCATGCATACAATAAATAAGCAAATACATACAAAAACAAAACACTATTTTTTTTTTCTCTCTTTTGTACGTGTGTCTACAAAGATAAAAAGCTGAGGTTTAAAGCTTTCTTTTGAGATGGGTGAAAGGAAGAGATCGTGATTTTACAGGAGGGAAACACAAGGCTGTGATAAGCTTTGAGACAGTCAAATGGTAGAAAGCAAGCATGAGAGCAGAAATGGACTTTTGTTTCAAGAAGCGGGTCACATGAGACTCGGCTCATCATCAGGCAGGCCACACTCCTACAAAACATTATTTTCTTCAAAAAATTTGGCGTGCTATTTAGAACGTTCAGCAGGCGTGAGTTCTTGGCCCATGGCTGCATTGGAACAACATCATCGTTTGCTGACATCAACGTTGTCTTTCGTACTTTTTTTTTCCTGCGGGACAAGGTGACGGGGGGTCAATAAATAAAGTATTAGTTGAAAGCTACCGGACTGGCAGAATCATTAAAATGCCTTGTGATATTTGTTCTGGATCTTTGTATTCTGAGTTGAAAATCCCACTGCGCTCTACCAGCAACCAAGAATGGATTCAGGGTCCTACTACATACACACGCCAATAGATTGGTATGCCACCATGTATGTGCACAACAGTATGTACACACCATGGCTAGCATTACAGCAATCCATGGTATTCAACCTGCAGATGAGACCCTATAATCACAATGATGATGATGATGATGATAACAATGATGATGATGATGATAATGATGATGGTGTCATACGCACACATTTTCCACAAGTATTAACAATGTAAGTAATGTGAAATGGTTGCAAACAGGAAATTGAAACACAATTGACCGAACAAACACATACTTGTATATACATATATGTGTTTGTGTGTGTTTACATATGCATATATATAAATACAAACACCTACAAACTAATATACATACATATATAAATGCACATGTATACATACGAACTTGCATATACATATAAACACACACACAAATTACATATACATATATATATATATATATACACATATATATATATATATATATATATATAATATATATATATATATATATATATATATATATAATTGTTACAGATATAGGGTAAAGAATTATTAATTTAATAATTAATAAATTTTACCAAGTAGTTTCAGTATGGAAAAAAAAAAACCCATTATCGGTAAAAACTTGTACAAAAAATTTTTTTTATATAATTATAAATATAATTAAGGGTTTAACAAGTTGCTTCACCACATACCTAAAATTTAGAAATAGCAGCCAAAAGACAGCTAATTCTTTTAACTACAAATATGATTCCACCATCTTTTGGCAGCTATTTCTAAATTTTCGGGATGTTGCTAAACCCTTAATTATATATATATATATATATATATATATATATATATACCACCAAATAAGTTAAGGGTTGTGGATCCAACCCACTAAGGGATAATACTTATCCAATATACTGTTGGTATAATACCCAAATTATTAATACACAAGTGTTTTTAATTGCAATGCAATGAACTCACTTATTGTATTAAATGGGTGAAAGTAAAGAAATATTTTACCATTAATTTATATTACAAATAAGAAAATGGAGAAACACATTAGTTGGTTCATCAGCTTTAGGATATTAGAATGTTGTCTTATTTAATTAACAAAACTATAACCATAATAACGTACATATATACAGTATAAAATTCAATACATTTAAGATAAGAATACAAATAGTTATTAAAAAAACATTAATATATATTGTTAGAATCGTTAAAATTCCTTACAGAAATATTTGTATTCTTATCTTAAATGCATTGAATTATATACTGTATATATGTATGTTATTATGGTTGTAGTTTTGTTAATTAAATACGACAACATACTAATATCCTAAAGCTGATAAACCAACTAATGTGTTTCTCCATTTTCTTATTTGTAATATATATATATATATATATACCGAAATGCAATTCGAAAGAGCCCGCCATTTACATAGATGCATGATGGGTAAACATTTCCATATGCTACGATGGAGGCGATGGTTGTCTATCTGGTATGATGTTTATGTTTATTCATGATATATTTTGGATCGCTTCACTGAAGAGCAAGGTATGTGGATAATGCGTTAATTGCGAAATCACAGGTGATATGGAGCTAAATTCTGTTTTTAAATGACTCGCTTCGAGAATTGCATTCGGTACGATTTGTTTATATTTGGTATTTATGACTTTAAGAGTTTCTCCTAGCGTGTTGCATTTATGTGTAATAATGCCCTCTATACAATATATATATATATAGATAGATAGATAGAAACACACACACACACACACATACATACAAACAAACACACAAACATAAACAGAAATACAGTTAAAAACACACATAATTATTCTTACAAACATACACACATGTATACATCTTCCACTGGTTTCAGCCAATGCACTGAAGCCATCATTACAGACCATTTTTAAAGGTTTAACACCACAACACATTTTCAATATGCAACCGATTTTATCAATATCTGTTTATCGAGTGGCTAGGTCACCTTTTTGGCACAATCATTGATACATCTACACAAATATAAATTACCCTAATTTTAACATTTTTTGTCCCATGCTCGCTCCCGTAGGATGGGTCACGATGGACTGAGAGAGTTACTAGCCCTCTTAGATGGGACCGGAATTGTATCTCTCTCATGCGTTCCATTTCCTATGTCTTAATGGTCTTCTCTGTTGCATATCTACTGTAATAATACTCTTGTGTCTTTCTCCGTCACAACATATGAATGAGAAAGGAAGGGGTGATAGATGAATAAGGAAGGGGTGATGGCAAACTGGCAGTGGGAGTGTTTGTGTGAGTATATGTGTGCGTGTGTGTGTGTATGTGTGTGCAATGGAAGTGGGATGGTGAATATTCAATGCTGAAAAGAAAAATCAAACAGCATTTCAACTCTCTGTTAGTATATATCTGTATGTGAATTATGTGTTAACTAGCGTTCTTTCAGTAAGAAACGATGATCGATGTCACGTCTCAAAAGACAACCACTAAATAACATTGACAAGCGTATTGATTTGATTGACCATCCATATTTATAAATAAAATACTACAATTAGCTGTCAGTTTTGATGGCACAGGGCCAGCTAATTTATATATATAAATATATCTATATAGACACACACATATATGTACATATATATTTACACATGTGTGTGTATGTGTGTGTGTATATATATATATATATATATATATATATGCATATATATGTGTAACTATATATAAATATATACATATATATGTATAAATATATACATAATATATATACATCTATAAAATATATTATATATATATATATATAAATATATACATATATATGTATAAATATATACATAATATATATATGTATATATATATATATATATATATATATAAATATATACATAATATATATACATCTATAAATATATCTATATATATATATATATAAATATATACATAATATATATACATCTATAAATATATATACATCTATAAATATATATATATATATAATATAAATATATACATAATATATATATGTATATATATATATATATACACACGCACACACACACACATATATATGTATGTATAACTATCAGTCTATCTATCTATCTATCTATCTATCTATATGTGTGTATGTGTATATATGTATGTGTATATGTGTCTCTCCTTGCCTTGACATCACGTCATAGTTGGAAAGACAAATCTTCCTCATACAACCAATGTCCCTCCTTGCAATCTTCCATGAAAGACACTGTCTGTCTGGCCACAAGGAAATGTTATCCTTCCTTGGAAGCAGGTGTCTAAACCGTAACAGACTGGAAAAGCAGATGTAAAAACTATGGTGATGATGAAGAGTGATGAGGAAGCTGGCAGGGTGACAGATAGCCTGGGAAGGATGTGGGCAATGGCGTGGGCGGTGGCAACAGTGCTTGGTCACCGACAGAATTGCTGGTGTTGGTGCTGCTGATGGTGAAGGTGGTGGCATTATTACCTAATGGATTTCTTCCTTTCTTTAAGACCATAGTGTGTGTGTGTGTGTGTGTGTGTATGTTTAATCTGAGTGAGATTTGGCTGCTATTTCTAACAGGTCGGCAGAGCGACGGCATAGAAGTACCTGTTGTCTCTTAGTGAACAAACGACACGATGACGGAGATGACAGTCACGATGAAGGTGGCGGCGATGATGATGATGATGATGACGATGATAATGACGGTGATGTTGTTGTCATCGTTGGCATTGTTGCTAATGGTGACGAGGGTATTGATGCTGTTCTTCTCGTAGTCATTGCTGCTGCTGCTGTTGTTGCTGCTGCCGCAGCTGTTGATGATGAAGATGACGATGACATTGGTGGTTGTGATGGTGGTGGTGGTGGTAGTCCAGTCGTTGGTGACGGTGATGACGTTGCAGCTGCTGCTGTTTTTGGCGTCCTCGTTGTTGCTGGTGGTGGTAGTGACGGTGGCAATGATGACGGCGGTGACGGTGGCGACGTTGACGATGACGACGGGTAGTGGTAGTAGTAGTAGAAGGAAGTGGTGGAGGAGGAGGAGGTAGTGGATTGCATCGCTGCCCTCGGTCGTGTCGGATATGCCTCAACAATGAAGGACGGAGCTGCAGTATAGTCCGTAGTGACAGTGGTTCTGGTTGTAGTGGCAGTAGTACTGTCAATAGTAGTAGTAGTAGTAGTAGTAGTGTCGATGGTTTTGTCAGCAGTGATGTTGGTGGTGGTAGTAGTGTTGTCAATGTCATCGGTTGTGGTACCAGTGGTAATAGTTATGGTACTGTCACCGATGGTGGTGGTGGTGGTGATGGTGGCGGAGGCAGTGTTCATTGTGGTGTTGGCACTGACGGTGGTGGCAGATGAACAGTCAGTGGTGGTGGTCACGGCGGGGATGTCGGCGGCGGCGGCGGAAGCCACGTAGACGGTGGCTGGCAGGATCGTACCAGACGGGCTGCCAGGGTCGCCGGGAGGCGGCGTGGCCGGGGAGAGCGACAACGAGGGAGGACTGGGCGGCACGTCGAGCGACAACGAGGGAGGACTGGGCGGCACGTCGAGCGACGTCTCGCACGAGGAAGGGGACAGCGTGGAGCACGGGTAGGACGGGGAGGTGTAGGAGGCCGGCGAGATGTAGGAGGAGGTCGGCGGCGAGGCGAAGGAGCAGAGGGACGGGGAGGAGAGGGGCGAGCCAGGCGACAGGGACAACCTCGACGTCGACGGCAGGGGAGGGGGAGGAGGAGGAGGAGGGAGGGGCGGCGGCGGCGGCGCTGGTGGCGGAGGAGGGGAGGAGGCCGTCGGGGGTGGGGACGCCGAGGACGGCCGATCCTGATCCTGACCGTCGGGTTGCTGTGGTAGTGCTGCCGTTGTCGCCGCTGATATTGTCGGTGATGTTGTTGCCGTCAACGGCAGGGAAAGGTTCAACTGGGGCTGGGAGGGCGATGGCTGCAGTAATAACAAATCACTGAGATGTCGGGCCAGCAGCTTGCGGTCCACTTTCTGGTTGAATTTCTCACCTGTTTCAAGAGGAAAGAAGTAAAAAAATAATCACATAATTACCAACCAAAGTTAATTAATCAATTATCTTTTACTTGTTTCAGTCATTAGACTGTGGCCATGCTGGGGCACCACCTTGAATAATTGTTTAGTAGAATGAATCAAATCCAGTACTTCATTTTTTACTAAGCCTGGGAATTATTCTATCAGTCTCTTTTACTGAACTGCTAAGTTTTGGGGAAGTAAACACACCATCATCGATTGTCAAGCGATGGTGGTGGTGGGGGGACAAACACAGACACAAAGACACATGCACACACACTCCCCCCCCACACACACATATATGATGGGCTTCTTTCAGTTTCCTTCTACTAAATCGACTCACAAGGCTATGGTTGACTTGAGGCTATAGTAGAAGACACTTGCCGAAGGTGCCACGCAGTGAGACTGAACCCAGAACCATGTAATTAGGAAGCAAGAATATATATATACATATGATAAATTCAACATTGGTTGATAAATCTTGTTCGACATATGAAATCTCACCTGGTTGTCGTCTTACCTGTTTACAATTTTACCTCAAGATTGGCACGTAAAAGGCACCATCCGAACGTGGCCGATGCCAGTGCTGCCTTGACTGGTGTCCGTGCTGGTGACACGTAAAAAAGCACCAACTGACCGTGGCCGTTTTCCACCCTCTGCTGGCCCCTGTGCCAGTGGCACGTAAAAAGCACCCGCTACACTCACGGAGAGGTTGGCGTTAGGAAGGGCATCCAGCTGTAGAAACACTGCCAGATCAGACTGGAGCCTGGTGCAGCCTCATGACTTCCCAGACCCCGGTCGAACCGTCCAACTCATACTAGCATGGAAAACGGACGTAAAATATAGGTATAGGTAAATATATATACATACAAAGAGAAAGAGAGAGAGAGATTTCACATCGGCCTCAATCTCTGTAAATTGCAATGGCAAATGTTCCAGTTGATTTGATCAATGGAAAAGCCTGCTTTTGAAATTAGGGGTCAAATGTCTGAGCACCCCACAGACATGCGTAGTAACCCTTAACATAGTTCTCAGGGAGATTCAACATGTCACTGAATGTGACCAAGCTGGCCCTTTGAAATATACATACAACTTTTCTTTGCTAGTTGAGCAGACTGGAGCAATGTGAAATAAAGGGTCTTGCTCAAGGACACAGTGCACTGGTGGGAATTGAACTGGGGACCTTTCGACTATGGGCCATGTGCCTTCATTTCTACATTTCAAGTAGAGACATAAGATAGTGATGCAAAAGGGGTGAGAGAGGAATGAAAGAGAATCGAGAATGAGAAAGGGAGAGAAAGAAAAAGAGTAAGAGAGAGAATGAGAAAGAGAGAAAATGAGAAAGAGAATGAGAGAGAAAAAGAGTGAGAGAGAGAGAAGAGAGAAAGTAAGGAGAGAAAGTAAGGAGAGAGAATAAGGGAAAGACTAAGAGAGAGAGAATAAGAGAGAGAGAGAGAATGAGAAAGAGAGAGAATGAGAAAGAGAATGAAAGAGAAAAAGAGAGTAAGAGTGAGAGAGAGAGAAGAGAGAAAGTAAGAAGGAGAGAGAATAAGGGAAAGACACTAAGAGAGAGAGAATAAGAGAGAGAGAGAATGAGAAAGAGAGAGAATGAGAAAGAGAGAGAATGAGAGAGAGAGGAGAGTGAGAATGAGAGAGAGAGGGAAAATAAGAGAGAAAGTAAGAAGAGACTAAGAGAGAGAATGAGAAAGAAAGAGAGAATGAGAGAGAAAAGAGAGCAAGAGTGAGAGAAAGAGAGAAAATAAGAGAGAAAGTAAGAAAGAAAGAGAATAAGAGAAAGAGAAAGTAAGAGAGAAAGGGATAAAAGCGAGTGTAATATACTTACCATCCCAATCCCACAATTTGAAGATGTCCAGCAAAGCTGTATTGTTGTTATTGAGGTACAAAGTACGGATGGTCAGATTGGTGATGGTTTTCTCATCTTCTTCCACTGTTCCAAAGAAAACATGGAGATAAATTCCAGGTTACACATGTGGCAGCACAACATAGAAATTACAGCAGTCAGAGAACACGTCATGCCATTTATAATTGACACAACTGCAACTGTAGTATAAAGATTGTTTGCCCACCTAACACGGCAGTCCTGGTTTAGGACGAATGTGGCTGTAATTTAGCCCCAGGAGACATCGTCTCCAGCTGGCTATACGACACGATCTGTGTCCTTATATTTTCGAACAAGGGAATTTAGCACCCCCCCCGCCTCGACTCAAAACAATATCTGTGCTGATGAAGGCAAATAACCCGGAAAGATACGTGCCCAAGTTACCACACAGTGGGACCGAACCCAGAACCATGTGGTTTGGGAAGTATACTTCTTACCACACAGCTTCAAAGACACTGCAGTAGAGAACTGTGAAGGGTCTTGATAAATTAGAAATCTTACCTGCTGAGGGCAGTATGCAATACGCTATGATATCACGAAGAGCCTTTAGCTTAATGTTCTCGGTGTTATTTTTCGTTACTGTTCTCACGTGCTTCTCTGTCAATTCACTTTCTGATTCGTTCCTGAAATAGTGGAAAAACAATTTCATTTTAGACACACCAACATACACACACATATAGACTGAAGTCTAGTGCAGCCTTCCAGCTTGCCAGCCCAGGTCAAACTGTCAAACCCATTCCAGCATGGAGAACAGACGCTAAATGTTGTTGATAATATATATATACTAGCAGTATCGCCCGGCGTTGCTCGGGTTTTGTAAGGGAAATAACTATATAAGCATTTTTAGAGAGTTACTTCCCTTATATAAACCGAGCAAAAAATGCATTAAAAATATGAAAAAATGATAGTAAATTTTTTTTAAAATTGTAGACTCATCGTAGACGCACACTAATACCCAGAAGGGCTCGATATGAATCACGACTATAAGACAACCACTTTTGGTTAAACTGCACTGCAAAATGTGGGAGTAGTTAGGAATCTAAATCGGAGGAGACAGACTCTCACACAACTTCAGTTTTATATATATATATATATATATATAATATATATATATATAATATATATATATATATATATACATACAAAGGGGAGCTGATAAGTTCCTGGCTTTAAAGGTATTGCAAATGTCTTGGTTGGAGGCCCAAACTTCCGAGTTCTTTTACAGGGCTTAGAAAAACTGAAGGACCACTGATATAAATGTGTGAATCTGAGAGGGGAATATGTTGATTAAAATCATAATTAACTGATCCTCTTGTATTTTCTTTTCCCCAAAGCCAGGAATTTTCCAAGCAGATCAAGTAACCCTGACACTACCATTGGTCCAATGGTGCTGGTGATATATGTCTGTGTGTCCGAGACATCTCGGAGGTAAAAACTTCCATGGAGATAGATAGGAAAGAGTGAAGAAAAAGAATTTGAATTAGGTAGGAAGTGGTTAGTGGTGGTCACGGTGGTGGTAGTAGTAGTGGTGGTAATGGTGGAGGTGTTAGTGATGATAATGGTGGTGGTAGTGGTAATGGTGGTGGTAGTAGTGATAATGGTGATGTTAGAAGTGGTGGTAATCGTGCTGGTGGTAGAAGTGATAATGGTGTTTGTGGTAGTGGTGGTATTGGTGGTGTTGGTGGTAGTGGTGGTAATGGCGGTGGTATTAGTGAAGATAATGGTGGTGGTGGTGGTAATGGTGGTGGTAGTAGTGATAATGGTGATGTTAGAAGTGGTGGTAGAAGTGATAATGGTGTTGGTGGTAGTGGTGGTAATGGTGGAGGTGTTAGTGATGATAATGGTGTTGGTGGTAGTGGTGGTGTTGGTGGTAATGGCAGAGGTGTTAGTGGTGGTATTAGTGATGATAATGGTGGTGGTGGTGGTGGTAATGGTGGTGGTAGTAGTGATAATGGTGATGTTAGAAGTGATAATGGTGTTGGTGGTAGTGGTGGTAATGGTGGTGGTGGTGGTAGTAGTGGCAGTAATAGTGACGTTCATGTTGGTGGTAGTGGCACTAGTAGTGATGGCAGTGGTAGTGGTGGCGATGGTGGTGGTAGTGGTGGTGGTGACTCACCTGAGCTGTCTCTTCTGTATGATGGGGTTTGTGACGTCCTCGATTGGCTTCAACTTAACGTGGTTCGCAGACTGACGCATCGTAGACAGGTAATCAGAATGCACCATTTTGATGTCCTCGTGGACGGTCTACGGCGATAGAATTGACACCGATAAGAAAAACAACAACAACACCAAGAACAAACAAAAACAACAACAAAATATTCACGTGGCTGTGTGGTAAGTAGCATGTTAACCAACCACATGGTTCCGGGTTCAGTCCCACTGCGTGGCACCTTGGGCAAGTGTCTTCTGCTATAGCCCCGGGCCGACCAATGCCTTGTGAGTGGATTTGGTAGACGGAAACTGAAAGAAGCCTGTCGTATATATATATATATGTGTGTGTGTGTGGTGTGTGTGTTTGTGTGTCTGTGTTTGTCCCCCTAGCATTGCTTGACAACCGATGCTGGTGTGTTTACATCCCCGTCACTTAGCGGTTCGGCAAAAGAGACCGATAGAATAAGTACTGGGCTTACAAAGAATAAGTCCCGGGGTCGATTTGCTCGACTAAAGGCGGTGCTCCAGCATGGCCGCAGACAAATGACTGAAACAAGTAAAAGAATAAAAGAAAGAATAAAGAACAATCCAGGCAGTAACAATAACAATAACAATTGCCACAATCTTAACTTACCTTGTTGGCTATTATGCACGGAGACTGAAGAATGGTGTCTGGAGCATTCTCATTCAGCCATAGAGTTTGCTCCAGCTGGCCAACGGTCATTCTTTGGGCAGGATCAACATGTAGCAAGCTGAATAAAGGCAAAAAAAAAAAAAAAAGAAAAAAGAAAAATGAAAAAAAAGAAGGGTGACTGCTTGCATCACCAACATCATCATCATCATCATCATCATCATCATCATCATCATCATCATCATCATCATCATCACCACCACCACCACCATCACCATCATCATCATCATCATCATCATCATTTAACATCCAATTTTCCATGCTGGCATGGGTTGGATGGTTCGACATGGAGCTAGCCAGGTATAACACTGCACCAGACTTCACTATCTGTTTTGGAATGGTTTTTGTGGCTGGATGGCCATGTAAAAAAAAAAAAAAACCCCAAAAAACAAATATAAGTTGGGTGAGTGCAGTAACAGAGGTGGTGGTGGTGGTGGGTTTTGTTGCTGCTGCTGGTGAGAATGGCGGTGATGCCAGTGGTGTTGGTGACTGTGGTGGTAGGAGAAGGGCAAATATGGTGGTGGTAGGTGATGATAATGCTGCTGCTGCTGATGATGATGATGATGATAGTGGGAGTCTAGGACATTTATTCCCCATGGACAATACCCCACCCCCAAGGACAACAGATAGTAATAATTTAAAACTTCTTAATATATTGGAGAGGGGGTATTTAACCAGGGTGTGTGTGTGTGGAATGGGGGGAGGGTAATTGTCCTATGGGGGGAATTGTCCTGATAGATAGTGGGTGATAGCAAGAGTAATGGTGGTTATGTTAAGAGAATATACAACCACTGTGAAGGTAGTGGTGGTGGTGATGTTGGTGGTGGTGTTGGTGGTGGTGGTGGTGATATTGGTGGTGGTGTTGGTGGTGTTGGTGGTGGTGGTGATGTTGGTGGTGGTGATGGTGGTGGTGGTGATGGTGGTTATGTTTGTGATGGTGGTGATGTTGGTGGTGGTGATGTTGGTGGTGGTGTTGGTGGTGGTGGTGTTGGTGGTGGTGGTGATATGGTGGTGGTGTTGGTGGTGTTGGTGGTGGTGGTGATGTTGGTGGTGGTGATGGTGGTGGTGGTGATGGTGGTTATGTTTGTGATGGTGGTGATGTTGGTGGTGGTGTTGGTGGTGGTGGTGTTGGTGGTGGTGATGTTGGTGGTGGTGTTGATGGTGGTGGTGATGTTGGTGTTGGTGGAGGTGGTGATGGTGGTGGTGGTGATGGTGGTGGTGGTTATGTTGGTGGTGGTGGTGATGGTGGTGGTAGTGGTTATGTTGGTGGTGGTGATGTTGGTGGTGGTGATGGTGGTGATGTTGGTGGTGGTGATGTTGGTGGTGGTGATGGTGGTGGTGATGTTGGTGGTGGTGATGGTGGTGGTGGTGATGGTGGTTATGTTGGTGGTGGTGGTGATTATGGTGGTGATGGTGGTGGTTCTGTTGGTGGTGGTGGTTATGTTGATGGTGGTGATGTTTGGTGATGTTGGTGGTGATGTTGGTGGTGGTGATGTTGGTGGTGGTGATGGTGGTTATGTTGGTGGTGGTGGTGATTATGGTGGTGATGGTGGTGGTTCTGTTGGTGGTGGTGGTTATGTTGATGGTGGTGATGTTGGTGGTGGTGATGTTGGTGGTGGTGATGTTGGTGGTGGTGATGTTGGTGGTGGTGATGTTGGTGGTGGTGATGGTGGTGGTGGTTACGTTGGTGGTGGTGGTGATGGTGGTGGTGGTTATGTTGGTGGTATCTCTCCTCAAATTATACGACTTACCTCTGTACAATGTCCTTAGCCGAATTTGAGATGAACTCCCAGTCCTGTTCTGGGAAGTCGTACTGACCAGTGAGGATTTTCCGACGCATTGCCAAGCTTAGGGGACGCGAGGGAGTTTCTGAGTAAAACGGGGGATAACCACACAACATTATATACAGGATCACTCCAAGACTCCACATATCACAACTCTGTATTTAACAAAGAAGGCAGATGATTAAAGATTAACGACTGTAGTTGAGTGATTGAAAAAATGGTTTGAAACTTATCTAGGTAGTCTGGTATGTATATATATAAAATATGAATTAGAGATAAAACCACCATTATGCAACTCAAACAGTGATAGACATAAACCAATACATAAATAACAAATAATATAACTACAATTAATATAAAATATAATATATATATATATAAATATTAGCAATGATACAGAGGAACAGGGCCATGAAGACAGGATGGAGGAGTGAAAACAAGGCATAGTGTATAAAGGTTTCTTCCGCAGGGCCCACTAGATCCAGTCTTAACATGCAGAAGGTAGGCAAGCTCTAAAAATATGCTAATTTACCCATAGCAGGGATCCTAAGAGGTGCCACTACACAGGGTCAGAGAAGACCTCAGAACAAATAGTGGCGAACAGGGGTAGTTCCACACTACTCGAAAACTTGGAATTTCCAAATGAAGGATCCACCACCGGATGCAGTTTGAAGTCATACCCAGGACAGTAAATATGCATACATGCACACACATGTGGGGGGGGGGGGAGAGAGGGAGAGAGAGAGAGAAAATCTGCTTACCTTGTCATACATACATGGCTTTGAGGTCTGTATAATACCATGTTTTATCTGGTTCTGGAACAAGTAAGCTTCTAATACCTGATACAGATACAAAGAAAGAAAGAAAGAATGAATGAATGAATAAATAAATAAATAAATAGTAAAGACCCACTTTGGTCATGAATGACCGTGGGATTGCACCTATGAAGTTCTCCGACAAAGCACAATCCCAGGCAAAGCTATTTTATGGAAGACCAGCAGTCGCCCATGCATACCAGCCTCTCCTCTCCATGCCGCTGATGTTATCCAAGGGAAAGGCAAAGGGCCCGATACAGCTTGGCACCTGTGATGCTGCAACTCATTTCTACAGCTGAGTGAACTGGAACAACGTGAAATAAAGTGTCTTGCTCAAGAACACAACACACAGCAAGACACTTCATTTCACAGAAATAAATGGATGAATGGATGGATGCATACATACATAGATATCAGCCTCATCATCATTTAATATCCACTTTTCTATACTTGCCTGGGGCAGACAGAGTTTATTTATGGCAGATTTTTCTCTGGCTGGATGCCCTTCCAGTCACCCACCCTCGCCTCTTTCCGAGCAAGGTAATACTTCCAGATGGCCAGACATGTTTTTGCAGAATATTGGAAATGAATGACATTGCTTGTATTCTTTTATTCTTTTACTTATTTCAGTAATTTGACTGTGGCCATGCTGGAGCACCACCTTTAGTCGAACAAATCGACCGCAGGACTTATTCTTTGTAAGCCTAGTACTTATTCTGTTGGCCACTTTTGCCGAACCGCTAAGTTGCGGATATTGATGGTAATGTGCACAAAATATATGATATAAAATAACTAAAATATAACGAAATGGGGGTGACGTACCTGCGGAGCAACATAGTATGGGGTGAAATGTGGCGTCATTAATTTACCATTATCAAACTTTGCAAAACCAAAGTCTGTCAGCTTCACTAAAGCATCCTGAAAATAGAAAAGCAATAAGAATTATTTAGATCAGTTGTGTCTCAACCATCTTTTGATCCCTATTTTATTCAGATTGCCCCTCCAGGCCATTTGATGTTTAATCCTTCAGCATTTAATCCAGCCCTAAATGGTGCAAATATTCTACCTGTTTTATGTAAAAAGAAAATGGCCAGATCCAGCCTCTCACGCCTACCCTACAATGTCATTGTCAAAATGTACAAACACACTACTGAAATCTTTAAGGTACAAGATAATGCATGATTAATTCAAGACAATGTGAATGATAAAAAAAAGCAATACATTTGACAAGGAAATCTGAATGCTGAAGGGTTAATGTTTAAGCTAACCAGATCCAACCTCTCACACCTACCCTACGATGTCAATCTAAAAATATACAAACACACCATTGGAATCTTATAGCTACGAGATAATGTGTGATTGATTCAAGACAATGTGGATAATAAAGCAGTACATTTGACAAGGAAATCTGAATGTTGCATCTTGCTGGTTAACCCTGAGAATTATGCAAGTGATTGTGAGATACTCAGCCACTTCATATGTTAATTCAAGTAGTTGGTCATTCAATTGGTCAAACAAGTAGTTGGTCATTCAGTTGGTTAAAAAACATATTCTTTTCCTTTTACTTGTTCCAGTTATTAGACTGTGGCCATGCTGGGGCACCACCTAGAAGGGTTTTTAGTCGAACAAATCAACCCCTGCACTTATTCTTATTTCTTTATTGCCCACAAGGGGCTAAACATAGAGAGGACAAACAAGGACAGACAAAGGGATTAAGTCGATTACATTGACCCCAGTGCGTAACTGAGATGAAAGGCAAAGTTGACCTTGGCGAAATTTCAACCCAGAATGTAACGGCAGATGAAATGCTGTAAGCATTTCGTCCGGCGTGCTAACGATCTGCCAGTTCTTATTCTATCAGTCCCTTTTGCCAAACTGCTAAATTACAAGGACATAAACAAACCAACACCGGTTGTCAAGCAGTTGTGGGAAACGAACATAGACACAAAGACACACATATACATTTATTATTATTAGATTGTATTATTATCTGTTGTTGAGGCGCAGGAGGGGCTGTGTGATAAGCCACTTGCTTACCAACCACATGGTTCCTGGTTCATTCCCACTGCGTGGCACCTTGGGCAAGTGTCTTCTGCTATAGCCTTGGGCTGACCAAAGCCTTGTGAGTGGATTTGGTAGACGGAAACTGGAAGAAGCCCGTCGTATATATGTATGTATATATATGTGTGTATATGTTTGTGTGTCTATGTTTGTCCCCCCACCATTGCTTGACAACCGATGGTGGTGTGTTTACGTCCCCCGTAACTTAGCGGTTCAGAAAAAGAAACTGATAGAATAAGTACTGGGCTTACAAAGAATAAGTCCTGGGGTCGATTTACTCGACTAAAAGGCGGTGCTCCAGCATGGCCGCAGTCAAAAGACTGAAACAAGTAAAAGAGTAAAAAGAGAAAGAGATTAGTGTAAAATTGTTTCTATCATAACTGGACATAAAAACACGGGCTTTTTTCAGTTTCTGCCTTCCAAATTCACCCAGAAGGCTTTGGGTCAGCCCGGGTCTATTGTAAAAGATATTTGCCCAAGTTTCCATGTAGTGGGACTAAACCTGCGAAAATGCGATTGGGAAGCAAGCCTCTAACCACACGGCCACACGCAATGTAACACAAGGGAGATAACAATTTATGAAGTTTCTATTACGAGTTACCCCCCTTCACCTGCGTATCTTGTATTTCCCTACAGATCACCAACCCATATTTGAAGTATGATAAAGTTTTGTGTCATTTCACCTCGTCAAACTTTCTAGAGGTACACTTGATAATTGTAATGCATTACATGAAGCCAATGGCAGCATTTTATATCCACAAATGGAAGAAAATATTTATACACCAAATCTGGTGTGTGTGTGTGTTATTGAGTATCATCATCATCATCATCATCGTTTAACGTCCGTTCTCCATGCTAGCATGGGTTGGACGGTTCGACCGGGGATCTGGGATACCAGAAGGCTGCACCAGGCTCCGGTCTTATCTGGCAATGTTTCTACAGCTGGATGCCCTTCCTAACGCCAACCACTCTGTGAGTGTAGTGGGTGCTTTTTACGTGCCACCTGCACTGGTGCCAGGCGAGGCTGGCATCAGCCACGGTCGGATTGGTGCATTTTACGTGCCACCTGCACGGAAGCCAGTCAAGGCGGCACTGGCTTCAGCCACGATTCGGATGGTGCTTTTTACGTGCCACCGACACGGAAGCCAGTCGAGGCGACGCTGGCATCGGCCACGATTCGGATAGTGCTTTTTACGTATCTCCAGTCCAGGGGTCCTGGCATCTGCCGGGTGCCAGTCATAGGATTGGTTCAATTTCGATTTCACTTGCCCCAACAGGTCTTCGCCAACAAAGAGGGGTTGGCATAGGTGCCTGTCATCGGATGAGGTTCGATATCGACTTCGCTTGCCTCAACAGGTCTTTGTGTGTCCAAGGGAGGAAAGGCATGCATGTACACAATAACACTATAAAATGGTCAAAACTTTTTTCACAGGAACTTAGTTTGATTTGAAAACCCCACTAGAATGGGAGAAAGCACTAATATATGATCTAAGTTATATGATGTATAAAAACATGTAATATACAAATAAATATCTGTAAATATAAAACCATCCGAATTTCTGAGTACTTCATTTCTTCTAACACACACACATATATATATATATATATATATATATATATATATACATAAAAATACTGAAAAAATCTTACAGCAGAATTGTCTTTTAGCAGCAGGTTTTCAGGTTTCAAATCCCTGTGTGCTATATTTTGACTGTGGCATCTTTTGATGGCAGAGGTGATCTGTCAAAGAAAACAATGTTAAACAACAAAAAAATTTTTAAAAAGGCCAATAACAACAACAACAATAATAATAATCCTACTATAGGTAGAAAGGGCTGAAATTTTGGGGGATGGGGGTAAGTTGATTACAATGACCCCAGTATTCAACTGGTATGTAATTTATTGATCCTGAAAGGGTAAACGGCAAAGTTGGCCTCAGAGGACTTTGAACTGAGAATGTAAGGTTGAACTAAAAAAAAAAAATAATAATAATAATAATAAATGCCCTGATGCAGTACCAGGCAGTGGCTCTCGTGGCTTTTGATCTTAACTGATTGGAAGCGTTATCATGTACATTGTTTTGTCTTGGTATAAAAGATGAGCTATAGCAAATATTCTGCTCAATACCACAGATTTGCTTGTCAGTTGCTTAACCAGTTGAGCATGTCCCTTAGTGGCTGACGATATGTGCATCTCTGATCACAAGCAGAAGTGGTGGGGGAGAATCATAGTCATATGTTGAAAGGAATTCTTTGGGGTTTCGATAACTCACCTCTGGAAACATGGGCGTTTTGCTCATCATCCTTAAACAACCCTTATCCAGGGCCCTTTTAAGTGGGATGGACTACTCGACCTGAAAAAATTCTAACTGAGCCCCACCTGCAAGGTCCATGCACTGTATATCTTGATATGAGATCACCATGTCATGCACATATGGTTGAGATGCATGTGACCGGTGTACCTTTATCAGATAGGTAGTCAAGATGGGTATACTGGGCTTTGTATATTTGTACCCCAGTGTTACTTTAATAGATAATGATAAAAATAATAATAATTGGTTACAATTTATACTAAGAAATGAAGGATTGGGAAGTACAAAAATAATACCATGTGTACAATGAAAATAGTGAAAATTTACAATAATCAATTTTTATATTACATGAAAATTATTTATCCCAGAAAAAAAAAAGTAAGGCATGCAGTGTATGCATTGCCTGCATACATCCTTCCCCACTGGTGTTTGTGTGTATGTATGTAAAAAGCACCCAGTACACTCTTAAGTGGTTGGCATTAGGAAGGGCATCAAGCCGTAGAAACCACGTCACAACAGACAGCTGGAATCTAGACAGCTCTCTGCTCGTCAGCTCCATTTCAAACTGTCCGATCCATGCCAGCATGGAAAAAGGATGCTAAACGATGATGAGTGGTTGGTATTAGGAAGGGCATCCAGCTGTAAAAACCCTGCCAAAAACAGACACAGTAGCCTGGAATTGTCTTCTACCTGGCCAGCTTCTGTCGAATCATCCAACCCATGCCAGCATGGAAGATGGACGTTAAAGGATGATGATGATGATGATACACAGGGTGTGGCAGAAGTAACACTCTTTCTCATTTGTACTTTCTTCATAGTCTTCTACTTAGTACATACATACACACATATACATATATATATATATATATACATCTACATACATATATATGTACACATCTACATACATATGTACATATATATACCTACATATATATATATACATCTACATACATATATACATATACCTACATATATATATATATATACATCTACATACATATACCTACATATATATACATATACCTACATATATATATATATACACATATATACACATATACATACATATATACTCATACATACATACACATATACATACATACATATATATATACACACATAACATATATATACAAAACATATACATATTATACATAACATATACACACCCATATATATGTATATACATACACATGAACACACACAATAGATACAAATGAACAAACACACACACAATATATACATATTACCACACAAGCACACACACACACAACATACACATGAACACACACATACCTGTTTTAAATAAAAGGTGGCTCTTTTCTCTGTGAAACATCTTTCTCTGCTGATTCGGTCAAATAACTCTCCTCCCTCCATCAATTCCATTATCATTAAGAGACGAGGTCTGAAAATAATATAATCAAGCAATTAGCTAATTAAGTACCACACACAAATAAAACAAAAAGAATGATAATTGAAATCGTTATAATCTCAAGATTTATTTTACAGTTTCGAACACCTAACCTGCCCAGTCTGCTGTATGCTGTTGTTGTTGTTATTGTAGTTGTTGTTGCTGCAATCATTATTGTTTTGGGCCTCACGGGAGCAATGTCCGATGCCAGTGTCACATAAGTGGCACCTTTGCTGGTGGCGCATAAAAAGCACCTTTCGAGCGTTGGGCCTCACAGAGGCAATGACACATGACTGAGACCTTTTGGTAATGTGCCATGCTTGAGAAGAAGACCCATGAAGCTAAGTGAAATTGTAGTCGCGGCTGATACTGGGGTCACGCAACTGGCACCCATGCTGGTGGCAAATAAAAGCACCCATTGCACTCTCAGAATAGTTGGCGTTTGGGAAGGGCAACCAGTTGTAGAAAACCATGCCAAATCAGACCGGAGTCTGGTACAGCCCCTCAGCTTACCAGCCCTGGTCAAACCATCCAGCCCATGCCCAGCATGGACAACGGACGTTAAATGATAACGATGATGATGATGATGCTTGCTTGATGAGACTGAGATCATTCCAAGTTAGTGGTCCCAGAGCCATCATCATGCATAAAGTAGACCAGTGCTATCCATCACTGACAGTCCTGTGCCAGCCCCTTTGTATACTCCAAGGTGATGTTAAGCCTCTGGAGATCTTCCCCAACCATGTCCAGCCATATGATGTGATGTCATCATCTTCATCATCAGCCTTCATCCATCTTTGAGCTGTCCTCATTCACTTGAAATACAAAGCTTCTCAAACACAATAACGGTTCTTGCAGTTTTATATTTGAGATTCCAAACAACGACCACCAATATTATTTCGACCGTCTCAAAGAACACCCAAGACAACAAAGAGCCTAGCAGCCACATACGATGTTAGCAGTAAGTGGAATTGCTGAGATTGTCACAGATGGATAACCAAAGCCAAAAGCAGGCCAGTCAGTGTTGTATGCAGAAGTTCTCTCTTAACCCTTTAGTGTTCACATTATTCTGCCAAAATTAATCCTTTTTTATCCCCATTGTTTTGAACTAATCAGGCATTATGTTGTAGCTTTGAGATTTTGATGAGGTAGCTGTTAATTTTTAAAATGATATTATAGGTTGGTGTGAGAGACCAGATCTGGTTAGTTTGAACATAAAACAGGCAGAGTACTTTTGGCCGGATATGGCCAGTTTAAATGCTAAAGGGTTAAGTTATGGCTACCTATCTTCATATGAAGAGGGAGGAAGAGGATATTGGAGATGCTTTGACAAAGGGATGACTATATCTAAAGGCTAAGTACCTTTCTAAGTGCTTATGTCACTGCATCAGTTGAAGTGGTTAACAATAGTAAAGGAAAGAAAAGTTACTCCAACAGAAGCCATTCCACTCACACTTGACAAAATGAATAATGAAGTACTAATTTAATTTATCTACTTAGGACAAATTAAAACATATATTCTTTTCTACCCTAGGTACAAGGCTCGAAATTTTTAGGGAAGGGGGCTAGGTGATTAGATTGACCCCAGTATGCAATTGGTACTTAATTTATCGACCCCAAAAGGATGAATGCAAAGTCAACTTTGGTGGAATTTGAACTCAGAACATAAAGACAAATGAAATACTGTTCAGCATTTCGCCTGGCATACTAACGTTTCTGCCAGCTCGCCACCTTAAATTAGAACATATTCAGCTTACGTACCAACCACAAGGGGGATAAATATTACGTCTCAGTATTAATACTGCCTCTGTCGCTTAAATATAATCAGCGAGTGGCTGTGTGGTAAGTAGCTTGCTTACCAACCACATGGTTCCGGGTTCAGTCCCACTGCGTGGCACCTTGGACAAGTGTCTTCTACTATAGCCTCAGGCTGACCAAAGCCTTGTGAGTGGATTTGGTAGACAGAAACTGAAAGAAACCTGTCGTATGTATATGTATATATATATATATATATACATACATATGTGTGTATGCCTGTCCCCGTAACATAGCGGTTTAGCAAAAGATACCGATAGAATAAGTACTGGGGTCAATTTGCTTGACTAAAGGCGGCGCTCCTCATGGTCACATTCAAATGACTGAAAGAAGTAAAAAAGAGTATATATATATATATATACAATGGGCTTCTTTCAGTTTCTATATACCAAATCCACTCACAAGGCTTTGGTCATCCCAAGGCTATGGGAGAAGACACTTCCTCACAAGGTGCCATGCAGTAGGATTGAACCCAGAATGATGTGGTTGAGAAGCTAGCTTCTTGCCACACAGCCACATCTGTGCCTCTCCACAAAGTATTTTAACAATTTTTATTATATGATTCCTAATAATATTTGATTGTAAAAAATATACGATTTTTAAAACACTGACTGGCTCTGGGGTCCACCTGAGTAAAACAGAAACCAAAAGGGTCCATAGATACAAAAAAGAAAAATTGGTTGAGAAGCACTGCTCTAGAAATTTCTAAAATGATATTCTAGATAGTTTGCCTTTGGTCATTGTCATCATGAGTCAGGAGGATCAAGGTTGACCTAGGGCTAAAACAACAATAAAAGACTTACTTGGGATGACATTCTCCTGGGAACTGGATGTTGTTCACATAGACATCGTAGACGGTCACGATATGTGGGTGATTGCTACACAGGATGTGAATCTTCGCTTCTGTCCTGGTTTGTAGGCAATCTGGGAGACACTTGACGGCAAACCTCTCTGACGTTGCCTTTTTCTTACACAACCTACAAGACACACATACCAACTGTTTAGAATGAAAATTTCAAATTATTTGTAAATAAATGGAATTTCACAAGAAACAAATCTGGAATTAATAATAATAACAATAATCCTTTCTACTAGAGGCACAAGACCTGAAATTTTTTTTTGGGGGGACTAATTGATTACATTGACCCAAGTGTTTCACTACTATTTAATTTATCGACCCCAAAAGGATTTGAACTCAGAACATAGGCGTAGGAGTGGCTGTGTGGTAAGTAGCTTGCTTACCAACCACATGGTTCCTGGTTCATTCCCACTGAGTGGCACCTTGGGTAAGTGTCTTCTACAGGAAATAACACTTACTGACCAAAAGCAAAAAAGAAAAAAAATTGTTACATAGTGTAACATATGGCCACAGAGACATCGACCTTGGTGGAATTTGAACTCAGAATATAAGAACAGACAGAATGCTGCTAAGCATTTTGCCTAGCATGCTATCAGTTCTGCCAGCTTGTCACCCTGGCTTGATTAGTAAAAATAATAAACTGCACCAATTGGCCAGATATTATCATTAAAAATTTTTTAAATAAAACTTGCCAATTCACTGATATGACTATACTGTCTGATAAAAATGTATCTGCAAAAGAATGCGAAATAAAAAGTCCTAGAAATTGAGATTAGCAAAATATGGCAATTGAAGACACAAACAACCCCAGTTGTTGTAACTGATGTGATTGGAATCATAAAGAATGGTCTAAATCAGCTTCATGGAAAAACATCCCTGGTAAATTCTTATAACTGGTATCCCAGAATCCCTCACATCAATGAATCAAGTGTATTATGAACACAGTCATCCTAATAAGGACAAGCTGTTTTCATGTGACGTACACAACAACGATTAGCATATCTGTGTTTGAATCTGCCAGAAGGAATTGAAAATAAACAAGCAAGTCATCGTTTCAGATCTCAATTTACACAGTGCAAATAACAATTTACTATTTAAATTTACAATTCCTATATAGTGAGTCCTAATTAATTTGATATCTTTTTATAGCTACATCATGCTGTGAAGTGCTAGGATTACATAGAAAGATCTGCACCAGATATCTGGTTGACACTCAGCTGGGACTGTCAAATGAATCAATATCACAATAAATTAATAATAATAATAATAATAATAATGATAATAATAATAATAAAAATAATAATAATGATAATAATAATGATAATAATAATAATAATCCTTTCTACAATAGGCACAAGGCCTGGAGTATGGGGGAGAGGGGAAGCCTAGTACTTATTCAATCGGTCACTTTTGCCGAACCGCTAGGTGACGGGAACATAAACACACCAGCATCGGTTGTCAAGCGATGTTTGGGGGACAAACACAGACACACAAACACATATACACACATACATATATATACATATATACGACGGGCTTCTTTCAGTTTCCGTCTACCAAATCCACTCACAATGCTTTGGTCGGCCTGAGGCTATAGTAGAAAACACTTGCCCAAGGTGCCATGTAGTGGGACTGAACCCTGAACCATGTGGTCGGTAAGCAAGCTACTTACCACACAGCCACTCCTACGCCTATATATATATATATATATATATATATAATATATATATATATATATATATATACACTTTTTTTCCCACAGGGGGCTAAACACAGAGGTGACAAACAAGGACAGACAAAGGGATTAAGTCAATTACATCGACACCAGTGCGTAACTGGTACTTATGAGGCTAACGTTTCTGCCAGCTCGCTGCCTTCAAAAACAAGCTTCTTATACAGCTGCATGACCTTCAAGAAATAGCAACCAAATATTCTTTAAATTGTTTTAGAGAAAGAAGGACACATTGGCTAGTACAGTCCTAGAAACATTATGCCTGAAATAAGATAAGACGGTTGTCTTACATCAAAGTTTGCTCAATGAGAGGATTTTGAACAGAACCAGGTATCTTCGTCATATAAACACAACTAGATTAACAATGATTAAATAACAAGTAGAGATAAAGGAAAATCCACTCTGACCACCACCACTTACCTGACGGGTCCATTGCTGCCACTACCTAACTTCTCTTTCCAGTAGATTATATAGTCGTCCAGTACCGAGTGTGTCTAGTAAAAGATGGGGAAGAAGATGGTTAAAGTTAACTCAAGCCACATTCTTGACTTACATACACAAACAGACATACTGCTGTTATTGGTCAAGGCAGGTCACATGGTATTGTTACAGATAAGATCAGCAACAGTGTATCATCATCATCATCGTTTAACGTCCGTTTTTCCATGCCAGCATCGGTTGGACAGTTCGACCGGGGTCTGGGAAGCCAGGAGGCTGCACCAGGCTCCAGTCTGATCTGGCAGTGTTTCTACAGCTGGATGCCCTTCCTAACGCCAACCACTCCGTGAGTGTAGTGGGTGCATTTCATGTGCCACCGGCACAGGTGCCAGGGGAGGCTGGCAACAGTCATGATTGGTTGGTGGTTTTTACGTGCCACCTACATGGAAGCCAGTCAAGGCAGCACTGGCATTGGCCACGTATGGATGGTGCTTTTTACGTCCCACTGGCACAGGTGCCAGGGTAGGCTGGCAACGACCACGAATGGTTGGTGGAAAAATGTATGGTAAATGAACAAACAACATAATGTATACTGAGTGTACAAAAGGTTGGGAGACAAACACAGAAGGTCCCTAATTCTTCATCAGTTATCAACCAATTGGTAATACTCAGTTTTGCACCAATATAAATATATATATATATATATATATATATATATATCATCATCATCGTTCAAAGTCCGTTTTGGCTTTAACCCTTTCATTACCAACCCGGCTGAAACCGGCTCTGGCTCTGTAGTACAAATGTCTTGTTTTCATAAGTTTTGAATTCAAATCTTCCACCAAACCTTAGTCACAATTTATGTTCCTAACACTAGCTTAATGATAACTAAGTTATTTTACTAAATTATTTGTTATATTTAAAATAATTGGAAGAAACACAGTGCATCTCAAAATAAATACAGTAATGAAAGGGTTAAGGGTATTGCGAATGGTTTGTTTGAAGGCCCAATCTTTTGAGTTCTTTCAAAAGGCTTAGAAAAACTAAAGGACTGCTGCAATAAGTGTGTAAATCTGAGAGGTAAATATATTGAATAAAATCATAATTAACTGATCTTCCTGTATTTACTTTTACACAAAGCCAGGAACTTTGTCAGCACTTCCTTGTATATAAATATATATGCAAGCATGTATATATGTTTGTATGTATGTATGAAAGTGCATGGCTCAGTGGTTAGAGCATTGGATTCATAATCATGAGGTAGTGAGTTCGATTCCTGGATCAGGTTGTGTGTTGTGTTCTTGAGCAAGACACTTTATTTCACGTTGTTCCAGTTCACTCAGCTGTAGAAATGAGTTGCGACGTCACTGGTGCCAAGCTGTATCGGCCCCTTTGCCTTTCTTTTGGACACTGGACAACACTGGGGAGCCATCTGTGTATTGGAATGTGTGTGTGTGTGTGTGTGTGTATGCGCGTATGTGTGTGGGGGGTGTTCATTGTCTCAGACTTGAACTTACCTTGACCTGTAAGGTGCCATAATCTGCCATTGGTGGTGTCCTCAAATTATTCTAGACTTTCCTGGTGAAGAACATACTTGGTAGGTAACATCTTCCATCAGACATGAAATAAACAACCGAATCTTGACCAATGGTTGACCATTGACCATTTATCTGTATAATGGAAGAGAAAAAGCAAGCAAAAATGTAGATTGTGTTTACTAAACAATACCATTAGTTAGATCATCTGCACCTCTTAAATTATTTATATCAGTTACAATACATCTATTAGACTGTCTACATTGGGATATATGCATCTGATAGACTATATACATCTATTAGACTATGTTAAAATACCAACATCTGTTAGGCTATGTTAGGATATCTACATCTGCTAGACTATATACATCTGTTATACTACATACATCTATTAGACTATGTTAGGATACCTACATCTGTTAGGCTATGTTAAAATACCTACATCTGTTAAACTATGTTAGGATATCTACATCTGTTAGACTATGTTAGAATACCTAGATCTGTTAAACTATATTAGGATATCTACATCTGTTAGACTACGTACATCTATTAGACTATGTTAGGATACCTACATCTGTTAGGCTATGTTAGGATATCTACATCTGTTAGGCTATCTACATCTGTTAGACCATGTTAAGATATCTACATCTGTTAGACCATGTTAAGATATCTACATCTGTTAGACCATGTTAGGATATCTACATCTATTAGACCATGTTAGGATATCTACATCTATTAGACTATGCTACGATATTACATCTGTTAAACTACACACCTCTATTAAACTATGTTAGACTGCATACATCTATTAGACTATGTTAGGATACCTACATCTGTTAAGCTACATACATCCATTAGACTATGTTAGGATATCTACATCTGTTAGACTACGTTAGGATATCTACAACTGTTGGACAATTTTAGGATATTTAAATCTATCAGACTATATTAGGATATCAACATCTGTTTCTACCTATGTGTAAGATGTGCAATTTTTTATTCTTAACTGTATAAAAAAAATTGCCCTGCATCTAATGTGACAGTATTATTGATTGGAGACCAAGTGCTGTAGGATAGGGAGCTGGATAAGTATAAATCCCCTCCACACGATAATTATTATTAACAATTAAATAGCGTTAAGGTGAGCTGGCAGAATCATTAGCATGCTGGGCAAAATGCTTAGCAGTATTTTGTCCATTTTAATGCCCTGAGTTCAAAATCCGATGAGGTTTACTTTGCCTTTTATCCTCTCGGGGTTGATAAAATATGTACCAGCTGAGCACAGGGGTCGATGTAATCGACTTACACCCTACCCTAAAATTACTGGCCTTGTGCCAAAATTTGAAACCAATAATAAAATAGCAAAAACATGTGAAAAAACACAAATTTACAAAAATTTTGCTTAGAGTATGTCAGTATTTTTGTGAAGCAGGGGTCACATCATCTTGTTATACTTCCTCCCCCCGACATACATAATCCACACCTGATTTGTGTCTTACAGTATTTAATGACTATGTGACCTTTCAGAGAGGTTTTTACAATTATCAAACTCAATGGTTCACAACCAGGGCCCATGTAAGATTTTGGGTGAGGTGGGGGTCTACACTAGTAAATTAGACCTGTGGTAGTATTTTATGGGTCCACGAAAAACAATTTTTGTTTTAGATGTATCTGTTGCAAGAAACAGCTAGGTTTTGTTCTCTGGCATTTTATATAGTTCAGCCCACACAAATGAATGTGTGATAGGCAAGACTGGAATTTTGAAAGGAATATCTATAAATTTAGTTTTTTTAAACATCAATTGGCTATGGTGGTGGTGGTAGTGGGGTCCACCAGAATAGAATAGCAATCAAAGGGATCTGTAGATAAAAAAATGCTTTGAGAACCACTGATCTAACTGAAAAATTCCTTTAGAAAAATTACATGCAACAAGTGGATGTATGTATGTATATATATATATATATATATATATATAACGGGAAGCTTTATGAAAATAAACAAAAGACGAAGGCAGGTGGAATACAAACAAACAATTGTATTAGTATGGCGCTCAGGAATATAAATAAAACAAGTCTTTTACGTTTCGAGCCTACGCTCTTCAACAGAAAGATACACAGAAAAGAAACACAGAAAGAAACAAGGAGAGAAAAAAAATGCGTGCAGAGGCTAGCGAATCAACATACACATGTATACATATATATATGCATGTATACACACACATATATATATATCCATATACATATATATATATATATATATATATGTATGAATATACATATATGTATATCCCTATATATATATATATATATATATATATATTATATATATATATATATATCATCGTTTAGCGTCCGCTTTCCATGCTGGCATGAGTTGGACGGTTCAACTGGGGTCTGGGAAGCCAGAATGCTGCACCAGGCCCAGTCTGATCTGGCAATGTTTCTACGGCTGGATGCCCTTCCTAACGCCAACCACTCCATGAGTGTAGTGGGTGCTTTTTACGTATGAATATCCCTATATATATATCCATATACATGTATGCATATACATATGTGTGTATATATATATATAATATATATATATATATATGCATATACATATGTGTATATATATATATATATATATATATGCATATACATATGTGTATATATATATATATATATATGTATGCATATACATATGTGTATATATATATATATATATGTATGCATATACATATGTATATATATATATATATATATATATGTATGCATATACATATGTATATATATATATATATATGTATGCATATACATATGTATATATATATAATATATATATATATGTATGCATATACATATGTATATATATATATATATATATATATATATATATATATATATAATATGTATACACACACATACACACAACAGGCTTCTTTCAATTTCCATTAACCAGATTCAATCACAAGGCAATGACCTGGAACCATAGTAGAAAACGTTGCCCAAGGTGCCACACGGTGGGACTAAACAGAACCCGAAACCATGCAGTTGGGAAGAAGCAAACTTCTTTGGAAAGTTTAATCACTGTTTTTTTCATTTCTTCCACTTAAACAAATGTGTCTGCCTATTTACACTTCCAGCCAGCCCCAGGCAGGTAATTCTAGCTTCAACAGCTGACGGATGATTCAGTGCATGAATAGGAAACAGCTGTGCTGTTACATGAAATCTAGATTGGTTTCTGGAATTTTCCATTTATAATGCTTTCTCATTCAACATTTTTTCTTTTTTTTTCTTTCATGTTTTGGATTTCAAAATTTCAGATAGAGCTTTATAAATCGTATCAATTTCAGCGAGGGGAACCACTATGTGGTCGTTCGACCTGCTCGAAATAACAGCCGATTCTCTTTCAAATAAGACCTGTCCTTAAAAAGGTAAAAAAAAAAAAAAAGAAAAAGAAAGAAAAAGAAACAAAGGGAATGATACATAATGTGATTCTGAATTCCTTGCCTATATGTGGAAAAGTTGTGATGGTCTCCACTGGAATGTCTTTGATCATATGTCTGCTTTATCAAACCACAACAAAAGCCTCGCTAGAAATAGCAGCCGGATCTCTCTCAAATAACGTATTACGTAAAGTAAAGTTACATTAGATTTAACAACCAGAATACTTTTCCTTGTATGATCTGCTCGATCAAGACTGACCTAGGGTTAAACAAGAACAACACTTCACAAATAAAATCCTATTTGGCGAACAAGACCGGCATTTCTTGGACTGTCGTGGTGGTAGTGATGGAAGTGGCGACAGCCATGGTGGCGGTGGCGGCAGTGGCGGTAATATTTAACCTCGGGTCGAGAAGACTATTCCCGCCGTGACCATCCCGTCTTTTTCACCTATGTGCAGGGGAAACTGAAGTCCACCTTAACCACCTCCCATTACTACCACCACCACCTACCATCATTCTCTAGGACGAGTAGAGTGTGGGTTGATCGAGATTTTAGGAGTGATTTCTAGCAGGCTGGAGGACCACTACAAAGCATGCATGTCTAGAGTGGATGGAATTATAAAAGGCGGGGTGGAATTTACGATGCTTGAAATTTCCATCATGCGGTATTGTTGCGAAAAAAAAAGCAACAACAACAACAAAAAACAAACTAAATAATAACAAATAAGATGCAGCTTGGCGATCTTTCGTCTCCAGTAGACCTTTCCGTCGATTTCCGTAAAAAATTTTTTTTTTTTTTTACATATGGGCTTGCGGGAACTTTTGAAGTAATATACATACATATACACATACACCGAGTAAAAAATTTCAGTTATCTCTTTCTTTCACACATTACTCTGTCTCTTCACACACACTAACAGAAGCACTTCACTTACACAACATACTGTCTGTCTCCCACACCCCATCAAACACACACACACACATGTACATCAATGCTTCACATGCACGGTAACTTCAAAAGAACTTCCCTCGTCATACAATCGCTTTCTCTTGGTCTCTTTCGCTCTCATTACTTCAAAAGTTCCCGCAAGCCCAAAAGGAAAAAAAAAAAAATTTTTTACGGAAATCGACGGAAAGGTCTACTAGAGACGAAAGATTGCCTGCAGCTTAATAAATAAATAGATGGAGTTGAGGAGAAAATACTTTTCATTGAAAATCGAGCCTCAGTCTTTGACAATACATTAGTGTGGGAAATGGAGACGAGATACCTTGCTGATAATAACAAACGTAAAAAAATATATGCTACAGCATCATTAAATATTATGAGACAAAACTGAATGCAGAAGGCTGCTTTTAGTGGTGTATATATTAGACAACTTACCGTTCCAAACACACACATATATATATTACACAACATAAGCACAGACATAAAGAGATGCTTTCATTGCTATGTATAATAAACTACTGTTTCTTTCTCTCACTCACTCTCATACGTACACACACACACACACACACACACATATATATATATATATATGTGTGTGTGTGTGTGTGTGAAACAAGGTGGAAAAAAGAGTACTCAAATACCAGTGGTAGAGTAATATGCTTTATTTAAAGCAGCAGAAAATTCAACAAAAATTCTAGCAAAAACTGTCTGATGAACGGCAACGAGAAACTCAGAGTAACAGATTTTGTTGAATTTTCTGCAGCTTTAAATAAAGTATATATATATATATATATATATCTTTATTATGTTTATTATGGTAGTCTTGACATTAAGAGTCCCGCCTAGCGTGAGGCATTTATGTGTAGTAATGCCCTTAATATATATATATTATATATATATATATATATATATATATATATATATATATAATATATATATATATATTTAAAGGAATGATTAATAAGTTTTTCCCTAGTGGGGTTTTTCACGCTGACTACTTGATAAATTCTTATAAAGATTTTATCCTATTTTAAAATTGTATGTATGTATGTATGTATGTATGTATGTATGTGTGTGTGTATGTATGTATGTATGTAGAGGTATGGTGGTGCAAACAGGAAAAATAGAACTCGAAATATGGGTATATGAATATTTTTATTAATATTTAGCTCAGTGACTCAAGGGCCGGGAGACGAAACTCTCGGCTCATGAGTCACTCTGTTGCTTCTGCTAAATATTGTGTGTGTGTGTGTTTAGTTATAATAAAAACAATTTAGGTTATTCTATACCTTTGTGAAGTACGAGTTTATTGCTATACAAAAAAGTTGCTGATAGTGACTTCGAAGTTTCGGTCATCTACATCTACATCTATCTATCTATCTATCTATAGAATGAGAGAAAAGAACTTGGGCCAAGACGAAACCCATGTCCTTTTACTCTCATAATTAAGGTGTTCTTAACATTAAACTATAGCTCTCTTCAGACTGCAAAGGACCGACCCCGTATGATAGATAATGCAACGATGGAAATTTAACGTGATTAACAATAAAAGGGCAGAAACCTGAACGTAAAATTGTCGCGAACGGAGGACATCTATTCCTACTTTATACACATACACAAAATACATACATATATACATACATACAACACACACACGCACCTTACAGTTCCACAGGTGTTTCTATGCAACGGTATTTTGTACACTGCAAAGCTGCTTTTAATTATATATAAAATATATGCATTTCTACATTATTAAGTATTGAGTTCTTTTCTACCGTAGGAGTGTTGTCGTTGGTTCAAGAACCACACACACATACATACATACACGGATGTGCGTGTGTATGTCTGTGAGTTTGTGTATAGACGTAAATATGTGTCTGTATGTGTGTGAGAGTATGTTTCCATGTATATCAAACAACAAGCTGTTCATAAGAGTTGCAACGGTAATTTAAACATTAAAAAAAAAAGACCCATAAAAATACTGCTAACGTTAGAGCTATTAATAACTCTTATCTAAACATTTTCATACTTGTTCATAAATTTACAGAAAGTAAAACTGCACAAAATTTTTTTTAAAAAAGAAGAAAAATATGCTAAAACAAAGAAAGCTTACACACTCCCTCTATCTCCATACAAGGAACACAAATCATCACTGTTTTCTAGAGTTCAGAATTTAGATAAAAAAAAAAAATTAGTAACGGGTCTTTAGTACAAACCATGATTGATGCGCTCTCTGACCGGCGTTATCACTACTAGCATACGTAAATGGTAATTTATTCTACAGACTTCTGGAACTGGAAGAAAGTGTAATGTGCCAAAGCACGAAACTCTCGGAAGTTGAGTCACTCGCTTGCTTCTGCTAACTATTAATAAAAAATATACATCTATTCATGTTCTGAATTCTATTTTTCCTGTTTGCACCAACACACACATACATACACACACACATATATATAAGTGAAATTAATGTTTTCTTTTGACACATTCTACCAGTATACGAAGTTTCAAATTGTTTAGTTAACTAGAAAATTCGTCCATCGAAAGGAAAAGATCCATATATATATATATATATATATATATATATATATATATATATACCAATTGAGGACTGAACACGAAAAGTGGACAGTCAACATGCTAGATATAGACGTCAAATCGTCATTATCCACAAAAGATTATGTTCTCAAATCAAACTCATATATATATAAATATTTTAATCTTCGGATTCTTTTTAATATGCTAGACCACTGGTTTTAATTGATAAATATTGATTTCTACCCTTAATTAATTTTACATACATACATATATATATATATATATATATAAGGTTGCAAGACGGAACGGAGATTTTAGAAAATTTAAGTGAGTGGAAATCGAACCGGTGTGTGTGTTAAATAATAAGACACTAAAAGAGAATGTCTCTCCCCAGACACATATATATATATATATATATATATATATACTTTATAAATAGGGTTCAGCAGCGATTCCTTCTACTTTTAAAGTAGAAGGAATAGCTAAGATTTTTTGACTGCTATTTCTAAACTTCGGTATGTGGTGAAGCAAATCGCTGCTGAACCCTATTATAGAGTATTACTTAAGCTTACCATGAAATGGTCCTTTTCATGCCGAATTCTACTCGGTGAAATTACTGATTACTTCTTAATTAATTAATTTTACCCTTTGTTATTATATACATATATATATGTAGTTATTAGTGTGGGATTATCAATCCGGGCAAAATACTTTATAAGCTGTCTGTTAGTACACCAAGCTAACAAATCCAGCGATTGAGCAAACCTGTCAATAACAAACCGGTAATGAATGATAACTGGAAACAGCTGCGAGTTAAATTTACTACAATAAAGAAAAAATATGTAACGACCATTATTTATGCCTTGTCTTATAAACACACACACGAATTCTTGTAGGTGATAAGTTCATAAAGAAGCTATGTTAGGTCATTTATATATAAAAAAAAAAGGACTCCAAGACAAGTCTGAGAGTTGTTAGAAAGAAATTTTTTTATCTATAATCGATAGTCCGACAAATTTATTATGAGCCATACGCGAAACAGTATATATTTTGTCGGACTAACGATTATAGATTAAATCTCTCTCTCTCTCACACACACACATATATATATATCGGTCAGTAGTTCATATGTCCGAAAAAGAAGCACGTTCTAAAACATTAGAAACCCTCTACTATACTATATAATATTATACTATACATACATATTATATCATATGTGTATATAGAACACCGATGCTATGCGAACACAAAACCTTCTGGGACCCACGAAAAAAACAAACAAAAAAAAAAGACAAGGGCGACGAGTGGCTGAAATGGTAAAGCGGTGGACAAAAGTGCTGTTGCTCTGCAGTAATTTTATTACAGTCCTAAGCATTTGGTGTTCAAATCTCACTTAGGTCTTTGTCTTCCACATTCCGGTGATCGAAAAAATAAAGTTACCAATGCAATAATAATAATAATAATAGGCTTTCTATATGTAAAGGTTAAAAGCAGACAAAGACCGAATATTACAAATTATTCTTGTCGTTAGTTACGATCTAAAGCGTCCTTCCAGCTATGACCATCCCGTCTTTTATTTAAGTATCGTGTATCATGCACAACGGTATATAATGTATTCTTACATAACTGACATTTTGCTTGTATTATATAGTTTGTTTTCGTTCTTTTAACGGAAATGGATGTTCTAAGGTAAATTTAGTTGCTATTTCTGGCAGGTCAAGCTACCACGTAGAGTCTCTTCATGTCGTCTCGTACCGCAAAGTGCTTGCTCTCCGCCGGTTTACAAAGACTGATTCTATTTATAGCTATTGCAGCTGTTGTTTAGCCCCGGGTCAACCGTACATGACCATCCCGGTTTATATATACATATATATGTGTGTGTGTGTGTGTGTATGTGTGTGTTCTAAGAATATCGAGGACTGCATAATTTAATGTGTCCTTCGCTTTAATTTTCGTTCTTATACGTAAATTTGTTTTTTCTTTTTGGGAACTGGATCTCGAAGCATATATATAATGCTGTAAATAACAACATGTAAATATTGCGTTGAAGAAGAAAAAAATCTTTCTGGATATATATAAAAAAAAAAAAGAAGTCGAAGGCTGCCTATGGGACACTAAAGACAAGACAACAGTTGCTACTTGAGGGAGATTTCGCTACCATTTCTTGCAAGGTGCGACGACCACAAAGCGACTCATTCTTTAGATCTATCTATAGTAGAAGTAGTAGTAGTAGTAATAGTAAGGTATTATGTAATAATAGATACATACGTTGCACAAGAGCGGATATAAAGCCAAGTCCAACCTAAGCGCTGTTCCATAGATTCTGTAAATATTATTTTAACAATAAACTTACCGAAGAAGAATCGTTGTCGCACAAAGAGAGAAAGACTTTGCAGCAGAAGGAAGGGCAAAAAACGAAGGGAAGTAACTCTTAATGGATTATTCTTTATCTTTTTCTTTCTTTCTCTCTCTCTCATTCTTGATCTTTCTCTCTATCTCTTCCTCACTTTCTTTCTTTTTCAATCTATCTATCTATCTTTCTTTTTTTTCTTTCTTTCTCTCTCTTCATTTCTTTCTCTTTTCTTTCTTTCTCTCTCTCTCTATCTCTTCCTCACTCTTTCTTTTTCAATCTATCTATCTTTCTTTTTTTCTTTCTTTCTCTCTCTTCATTTCTTTCTCTTTTCTTTCTCTCTCTCTCTCTCTCTCTCTATCTATCTCTTCCTCACTCTTTCTTTTTCAATCTATCTATCTTTCTTTTTTTTCTTTCTGTCTATTTCTTTCTTTCTCTCTCTTCATTTCTTTCTTTCTCTTCTCTTTCTTTCTCTCTACCTGTTTCTTTTTCTCACTGTATCTATCTTTCTTTCTTTCTATCTATCTCTTTCTTCCTCCTCTCTCTCTCATATTTTCTATCTTTCAATCATTTTATCTTTCTTTTTCTCTCTCTCCCTCTTTCTCGGTCTTCTGTTTGTATGTATAAATATATGTATGTCTGTATGCGAGTATATATATATATATATATATATATATATATATATATATATATATATATACATATATATAACACTTAATAAGTGGAAGACCACTAAAGTGGATTCCTATACGCTAGAGATAGACGCCAAACCGCCTTGAGTTATACTCCTATATCTTATTATAATGGTATATATCTTATATATATATATATTATATATATATATATATAATATATATATATATAAGGTGATTGCAAACAGGAAAAGTAGAACTCAAAATATGAGTATATGTATATATATTTTTTATTAATATTTAGCAGATGCAACAGAGTGACTCAAGGGCCGGATAGTTTCGTGCGTTGACATTTAATACACGAAACTCTCGGCCCTGGAGTGACTGTCACTTCTGCTAAATATGAATTAAAACGTGTGAGCGAGTGTATGGCTGTGTGTAAAATATATACACATTTGACATGTATGCTATGTATGTGTGTGTATGTATGTATGCATGAATGACCGAATGTATGTGTGTTCGTGAGTGTATGTATGTGTGTGTGTTAATGTATATGCATAATTAATTTTGAATTAGCAAATTACAAAAGGAAAACGGACAATAAAAATAAAAACGACTCGGAAAGGCCTACATGTATTCTTCATTTCCATTATATAAACAACGATATAAAAACGTTGAAGGTACCCCACCAAAACACTAACTGCATTTACCCGCATCGCAAAGGCTGGGGGTAAAGGTGGTTGGAAAGGGTAAGCACGAAGCACCCCGGGTAGAATCCATCACCTGATACTTCGCTAAGACGAGACACCGACGACGAAGGGCAAGTTCGTTGTCGGCGATACCTGGACTTGCTTCCGAACGTCACAAATGCGGCCCGGGAAATAAATACAATCCACAAGCAAATTGTATTAACAGTTAATAATAGTTCAGCAACGTCCGCAACGGCCAACACTTTCCGTGAGGCGGTGATTGTGGTGTTGGTGGTTATAGTGGTTGTGGTGGCGGCGTTGGTTGTGGTGGTGGTGGTGGCGGCGGCGGCGTTGATTGTGGTGGTGGGGTGGTGGCGGCGGCGTTGATTGTGGTGGTGGTGGTGGTGGCGGCGGCGTTGATTGTGGTGGTTTTGGCGGCGTTGATTGTGGTGGTGGTGGGGGCGTTGATTGTGGTAGTGGTGGTGGTGGTAGTGGTGGTCGTCGTCGTATTGCGGGCGGCGTTGGTGGTTATGGTAGCGGTGTTTGTGGTGGTGGCGGCGTTGATTGTGGTGGTGGTGGTGGTAGTGGTGGTCGTCGTCGTATTGCGGGCGGCGTTGGTGGTTATGGTAGCGGTGTTTGTGGTGGTGATGGTGGTGGTGGCGTTGGCGATGACTGTGGTAGTGGTGTTAGCAGCAATATTTGTGGTGGTGGTGGTGGAGGTGGTATTTGTGGTGGTTGCGGTGTTTGTTGTAGTAGTGATGGTGGTGGTTGTGGAGATGGTGGTTGTAGTGAGGTGGTTGTGGTGGTGGTGGCGGTGGCTATGGTTGTGTTGCAGGCGACGGCGGTGGTGGTAATAGCGGTGGCTGTGGTAGTGGTGTCAGCGGCGGTGGTTGTGTTGGCGATGGTAGCGGTGACAGTCGAGACGGTGGTTGTGGTAGCGGTGATGTCGGCGGCGATCGTGGTCGCAGCGGTTTGCGGTGGTGATGATGGTGGTGATGGAGGCTATAGGGATGGAGGCGGTGGTGACGACCAAACAGTGATGTTTGTGTTGGTGGTGGCGGTGATGTCAGTGGTGGTAGTAGAGGCGGCGGCGACTACAGCGATGGCGAAGGTGTCGGGGGTCTCTTGCGTCGGCGGCTTGTACGAAAAGATTATCTGCCTTCGTCTTAAATCTTCTGCTACTCACTTTTTGATTGTTGATTCATAAATCCTTTCATCTAGCAACACACATACACACACACACACACACACACACACACACACACACACACACACACACACATAAAAGTTAGATAGGTCCAGTTTATGGGATTACCTTAAATTTCACATCCATAAAGGGCTTAGCTTTATGGCGTATCATCGGATCTCAAAACCAGCAGGCTAAAAGCCCTAGTAGGCCGTGCCTGTACATATTTACAGAAACCACTTGGTCTCTCATGAACATTTTAACCTCGGCTACTCCATTATATATATATACCGTACTAGCAGTATCGCCCGGCGTTGCTCGGGTTTGTAAGGGAAATAACTATATAAGCATTTTTAGAGACTTACTTCCCTTATAGATGCCAATTCGGGCTTTCTTAGCCATTTCTGTTTTGGTGTCTTCAAGCCATGAAGTCGTTGTTCTAAAAGAACGCTGGTCTCCTTGACAACGCTTTACGACGTTGATTTCCTTACACTCCCTTCCCCACAGCTTCACGAGGGAGGGAAGAAGGGGGAGAAGCAAACAGGTGCAGGTGTGACCATGGACGCCAACTCCGCTGCCATCGACACACGAAAAATTATGCATTAAAATGGAATAAAAAATGATGTTAAATTATTTTTAATATCGTAGACTCATCGTAGACGCGCGCTAATACCCAGACGGGCTCGATATGAATCACGACTATAAGATACCCGAATTTGGTTAAACTGCACCGCAAAATGTGGGAGTAGTTAGGAATCTAAATCGAAGGGGACAGACACTCACACAACTACAGTTTTATATATATAGATATCCTCGAGTATAATCCGCATTTTTTCCCCAAAATTTAAAGGCCAAAATCCCTAGTGCGTACTATATACGAGGTTAAAAATGAAAATTATTTTCTAAGCAATGACCGAGTCTCTATTTGCTGTCCGGCAATGTTTATTCAGATGCATTTTCTGATGTCTGGCGCGAAAATACCTTAAGCTAAGCCTGAAAGCAATGAAGTCATAAAAGAATCATCCATAACTTGCAGTAAGCCAACATTTATTAAACATTATTACTGTTATTTCTTTATTTTCTGCAAACAAAATGCACAAAAAAGCTACACATTTGCATTATGTTATATATACAATAATAATAAAGGATGTTACCGTATACATTTTTACAAACCAGGGACGTTATATAGGCCTCCTTGACTCAAGTTGGAGAAGGGGTGCGTATTATACACAAGGTTTAGGTTTTTCAGAGGTACAGCCCCTTAAAAATTCCCTGCGTATTATACTCAAGGGCGGACTATATTCAAGGATTTACGGTATATATAGCTTTGGTCGGCCCGATGCTATAGTAGAAGACGCTCTCCCAAGGAACATGGAATCATGTGGTTGGGAAGCAAGATTCTTACCTCACAACCATACCTGCAACAAATCAACAAATTTTCCCTTTTTTTTTTTTGAATACTTTGAATACTAAATTTTGATGTTTGACATGATAATTATTAATACGTGTTGTTAGCGCTCATCAGTGAAGTGTGGCCTTTTCAAAACTGCTTTTGTCTTTTATTGGCAGAAGCTTATACAAGCTGAAGAAATGTTACGAAGATTTTAATTTTTCCTCTCTTTTTTTCTTTTTTCTTTTTGTGGGGAGGTTAAATATAATTCCAAGATAACGGAAAATAAGATGAGGTAAGGGAAGTAACTTATGTAAGCCAGTAATTCGAAGCGAAGTACCAAAGGTGGCTTCTAGCCTACATCACGGAGGAGGCAAAAGAAATCTCAGAGGACTGACAACTGACTTTCAGACAACAATAAAATACTAAAAAAAAAAAAAAGACGGGCAGATATGAAGAAAGAAATAAGAATGAATAAATAAATAAATAAATGAAAGAAAGAAAGAAAATAATGTTGACGCGAGGGAGAGATAGTATATATTCTTTTCTTTTGGAGAGGGGTCCAGTCGATTAGATCGACCTCAGTACGCAACTGGTACTTAATCTATCGAACCCGAAAGGATGAAAGGCAAAGACGACCTAGCCGGAGCCTCGTGGAACTTAGGTATTTTTGCTCAATAAACACTCACAATGCCCGGTCCGGGAATCAAAACCGCGTTCTTACGACCGCGAGTCCGCTGCCCGAACCACTGGGCCATTGCGCCTCCACATTTGCTGCTGTTGCTGTTATTGTTGTTGTTGTTCTTCTGACTGTGTGTGTGTGGGGGGGGATAGGTTGTGTTTGTGGTGTTGTTGGTTGAGGTAGTGTTTCAGGTGTTTGTGGTAGTGGTGGTGATGTACTGTCTGTTTTGGGTGCATTTAGCTTCGTAGCTTTTTCTTTTTTTCTTTCCCTTCTCCACCGTTTGTTTCGATGAGAATTGTTCTTTGCTCACGGATTTGCTTTTCTTCCTGTCTTTTCTTCGTTTTCTTTTTTTTGTTTTTGCTTTCCACTCCTCGTCCCGATCAGACTCCACATGTGATGTCTGCTCGCTCGCTCGCTCGCTATCGGAGCTGAGAAGCATCTGGAGGAATTTGGTGTTGGTGTGGTAAGTATTGGTGCTGCCGTGGTTCATGTTGTTGATGATGATGATGGTGCTGCTGCTGTTGTTGTTGTTTGAGTTTTGGTGGCTGTTGTTGGTATTAAGAGGAAAAGTGCCCTCTTTTCTTTTTTCTTTCAATTTAGAGCAGAAAGTTTTTTTTAGCTGATTGCTTGAAAGGTAAATGTGGTACTTTGTCTTCTTTCCATCCACTCTGATTGGAGTGATAATGCATGCCTCCAGGAAGATGAATCTGGTCTGAGATGACATCCACATTTTTTTCACTGGTTTGGATGAGGACCTCTAGCGTCATCCTCGACCAGTTCTCCTTTTTAGTCTGATAGACCGCGGATTTTTTTAGTTCTTCTCGGTGCCTATTGCAACCGTTGCAATTAGCTAAGGAATGGCTGTTACTGGCGGAGCCTGCTGTATAATTATCATCTTCGTCAGTCTCTGGCCGCAGTAAAAGGGAACCAACAGCAGCTCCTCGCTTTTGAGGGATTTTAGCCGCTTCCTCTTTGTATGTATTTTTTTAGGTTCCAAACGGAACCTAAAGCTTTTGGGATTTGAGCCTCTGTGACTCTTTCTACCCTCCTTGACTTTAAATCCAATTGTACGGTACGTCACAGAACGACATGTCATTCTTTGGCTAGTATCAATGGTGGTATTTAGCTTGACAGCCAGCCCATATCATTCGACTAGCTGTCTGACATTTCTGACAATCCTCTTCAGAGAATTAAATTCTCCGATGAGAGGACATGGTGGCACTAGCGAAAGAAAGTCTAATGCTGTTCCAAGCCTTTGCTCCGGCTTGCTGCTCAGTATCTTCGTCGTTGTTATCGTTGTTGTTGTTGCTGCTGTTGTTGTTGTCACCTTTACTATAGTTGTTGTTGTTATTGTTGCTGTTATTGTTGTTTGTTCTGCTGTCGACACCGTCTGACGATTCACACACGAAAGTGCCTTCATTGTTTTATATTTTCGTAGATGTCTTCTAGCTGTCCTCTTTGTTGTGCTTCCAAAATAATGTTTTTTTTGTGATCGGAGCCGCTGTTATTTTTTGAAAGATGCTTCAAAAGATCTTTCACGGAAAAAAAAAACAAATGGGCCTCTGGTAATTTTTTTGATTGTTTTCTATAAAAGCAGACCTCTCGTCTGCTTTTTGAGATAAGGCGCCATAGCGCGTCGCGCTTGCATCCTGTCCTATTGTCATTTGGTGACCCTTCTCACGTATGAGCGTCACCGCATTCAGTCTAGGTTTTTCCATGTAGATGGGGAAAACGCAAACGACTTTTCACTGAAAATTAAGTCAATTGACCCGACCCCAAAACTGAGGGACAAAATGAGAAAAGAAACGCACAAGTCGACAGCAAACTTGTCCACGATGGTATAAACTTCAAGGTTGTAAATATACGGGATCTTTTCCTTTTGATGGACGGAATTTTCTAGCCAACAAAACAATTTGAAACTTCGTATACTGGTAGAATGTGTCAAAAGAAAACAATATTGTAAACAAAATTGAAAACAAAATTGTAATTTGTAATTCCGTCCATCAAAAGGAAAAGATCCAATATACGTATTATGTGTTCTTCCTTACAAAAATCACGGAACGAGGGCATGCGTGACTTGCCAAGCTGACGGCCATAATAATAATAATAATTATTATTATTATTATTATTATTATTATGGGCCCGGTTTCCTGGTTTCAATGGCGTATGTGTTCCCCAGCTGGACGGGACGCCAGTCCATCGCAGCGTTACTCATTTTTTGCCAGCTGAGTGGACTGGAGCAACGTGAAATGAAGTGTTTTGCTCAAGAACACAACACATTGCCCGGTCCGGGAATCGAAACCACAATCTTCCGACCATGATGCTGACACCCTAACCACTAAGCCACGCACTAATAGCTTACATCTGTAAAAAATAATCTGCAAGTTTTTTTTAATTTTAAATTTCAACTGTAAATTGTAACCATTAATTTAATTAGGGATATCTACTTTCACTTATTTAATTGACCACCAGGCTGAATGATTTTAAGATCATTTAATCAATTAGCTGGAAAATTAGTTGTTAATTAGGCAAGTCAAATAATTTTTTTTTAGGTGTATCGCAACCAGCAGTCACTAATTATGGCCACTTTCCCTAGTTATTACCTCCCCTTGACCAGAAATATTTCAATAACTTTCCACCGGTATTTTTCACCGGTATTTTTACTAATTCCACATTCATATTAACAAACTGTTGGACATTTTCCAACCCTGACCGTCTTACTTCCTAAGTGTCCGAATAGGTTCCTCTCTTAACATTCAGTCCATAATATTATTTTTTAATTCTAGTATTACTACCATAAGTGGAGGCGCTTAACTGCTAAGTTACGGGGACATAAACACACCAGCATCGGTTGTCAAGCGATGGCGGGGGAATGGACAAACACAAAGACACACACACAAATATATACATATATATATATGAATATACGACGGGTTTCTTTCAGTTTCCGTCAACCAAATCTACTCACAAGGCTTTGGCTGGCCCGAAGTTATAGTGGAAGGCACTTACCCAAGTTGCCACGCAGTGGGATTGAACCCGGAACCATGTGGTTGGGAAGCAAGCAATCTTCTTACCGCACAGCCATATATATATACATACATGTATATATATATATATACATACATGCATATATATATATACTTACATATATATATACACACACACACACACACACACACACAGACACACACACACACATATATATATATACTTACATATATATATACACACATACATACATATATATATATATATATAATATATATATATATACATACATACATACATACATACATACATATATATATATATATATATATACACACATACATACATATATACATCATACATACATACATACATATATATATATATATATATATATATATATATATATAAACATACATGCATAATATATATATATATAAACATACACACATACGTACGTACATACATATATATAATCCTGTTACTATCAAATTGAGTCAAAATGTATTATTTTACCAAAAAATCTGTTCGTAAGTCGTTCAACATAACATACCCACACATATACATAAAAAAAGTCTCTGTACTTTAATACTGTTCGTTACCCTTGACCTCCATTAACGAAAACAATAAATAAAACGTCTCTTACGCTTCCTCTCCGCTTTTCTGCAGTAACAGATTGTGTTGTCGTCACTCCCTTTCTCTCGCAGCCTCATCTGTCTGTCTGTCTATCTATCTATCTATCTATCTATCTATCTGTCTGTCTGTCTGTCTGTCTGTCTGTCCGTCCGTCCGTCCGTCCGTCCATCCATCCATCCATCCATCCATCCATCCATCTATCTATCTATCTATCTATCTATCTATCTATCTATCTATCTATCTATCTATCTATCTATCTATCTATCTATCTATCTATTTGTCTATCTATCCATCTATCTGTCTATCTAAATTTAAAAATAGGATAAAATCTTTATAAGAATTTATGAAGTAGTCAGCGTGAACAACTTCAAAAGGGAAAAATTTTATTAATTATTCCCTTTAAATACATTTATTTATATTAAGGGCATTACTACACGTAAATGCCCTTATACGAAAATGCCCTTAGACGAAATACCTATTCTTAACTACCACAAGGGGCTAAACGCAGAGAGGACAAACAAGGACAGACAAACGGAGTAAGTCGATTACATCGACCTCAGTGTATAACTGGTACTTATTTAATCGACCCCGAAAGGATGAAAGGCAAAGTCGACCTCCGCGGAATTTGAACTCAGAACGTACCGGCAGACGGAATACCTATTTCTTTACTGACTACAAGGGGCTAAACACTGAGAGGTCAAACAAGGACAGACAAACGGATTAAGTCGATTATATCGACCGCAGTGCGTAACTGGTACTTAATTTATCGACCCCGAAAGGATGAAAGGCAAAGTGGACCTCGGCGGTATTTTAACTCAGAACGTAACGGCAGACGAAATACGGTTATGCATTTCGCCCGGCGTGTTAACGTTTCTGCCAGCTCGCCGCCTTTACATACGTATATTGAGAAAAGAATGAGCTGACTCCAACGAAATCTGTTAAGAATGTTTATGACTAGTTGAAATACCGGGCGTTGCCCGAGTTGAAAACTCGAGGAATATATGCTAACATTGCAAAGCAATTTATCTTCTGAAAAAAAAATTACTCTCTGAGGACGTGGAACTAGTACTGGATGCTCAGGAACAAGTTATTCGACGCTCAGGAAAGGAAAGAAAAGAAAGAGGATTTCACGTTTCGAGCGGAGCTCTTCATCAGAAATATAGAAAAGTCCAAAGAAAGAAGGAAACGGAAAAAGAATATATAATATATATATTATATATATATATATATATATATACCAATATATAACAAAGTGAGTTGTAAGGTACCGCACGAGTGGAATTATATATGAAAGAAGGTTTGAAAATGCAATTTAAAAGATGTTTATTTACTTTACCGGTTTCACTTTTTAGAAAAAGATTGTCAAAGTAACATGTAAAAGTTTGGTTGTGTTAATTATTGGTTGTCACAAAATGCTACAATACATACATACAAACAAAAATACTCTGTTGTTGATGTTGAAATTCCAATGAAGGAGCCTTGGATTTAGGTTAGAAACCGGTTCTTTCTCTATTGGCAAGAAATCTTTATTTTTTTTCTTCATTGAATTTCAATATAGTCGTTACCTACACCATGTGAACGGTATTTGTAGAAAATTTCACTAAAAAGAAAATGTCCGTTTTCTGAAGGTTATGAAGAAACAAAGTCAATGGAGGAAACACTTTCTGTAGGTATAAACGGAAAACTATCAGTCATGCTTGTAAGATGGAAATAGAGAAATACACTCCTCATCAACAATAAAATAACAGAAATGTTTAGATAAAGGAAAACGAGAACATTTGAGTAGAGACATAACACTTAAACAAGAACTCTGAACTACCTTTCTACGAATGGTCTGCCTATTTCTCTGATATCTGACGAGGAATGCTACAGATACTTGGGAAAAAATTATTGTTATTATTATGAGCGTGGAGGCGCATGGCCTAGTGGTTAGAGCAGCGGACTCGCGGTCGAGGGATCGCGGGTTCGAATCTCAGACCGGGCAATGTGTGTTTATGAGCGAAACGCCTAAGCTCCACGTCGCTCCGGCAGAAGGTGGTGGCGAACTTGTGCTGATTCTTTCGCCACAACTTTCTCTTACTCTTTCTTCCTGCATCTTGCAGCTCACCTGCGACGGACCGGCGTCTCGTCCAGGTGGGGAACCTATACGCCAAGGAAACCGGGGAAACCGGCCCTTATGAGCCAGGCATGGCTCGAAAAGGAACAAACAACAACAACATTATTATGACCGGGTTCCAACTCGGACCCTTCTCTCTTTTTTGGCCTTTCAATAGGTTAATACTGACAGGGGTCGCATACTCCTTCTGTCGATTGCATTTCCTCATTAGTAGAGACGGGATCTACTTTGGTGAGGCAGAAATTGCGAGGATCCAAGGAATCAGTCCATCGCATTCCAACCTCCGGCAATTCAAGGCTGGGATTCGTTTTATCATTAAGGTTTATTTCTACTAGCTATGTTTGGAATAGATGAAAGTATTTCCTATGAAAGAACCTTAAACAAAGAGTGTGTAAGCGTGGAATATACGACCAGGATAAAGAAAATTTGGTCCTTAGAATGTTCTCCACGCAATATGTTTGCCGCACCAGTGCTCATACCAACATTTGAACGACTTGATTGGACACTGATTAAGATTCGAGATATTGATGTTAAAACCCCCAAAACGATAAACTAAGTCAGGAACTTCCCCATAGCAGTGACATATGCTACTTTAACTTAAAACTAAAATAACGGAACAGAAGCGTAGCACCAGTCCAAACAGCCTTTGAATGTCGTATCGTATGCTTTCGACACCTACAAACTACCAAACGCTGAAGTCCGCCATTGGACAAATCTGTATACACGAGAGCGCTAACATCATAAAAGTCGGAAAGGAGATAATGAAAAAAGTAATCCCTAACTGCTGTTTTGATGCATACGACTGAGTAACACAATTTTTGTCTCTGTGTAGCAAGTGTTATTTCTTCTTTGCTTACCCTAGAAAATATGAAACTGGCTAATATTTCCTTGAAAGTGTGCTTTTGTTACGGTATTTATTGAAACCCCCCAAAGAATCCCTACGATGTTCCTCCACAACTCCTGCTCATGATCAGGGATGTTCGTATTGTCAGCCACTAAGGGACGTGCTCAACTGGTTAAGGTCAAGCAACCGACAAGCAAATTTGTGGTATTGAACAGAATATTTGCTACAACGATTTCTGTTTCAGCAACTCGGTCTTGAATTTGTCTGAAATGGAATGGAAAACAGGTCAGTTTGAAAATATTGATGTCCATGTCACAAGAGCAAAGTTTGAAGGGAATAGTAGTGATTTCCTTTGATTTCTCGATAAAGGCAAATAGGAAATAACACTTGATGACCAAAGACAAAAATAAATAAATAAAATGTTCGTTGAACAGCGTAATTAATTAAACATTAATTGCAGTGTTATTAATTAATTACCCAAATCATCGTGAATATAATCTATACTTATCTCAGTTTTAATTTGTTTTTGGTGGGGAGGGTACGATAAAAACTTTTTTAAAATGCGTAATCGTGATGTGCCCTATTACATTACATTACATTTGGTATATTATTTATTCATTGTGTTGTCGGCTGCAAAAAGCAATGACGGAGGCTGCTTCGTTGTTTCAAAGTGGCTCCAACGAGTTGACAAAGCAGAAGCAACAATGTACTCTAAAGGAGGCAAACAAAACAAGCCAGACGATTAGTCAGGGTTAAGCAGACGACAAAGTGAAACAAAGACGCTACATTTCAACATGGCAGACAGATGCAGCAGCAGCAACTGGTCACAGCAAAGTGAAACAACGAAGCTCAAACTATTTATGGAATCAGCTATTCAACAAGTGTGTGTATATGTATCCAATTAATTATCACTGGGACTTGTGTGCATTAAATAAATTAATGAGATAAAGCAAAAACTTGATAGATCACGCGGATGAGGCAACGACGACGACGACGAAGAAGTATCGAGCGAACTCCTTATAGGACCCTCGACTTGCTAGAAATAGCAGCTAAATTCTGTACTAATCACATTTTACCGTCTTTGAGTAAAAAAAAATAAAAATAGACATTCGGTAATATGTTTTATCTTTTACTTGTTTTGGTCATTTGAATGCGGCCATGTTGGGGCACCGCCTTGAAGGGTTTTACTCGAACAAATCGACTCGAAGACATTTTTTAAAGCCTAGTACTTATTCTAAGTACCCTTTTGCCGAACCGCTAAGTTACGGAGATGTAAACAAGCCAACTCCAGTTGTCAAGCAGTGGTAAGAGACAAACACAGGACACAAAGACACACACACACACGCATACACACACATCTATCTATCTATCTATCTATCTATCTATCTATCTATCTATCTATCTATCTATCTATCTATCTATCTATCTATCTATCTACCTACCTACCTACCTACCTACTTACTCACCTGTCTATCTATCTTTCTATCTATCTGTCTGTCTGTCTGTCAGAATGTGTGACGAAAGACATTTGACAGACAAATAAACTAAAAATAATAGTAATTAAGCTAAAGAGAAGATCAAATAAATAGTGCGTGTATTTAATTTGCAAAAGACGAACCATCCTCTAGTATAACACTATTTGTTTCAACACACTATTTCACATCAAGAATCTTGCAAAACAAATACATTAACGTTTCCGTCCATCCATCCCTCCATCCATCCGTCCGTCCGTCCATCCATCCATACACACATCACTAGAACTGTAAAAATCTGTGAAACTTTCCAAAAGTTTATTATTTAAATATATATGAGCTTGTCTCGGTATGCAACTATAGGCATGAGAATACATACATAGAACAAAACATACAAATCTGCACATATACATACATACATACATACATGCATGCATACAAAAATACCCATTTGTTTGATGTTGAAATTACAATGGAGCCTTGGATCTAGGTTAGAAACCGGTTCTTTCTGTACTAGCACGAAATCTTGAAATAAAACTAAACAATGACATACATACATACATACATACATACACATCCTGTTGATGTTGAAATCCCAATGATGGAGACTTGGATCTAGGTTAGAAACCGGTTCTTTCTCAATTGGCAAGAAATCTTGAAATAAAACTAGACAATGACATTCATTCATACATACATACATGCATACATACATACATGCATGCATGCATGCATACATACATACATACATACATGCATACATACATACATACATACATACATACATACATACATACATACATACATACATACATACATATACGTCCTGTTGATGTTGAAATTCCAATGATGGAGCCTTGGATCTAGGTTAGAAACCGGTTCTTTCTCAATTGGCAAGAAATCTTGAAATAAAACTAGACAATGACATTCATTCATACATACATACATGCATACATACATACATGCATGCATGCATGCATACATACATACATACATACATGCATACATACATACATACATACATACATACATATACGTCCTGTTGATGTTGAAATTCCAATGATGGAGCCTTGGATCTAGGTTAGAAACCGATTCTTTCTCAATTGGCAAGAAATCTTGAAATAAAACTAGACAATGACATTCATTCATACATACATACATGCATACATACATACATGCATGCATGCATACATACATACATACATACATACATACATACATACATACAACATACTACATACTACATATACGTCCTGTTGATTTGAAATTCAAGATGGAGCCTTGGATCTAGGTTAGAAACCGTTTCTTCTCAATTGCAAGAAATCTTGAAATAAAACTGAATAATGACATACATACTACAGAGAGAAAGAGAGAGAGAGAGAGAGAGAAAGAGAGAGAGAGAGAGAGAGAGAGAGAGATAGAGAGACAGACAGACAGACAGACTGACAGTGAGAGAGAGAGAGAGAGGGAGAGAGAGATGGAGATAGAGAGCCAGCTGAACAGTCAGAGGGAGGGAGGAAGGAGTCAGTGAGAGAAAAAGGAAGAAATCACTAAATAATAAAGTCTTCGGTTTGAAATGGCAAACTTCCCTCTTCTCTCTCGTTACTCTTCGCGTCAAACTAATTTCCTCCACTTCTCCTCCAAGTGTTTATTACCAACTAATTAGCCAATATTAGACAATGATTATAGTGTTTATGGATTGTGCTGTTAACCAATTAATGTAATGATTCTGAAGACTATTACAAATAATGAGTGCGGCGACAGGTTGGGGGTGGTGGTCAGTGGGAGGAAACATGATAGAGAAGTAAATATTTAACAAGAACACTCAAAGAGCGCAAACCTCCGTCAAGGAAACACCAACGCCCTCTCAACCATTAACCAGAGATGATTTTTAAAATGAGAGTATCTTCTCTCTATATATAAACGGCAGTTTGTCTGTGTGCGTGTCTGTGTGTCTGTTAGGTTGTACCCTCACCCTGACCACGGCTTTCAACCGATTCTGATGAAACTTGACACACACATAGCCCAATGTCAATTCAAAACTAACGCAGCGAAAATTTTGAAAAGTTCCCCAGTTCTGAAGAAAATCGATAAATTCGACATGGGGTCGAGAATCAGAAACACAAACCACAGACTGTCTAGGGGACGCAACTCGACCTTTTTAACTAAAAAAAAATTTACCATAATTTTTTTTCCATTTTTTGGCTATAACTCTCTAAAAATGCTTTATAGTTATTTCCCTTACAAACCCGAGCAACGCCGGGCGATACTGCTAGTCTGAAATAAACTCGATTGCTCTCACAAACAAGAATACTAAAAATGAATACGACCGCTATCAAAAATTAAGTAAAAAAAAAAAAAAAAAAAAAACAGGACAAATAATCCAGGGTTAGTTAGGGTTAGGGTTGGGGGGAAGGGTATCTTTTTTTTCTTCACAAATGTAAATAAACCCAATCTGTTTCTTAAACGAGGGACATATTCATACGGCACAGAATGTTGTTTACCTCAATGGACGTCGCTGATTGGTTGAAATTGCAGAAATTGAAGAAAAAAACAACAAATATCTTACAAACTATAGAATTTTCTCAATAAACCCAGGAAAAAAAGATGTTTTATAAACACATTCTACCAGTATACGAAGTTTAAATTTTTTTAGTTACCTAGAAATTATGTTAAAAACTGCCGTTCAAACTGAAAAGATCCCAGAATCCTTGTCCGGTACCGGATCAGTCCCAAAATCTAATCAGTTTGTGCAAGACACGAAGCCAAACATCCCTGAAACCCTAAACCGCCGCCAAGCCAACACCAACGTCCTCTCAATGATTAGCCAGAGATGATTTTTAAAATGAGAATATCTGAAATAAACTTGACTGCTCTCACAAACGAGAATACTAAAAATGAACATGACCACTCTCAAAAATTAAGTAAAGAAACCAAAAAAAAAATATCCTGAATCCTTGTCCGGTACTGGATCGATCCCCAAATTTAATCAGTTTGTGCCATTCACGGGGTCAAACATCCCTGAAAGTTTCATCTGGATCCATCCAGTGGTTCTTGAGATATCTTGTCCACGGACAAATAAACAAACGCGACTGAAAACAATACCTCCGCCTTTGCTAAGGCGGAGGTAATAATAGTCCTTTCTGCTATAGCAATGTTTCTACTGACCGCTTTGGTTCCTATTTTACTTAGATGGACCCCTTATAGCCATTCAATGTAAAAAAAAACAAAAAAACATGCTATTATATTTACTGGTACTCCGTCGGTTACGATGACGAGGGTTCCAGTTAATCCGATCAACAGAACAGCCTGTTCGTGAAATTAACCTACAAGTCGGTTGAGCGCTCTACAAACACGCGTACCCTGAACGTAGATCGCAGGGAGATTCAGTGTGACACAGAATATGACAGGGTTGGCCCTTTGAAATACAGGTACAACTCGTCTTTGCCAGCTGAGTGGAGGGGAGAAGTGGGTAATAAAATGGCTTGCTTAAGGATATAACGAACTCACGACCGATTATATCGACCCCAGTGCATAACTGGTCCTTATTTAATCGACCCCGAAAGGATGAAAGGCAAAGTCGACCTCAGAAAGCAGCGGCGGATGAAATACAATAAAGCATTTCGCTCGGCGTGCTAACGTTTCTGCCACCTCGCCGCCTTGCAGAGTAGAAAATATTGAAACACAACAATACATGTGAGTGGGAAAGAAACGAGGAAGGTAGTCATGGCATGTGCTAGAAACAACAGCCAAATATCTCTTTAATAAAACAGCTTTTAGTCTGAAAATATTTACATTTTTTTTTTACCGAAAAGGCTTCTCCTGTACGTAGTGCAAAAAAGCATAGGCCAAAATGGGTCCGGAGTTGAGTGGTGACGGAGAGTGAAAAAAGAAATAAATTTTCAAAACTTTTTTCATAACAAAGATGGCCCCTATCATTTCGAAAGTAAAAAGCAAAAAAGGAAAAAAATTGGGGAAAATTCCCGCCAGATCTGAGAAATTCCAACTTATGTGAGCTTCCAGATCCGAAACTCCGTTTCCGAATTTCCTCTCCCCACCCCATGGAAAAAATTTTCCGAATAAATTTCTTTATAATCGTAATCTATGCCGTTTGAAAGGAATATGTATAAAATTTCATTGAAAGATATCCATTTTCCTGAAACTTATGAGAAAAAAATTCGGGTTGAGTGAATTTTCTGAAACTCCTCTCTCCATCCTTTCGAAAAAATTATTTTGCACAAATCCTTGTATGCTCTGAATCTGCTGTATCAAAGTGGTATTTACTGAAATTTTCATTAAAAAGTATCCATTTTTCTGAAAGTTATAAAGGCAACAAAATCTCTGGGGTATACATCTGTAGATATGCCATACACACACACATATGTGTATATATATATATATACATATATATAAAGAAAATGGGGAAGGCAGATATCCCATAAAACGGCCTTCTTTTTTAATATTTATATACTGCTCTATTTTTTAAAGTGTGCTTCTTTCGGTTTAATGTTTTTTACAGACGACATACATGCATACATACATACATACATACATACATACATACATGCATGCATGTATGCATACATACATACATACTCTTTTACTTGTTTCAGTCATTTGACTGTGGCCATGCTAGAGCACCGCCTTTAGTCGAGCAAATCGACCCCCAGGACTTATTCTTTGTAAGCCTAGTACTTATTCTATCGGTGTCTTTTGCCGAACCGATAAGTTACGGGGACGTAAACACACCAGCATCGGTTGTCAAGCGATATTGGGGGGACAAACAGAGACACACAAACACACACACACATACATATATGCAACGAGCTTCTTTCAGTTTCCGTCTACCAAATCCACTCACAAGGCTTTGGTCGACCCGAGGCTATAGCAGAATACACTTGCCCAAAGTGCCACGCAGTGGGACTGAACCCGGAACCATGTGGTTGGTAAGCAAGCTACTTACCACACAACAGATAGATAGATAGTTAGATAGATAGATAGATAGATAGATAGATAGATAGATAGATAGATAGATAGATAGATAGTTAGATAGACAGACAGACAGACAGACAGACAGACAGACAGATAGATAGATAGATAGATAGATAGATAGACAGACAGACAGACAGACAGACAGATAGATAGATAGATAGATAGATAGATAGATAGATAGATAGATAGACAGACAGACAGATAGATAGATAGATAGATAGATAGATAGACAGATAGATAGATAGATAATAGATAGATAGATAGATAGACAGACAGACAGGACAGATAGATAGATAGATAGATAGATAGATAGATAGATAGATAGACAGACAGACAGACAGACAGACAGATAGATAGATAGATAGATAGACAGATAGATAGATAGATAGATAGATAGATAGATAGACAGACAGACAGATAGATAGATAGATAGATAGATAGATAGATAGATAGATAGACAGACAGACAGACAGATAGATAGATAGATAGATAGATAGATAGATAGACAGACAGACAGACAGACAGACAGACAGACAGATAGATAGATAGATAGATAGATAGATAGATAGATAGATAGATAGATAGATAGTGCGGCCATGTTGAGACACCGTCCTGAAAAGTTTTTGTCGAACAAATTAAACTCAGTACTTTGTTATCTTTTTAAAGTCTGGTATTTATGCTATCGAATTCTTTTGCTTGAACTGCTAGATTACGGAAACGTAAAACAGACCATCGCCGGTTGTCAAGTCGTGTTAGGGGACAACCACAATCATGCACGCGCACACGCACAGACATACACACACTCACACATGCACACACACTCACACACACACACACACATACACATAAACACGTACATACACACACACGCATGCATTGGGCGTGTGATTGCGCGTCTCTGAACACACATATGTTAATGGCCGTATAAACACATACATAACCTGATTGACTATTTATGACTAGCATGAAAAATATCGATTTATACACTTCATCTTTTGATCGTTAACCTCTCCCCTCCTCCGCTCAGGACTCACCTGTGACTCTGGCGGTAATATGCTTCCTACCACCTCCTCGTCTTCGTCTTCGACTGTCGCAATATCGACGACCATATGGTTGACATATTGATAACTACGCATCGATGATGACCATGGCAACAACAGAGAGAGAGAGAGAGAGCGACTCAGACTGAGGCTGGAAATGACAGCCAAATCTCCCTCAAATCGCCAGTGACTTGTTTTGGTGGTGGTGGAGGGAAGGACTCTTGTAATAAACGTAGTCCTAGCTGCACCGTGTGATGAATAAAAATGATGGGCTCAGAACTACTTGGATGTTTTCTGTATGACCTGGGGTTAAACAACAACAACAACAACAACACAATTACCATAGTAACTGCAACAACAAATAGTAGCAGCTACAGTAACAACGATAAAGGCGGCGAGCTGGCAGAAACGTTAGCACGCCGGGCGAAATGCGTAGCCGTATGTTCTGAGTTCAAATTCCGCCGAGGTCGACTTTGCCTTTCATCCTTTCGGGGTCGATAAATTAAGTACCAGTTACGCACTGGGGTCGATGTAATCGACTTAATACCTATGTCTGTCCTTGTTTGTCCCCTCTGTGTTTAGCTCCTTGTGGGCAATAAAGAAATAGGTATATTTTTACGTTGTGAGTTCAAATTCCGCCGAGGTCGACTTTGCCTTTCATCCTTTTCGGAGTCGATAAATTAAGTACCAGTTATACACTGGGGTCGATGTAATCGACTTAATCCGTTTGTTTGTCCTTGTTTGTCCCCTCTATGTTTAGCCCCTTATGGGCAATAAAGAAATAAGAAACGTTAGCACGCCGGCCGAAATGCTTAGCGGTATTTCGTCTGCTGTTACGTTCTGAGTTCAAATTCCGCCGAGGTCGACTTTGCCTTTCATCCTTTCGGAGTCGATAAATTAAGTACCAGTTGCGTACTGGAGTCGATATAGTCGACTTAATCCGTTTGTCCTTGTTTGTCCCCTCTATGTTTAGCCCCTTGTGGGTATTAAAGAAACAGTAACAACGACAACAACACCAGCAAACAACACACAACGAGATATCACAATCTACCAGAAATAGCAGCTAAATCTCTTTAAAGTCGTAGTCCACTCATTGTCCTGGAAGGCGGCAACATACATTAAAAAAATGTAGTTTTACTCTTCTACTTGTTTCGGTCATTTGACTGCGGCCATGCTGGAGCACCGCCTTTATTCGAGTAAATCGACCCCATGACTTATTCATTGTATGCCTAGTACTTATTCTATCAGTCACTTTTGCCTAACCGCTAAGTTACAGGGACATAAACACACCAGCATCGGTTATCAAGCGATGTTGGGGGACAAACACAGACACACAAACATATATACACACACACATACATATATATATACATATATACGAGGGCTTCTTTCAGTTTCCATCTACCAAATCCACTCACAAGACTTTGGTCGGCCCGAGGCTATAACAGAAGACACTTGCCCAAGGTGCCACGCAGTGGGACTGAACTCGGAACCATGAGGCTGGTAAGCAAGCTACTTACTCCTGCTCCTATATTTACATACGAATAAAAAAAATACAGTTCTATATCTAAGAGATGAGGAATTACGTACACTATTTACATTGTTTACATTATTTACAATTGACGGATATTTGCCCTCATCTTGTTTGTTGTTAGCACAACGTTTCGGCTGATACACCCTCCAGCCTTCATCATGTGTCTTGGGGAGATTTCGAACCTGGGTTCTCATTCCTAAGGTATTTTTCGATGTTATTATTATTATTATTATTACTATTATCATCATCATCATCATCATCATTATTATTGAGTCAGATAGCAGTGCCTGCCATCAAGCGACACTGGGGTCAAATATACGAAGCCCAGTATACCCATCATGACCATCCGTCTGATAAGAGTACACAAGGCACATGCATCACAACTATGTGTGCGCAACATGGCGGTCTCACGTCAAGATAAACCAAGACAAAACAATGTACATGATAACACTTCAATCAGTTGAGATCAGAAGCCATGAGAGCCACTGCCTGGTACTGCATCAGGGCACTTATTATTATTATTATTATTATTATTATTATTATTATTCAGGTCACTGCCTGGCATCGAACTCGGAATCAGATGGGATGGTTCTGACCTGGGGTCGTTCAATTGGGTGGGCTGACCTGTGCTTAAACAACAAACACATATATACCACACAAATCTACTGACGTGTGTGTGGTTAGTGGGTGGTCGGTGGGTGACCTCTGTGTAGTCACAGATACCGCAAGAAATAGCAGCTGAATATTTTTCAAATCACACGTGACTGTATGGTAAGAAGCTTGCTTCCCAACCACATGGTTCCGGGTTCAGTTCTACTGCGTGGCACCTTGGGCAAGTGTCTTCTGCTATAGCCTCGGGCCGACCAAAGCCTTGTGAGTGGATTTAGTAGATGGAAACTGAAAGAAGCCCGTCGTATATATATGTATATGTATGTGTGTGTATATGTTTGTGTGTCTGTGTTTGTCCCCCCCCCCTCCCCAGCATCGCTTGACAACCGATGCTGGTGTGTTTACGTCACCGTAACTTAGCGGTTTGGCAAAAGAAACCGATAGAATAAGTACTAGGCTTACAAAGAATAAGGATAGATATTAACGTGTATAAGTCTTTTCTCAAGCGTAATTTACATTGTGGAGGCGCTGTGTTCTTGAGTAAAACACTTTTATTTCATGTTACTCCAGTAATGAGTTTAGCCTGTGGTTGAGGAGCAAGCTTCTTACCACACAGCCATGCCTGCGCCTAATACGCATACAGAATTTGATCGTGTATTCATGTATAACGTATTAATATCGATTATTTTTCAAAGAAAATTTCCCAAACTCTGACCCGATTATAATTGAGGTTGCTAATAAATTATCTCGATAATTTTCGCTGTTAAACAATCAATACACTTTTCTCTGTTGGAGTCTAGATAATTTTTTTCTCACCCTGTCTAATTTGATAATTTTCGATTTGCAAAAAAAAAAAAAAAAATTCTAAATTTGGGCAAAATGAGTAATAACTACCGTATTTTAACGTGTATTAGGAATCCTCGTTGTATAAGGAACCCCCTAATTTTGGGGGCTTAAAATTTGGAAAAAAGGTTTTGTAAGGGTGATCGCTAGCCACTAAACCTATTTTTATATTTTTTTTCTCTATTTATTTCTTTGTTTCTTTCTGCTGAAGAGCGTAGGCTCGAAACGTAAAAGACTTTCTCACTTCCCGAGCGCTAAACTAATACATCTGTTTATTGTTTACACACCCGTCTTCGTCTTTTGTTTTGTTTATTTGGTTTTGTAAATTCCAATTATAATACTATCCATGTATAAGAAACGCCCATATTTTTTAACCTAATTTTTGACAAAAAGGGTTTCTTACACTTGTTAAAATGCGGTAATTCCATTACTTTCTTCTCTTTAACTGCACTGTGTGTGAAGAGGAGGACACTCCCGCAGATCGCGAAGAAGCTATGGAGAATATCACTTTTCCATAACTCTCTTTCATTTTGACCCAGATATTTCAAATGTATTTCCTATCTTTCTGCACTTCCTATCTTAAGGATGTGAGGGCGCGTGGCTTAGTGGTTAGGGCATTCGGCTCATGATCGTAAGGTTGTGAGTTCGATTCCCGGCGACGCGTTGTGTCCTTGAGCAAGGCATTTTCATTTCACGTTGCTCCAGTCCACTCAGCTGGCAAAAATGAGTTGTACTTGTATTTCAAAGGGTCAGCCTTGTCACTCTCTGTGTCACGCTGATTATCCCCGAGAACTACGTTAAGGGTACACGTGTCTGTGGAATGCTCAGCCATTTGCACGTTAATTTCACGAGCAAGCTGTTCCGTTGATCGTATCAGCTGGGACCCTCGTCGTCGGAACCGGCGGAGTGAAGAATCTTAAGGATGGATATTAACGTGTATAATAAGTCTTTTCTCAGCCGTAATTTAACATTGTGGAGGCGCTTGGCTTAGTGGTTAGGGGCGTTGAATTCACGATCGTAAGATTGTGGTTTCAAATCCTGAAGCGGGCAATGCGTTGTGTTCTTGAGCAAAACAATTCACTTCGCGTTGCTCCAGTTCACTCAGCTGTAGATATGAATACCTATTTCTTTACTACCCACAAGGGGCTAAACACAGAGGTGACAAACAAGCACAGACAAACGGATTAAGTCGATTACATCGACCCCAGTGCGTAACTGGTACTTAATTTATCGACCCCGAAAGGATGAAAGACAAAGTCAACCTCGGCGGAATTTGAACTCAGAATGTAACGGCAGACGAAATACGGCTACGTATTTCGCCCGGCGTGCTAACGTTTCTGCCAGCTCGCCGTAGATTTGAGTACCACTAGTCGTTAGGGTGTTGTATTCACGGCTGCAAGATTGTGGTTTCGATCCTTGGACCAGTCCATCCGCTGTGTTCTTGAGTAAAACACTTTATTTCGTGTTACTCCAGTAATGAGTTTAGCCTGTGGTTGGGGAGCAAGCTTCTTACCACACAGCCGTGCCAACATAAGGCAGCGACTGGCAGAATCGTTAGCAACGCCGCCGGGTAAAATGCTTAGCGGTCTTTCGTCCGTCTTTACGTTTCGAGTTCAAATTCCGCCGTAGTCGACTTTGCCTTTCATCCTTCCGAGATCGATAAAACAAGTCCAGATGAGTAATGGGGTCGAGCTTGCTGGCCTTGTGCCAACTTTTGAAACCAATACAGGATGTCATCATATACATAAATCGTATACAAGTCATGGCGGAAGCGTTAGTGCACCGGACGAAATGCTTAACGGTATTTCGTCTGCGTTACGTTGTGAGTTCAAATTCCGCCGAGGTCGACTTTGCCTTTCATCCTTTCGGGGTCGATAAATTAAGTACCAGTTACGCACTGGGGTCGATGTAATCGACTTAATACCTATGTCTGTCCTTGTTTGTCCCCTCTGTGCTTAGCCCCTTGTGGGTAATAAAGAAATAGGTATTTCGTCTGTCTTTTCGTTCTGAGTTCAAATTCCACCGAGGTCGACTTTACCTTTCGCTTTTTATAGGCGCAGGAGTGGCTGTGTGGTAAGTAGCTTGCTTACCAACCACATAGTTCTGAGTTCATTCCCACTGCGTAGCACCTTGGGCAAGTGTCTTCTACTATAGCCTCGGGCCGACCAAAGCCTTATGAGTGGATTTGGTAGACGGAAACTGAAAGAAGCCCATCGTATATATGTATATGTGTGTGTGTGTGTGTGTGTGTGTGTGTTTGTCCTCCCAACATGGCTTGACAATCGATGCTGGTGTGTTTACGTCCCCGTAACTTAGCGGTTCGGCAAAAAGCGACCGATAGAATAAGTACTAGGCTTACAAAGAACAAGTCCTGGGGTCGATTTGCTCGACTAAAGGCGGTGCTCCAACATGGCCACAGTCAAATGACAGAAACAATTAAAAGAGTAAAAGAGTAACTGATTACGACTATATGTTTTGTTTTATTATTTTGTTTCTAGTATCTAAATAAAATGTAGCTTTTTTGTAGCGACCTTTTTTCTAGCTGAAATAGTGTCTTTTTCCCCAGATACAGAAGAATACTAATTTAAGTCAGGCTCTGTCCGCATTTGCAATCAGATTGTAAAGAGATGCAACAAAATGTACCGTGATTACGTCAATCGATAACCTAGAAATATCACGTGTTGTTTTATTGAACGCTTTAACTCAAAGGTCAGCATGTCCATGATGACTTGGGACGAATCAATCTTTATATTCTTTCCTACTCTAGGCACAGGCCCGAAATTTTGGGGGAGGGACCAGTTGATTAGATTGACCTCAGTGTGTAAGTGTTACTTAATTTATTGACCTCGAAAGGATGAAAGGCAAAGTCGACCTCGGCGGAATTTGAACTCAGAACGTAAAGACAGACGAAATACTACTGAGCATTTCGCCCGGCGTGCTAACGTTTCTGCCAGCTTGGCGCCCTTGTCAACCTTTATATAAATATTGCATTTGCATTAAGGCGGCGAGTTGGCAGAAACGTTAACACGCCAGGCGAAATGCATAGCAGTATTTCATCTGCCGCTACGTTCTGAGTTCAAATTCCGCCGAGGTCGACTTAGCCTTTCCTCCTTTCGGGGTCGATAAATTAAGTACCAGTTGCATACTGGGGTCGATGTAATCGACTGCCACCTCCTTCCCCAAAATTTCTGGTCCTGGGCCTAGAGTAGAAAAGATTATATGGTGGCGAGCAAGTAGAATCGCTAGCAGACCGTACAAATTGCTTAGCGGCATTTCGTCTGCCGCTACGTTCTGAGTTCAAATTCCGCCGAGGCCGACTTTCTCTTTTATCCTTTTGGGGTCGATAAAATAAGTTTCAGTTGAGCACTGGGCTCGATGTAATCGACTAAGCCCCCCCCCCAAATTGTTGCTCTTCCCCGAACTTCCTGGTCCTGTGCTAAAATTTGAAACCATTATTACATTTGGCGGCGAGTTGGCAGAATACTTAGCACGACGGATTGAATACCCACCGGCATTTCGTCCGTCTTTGCGTTGTGGGCTCAAATTCCACCGTAGTCGACTTTGCCTTTAAACCTTTCAGGGTCCATGAAATAAGTACCAGTGTAATACTGGGGTCGTTGTAATCGACTATTTCCCCTCTCCTGAAATTACAAATTTTGTTCCTATAGCCAAAAGGATTATTAAAAAGGCGGCACGCAAGCAGAATCGTTAACACGCCGGACAAAATGCTTAGCAGTATTTCATCCGTCTTTAAGTTCTGAGTTCAAATGCCACTGAGGTTGAATTTTGCCTTTCGTTCCTTTCGGAGTCGATAAAGTAAGTACCAGCCCTCCCCAACAAAAATTTCAGGCGTTGTACTTATAGTAGAAAGAAATATTCCATTATAAAACTGCTCAATCTGAACTGACACAATAGGGAACACAAAGTTTAACATTTAACATTTCATCGATTGAGTCCTTCATAAGTTACCTCCCTTCGTAGACCTTAGCGTGGGGAACCACGTACGTCAGGAATTGTCAGGGCGAGGCTTTAGGTTTTCGGGGCAGTGATCTCACCCTATCTCTCTGTGTGATTCCCGTATTGTTGGAATACCGAATGAGAATATCAATCGTGTTAGTGAAACTTCGCAGAACCCTGGTTCGGAAAGCACTGCATTAGGGTCTCTCTTTCTTCTGATCGATTGCTCAATCTGCTAAAAACAGCTGCCAAATTCCCTTAAATCACAACCTGCTATGTTAAAAAGGGTAGGGCATTTTTGAGAACGTAGTTCGTTGATATAGGAAGATACTGGATGGTCACAGCTGGAATGCCTTTAATTATGTGTCTGCATGATTAGGGCTATGTATGTATGAATATATGTTCTCTCCATCTATCTATCTATCTATCTATCTATCTATCTCTCTATCTATCTATCTATCTATCTATCTATCTATCTCTCTACCTATCTACCTACCTACCTACCTATCTATCTATCTATCTCTATCTATCTATCTATCTATCTATCTATCTATCTATCTATCTATCTATCTATCTATCCATCCATCCATCTATCTACCTACCTATCTATCTATCTATCTACCTACCTACCTATCTATCTATCTATCTATCTATCTATCTACCTACCTACCTACCTACCTACCTATCTATCTATCTATCTATCTATCTATCTATCTATCTATCTATCTATCTGTCTGTCTATCTATCTATCTCTATCTATCTATCTATCTATCTATCTATCTATCTATCTATCTAATCTATCTATCTATCTGTGTGTGTGTACTCAACTGGTACTTATTTTATCGATCCCGGAAGGAAGGATAAACGAAGTCGATCATGGTTGAATTTGAACTTTAAAACGCAAGGGACCATTACTGAACACCACATAAGCATTTTTCTCCACCCGCCCTTTTACAATTCGACACTTGTTATCGCATCTCCATTTCTCTCTTTTGTTCAGCTTCCAGTTAAAAAAAAAAAGAAAAGAAAAACAACAGCTCAAAACGAACAACAACAAAACAAACTAATTTCTCCTCCTCTCTTCCCTATATCAATGCTTATTTCTTCTTTCTTTCACTCCAACCTTTCTCCGTCTGTCGATATTTTATTTTTCTGGTCACACTTCACTTCCGTTGCTGGGTTTTTTTTATAATTTCTCCTTTTTCACCTCTATCTTATTTTTTATCTCTTTAATCTTTCCAAGTCCACTTTATCATCATCTCGCCACTTTATTTCGTATTTCTTCCCCTATTTTATTCTTCCTCATTATCTCTTTCGACTATCTTCTCTTTTCACTCAATCTTACCCACTCTCTCTCTCTCTCTCTTACTTACCACCTCTCATATCTTTCTGTCTTTCTCCTCTACGTCACTTCATACCTTTCCCTTTACATTCACCCCTCCCCCTCTCACATTTTCTACATCTATCCTCTCACTTCACTCTTCTCTCTCCTCCACGAATTTCTCTTCCTGACATTTCCGTCCACACTCCCTTTCTCTCTTTATACACCATTAGTATTTTTTCTCTCACCATCCTCTAATCCCCCTCTCTCTCACTCTCATTAATTTCTCCTTCCTGCCCTTCCCTCCTTCCTCTACATCTGCTCACCGTACACCCTCTCTCTATCTTTTCTATTATCGTTCTCTCTCTTTCTCCACCCTTTCTTTATCTTTTACTCTTTCCTTCTCATACTTTTCTTTCATCTTTCGCCGTATCTCTCCCGCCATCCCCCAATTCTCCCTCTCTCTCACTCTCCCTAACTTTTCCCTTATCCTTCCTCCTTCCTCTCTCTATCTCTTACTTCATCGTCCTTTATCATATCACATCCCTTTCTTTATCTCTCTTTCCTTCTGACTTTCCTTTTAATTTTTTCTCCAATGACATCACTCCCACCATCCCCCAATCCCCCTCTTTCTCATTCTCCCTAACTTTTTCCCCTCTGTCCTTCCCTACCTCTCTCTCTATCTCATCTCTGTACTCCCTCTCTCTCTATTCCTTACTCGATCGTTTTCCCCCTCCTTTCACCTTTCTGTCAACTAACGGCTCCAGGTTTCTATCATGGCGCGGAGTTCAGAATACTTTTTCTGTTCCTCAAAGTCGCAAAGAAAATTAATATAACGGTATATATATCTATATATTACTCCATTCTATACACACTAACTGTTTTTAAGGGCTTTCCTTTTTTCGCATACGTGTCAGCAAGCAATCAACACACGTCTCTCTCTGTTTTTCTCCCTCTGTGTATAATTGTGTATTAACATACATATGACACCCGCATGTCTGTCTTTATACAAATATATACGTTTTGCATGTATGTAAATATTATAAACATATGTTTACATTATACTATCGTCTTATTGTTTGACCATAATGCTCTTCGTGTCGCCGGAGGTGACACCTCTGCTTTTGTCTTAGAATTTTCTGTAAAATATTATTTCATATTAAAAAAAAAAAAACCTAACATATTTTCATATTTCTGAGTCTTTTCACACACAGACACACGAAATGTTCTGTAGTCAAGAAGTTCACTTCATGCATAGATAGTTCCGTGTTCGATCGGGGTCTACTGCACACGGCACCAGCTGTAATTCTGCTAGTCTCGGGTTGACCACCAACGCCCTATGAGGATGGAACTTGGTAGAAAGGGTCACTTAACCGATGTGTGTGTGTGTATATATATATATATATGTATATTTACACTCTCTTTTACTTGTTTCGATCATTTGACTGCGGCCATGCTGGAGCACCGCCTTTAGTCGAGCAAATCGACCCCAGGATTTATTCTTTGTAAGCCTAGTACTTATTCTATCGGTCTCTTTTTGCCGAACCGCTAGGTTACGGGGACGTAAACATAGCACCATCGGTTGTCAAGCGATATTGGGGGAACAAACACAGACACACACACACACACACATACACAAATACGATGGGCTTCTTTCAGTTTCCGTCTACCAAATCCACTCACAAGGCTTTGGTTGACCCGAGGCTATAGTAGAAGACACTTGCCCAAGGTGCCACGCAGTGGGACTGAACCCGGAACCATGTGGTTGGTTAGCAAGCTACTTACCACACAGCCACTCCATATATATTCTTTTACATGTTTGTCATTTGACTGCAGCCATGCTGCGGCACCACCTCGAAGGGCTTTGTTAGTCGAACAAATCGACCTCAAGACTTATTTCATAAGCCTTCTACTTATCATATCGGTCTGTTTTACCGAACCGCTTACTTACGGGACGTAAACACACCAACACCGGTCGACAAGCGGTGATAGGGAGCGGGTCGGGGGAATGGCGAAAGTAAAGAATACAGACACCCAGGATTAAGATTAGGGTTAAAACGGGTGGTGTGCGTATACTTTGCCTCTGCCTGGGAGACTGGGCTTTAGTTTTACCAAATCCACTCACAAGGCTTTGGTTGGCCCTCAAGGTGCCACGCATTGGGAATGAACCCGGAACCATGTTGTTGGTAAGCTAGCTACTTACCACACACACAGGACGCCATGATAGATCGTTAGCTCCTACACACATTTTTTTCTGTCCTTGTTACTCTCCTTGTTTTTTTTCTGTCCTTGTTACTCTCCTTGTTTTTTTCTGTCCTTGTTACTCTCCTTGTTTTTTTCTGTCCTTGTTACTCTCCTTGTTTTTTTCTGTCCTTGTTACTCTCCTTGTTTTTTTCTGTCCTTGTTACTCTCCTTGTTTTTTTTCTGTGTATCTTTCTGTCGAAGAGCGTAGGCTCGAAATGTAAAAAGACTTGTTCTATTTCTATTCCTGAGCACCATACTGATACATTTGTTTGTTTGTACTCCACCTGCCTTCGTCTTTTGTTTATTTTCGTAAACCTTCCCGTTATATATATATATATATATATATATATATACGCGAGAAAGAAGCAACAAGAATGGATAGGTTTTTAGTACGATCGTTTCATACAAGGACAGGTTTTATTAAAAGTTGCAAACTTTTAATAAAACCTGTCCTTGTATGAAACGATCGTACTAAAAACCTATCCATTCTTGTTGCTTCTTTCTCGCTTATAATCACCCCACATTACTGTATTGTTAAATCAGTATAGTTTCTTTTGGTGCATCTAAGTTAGGTACCATATTCAAGTAAATTTTTTTAAATTAACTTGAATCTTTATTGCTCTTTGAATATATATATATATATATATATATATATGTAGGTCCCGGGTTGATTCGGGGTTAACCACAGTAAATAAGGTACTCAATACATAGCAGAGTAAAATTAATTTATTATATAGAAGGAGCTTCTACAGGACTAGAACTGTTTCATTCAAGAGAAATCTTCAGGAAGCTCCTGAAGATTTCTCTTGAATGAAACAGTTCTAGTCCTGTAGAAGCTCCTTCTATATAATAAATATATATATATATATATATATAATATCTGCTTGTGTTTACTCCGTGTACTTTTATGTTGTAAAACCTTGCAGTTCAACAAATAGTTTCTGATAAAATAGGTCTTGCCATAGGTGGAAAGACTTCCGCCAGTCCCCGCCCATTTTCTCCCAAATCTTTTTATTTTTGTAATTTTTTTTTTTGCCGAAAGTCCCCTTTTTCGGATACTAGTTATGTTTAATAGAAAATAACTAAAGTTTTAACATCATCTCCTTCAAAATAGTCATCTTGCACAGCTGTACACCAGACCCAGTGTTCCTGCCACTTTTGGAATCTGGTCTGGCAGTTGTTTTCTGTAAGCGAGTCGAGGACCTTCTGCAAAATCCGCTCTGGATCTTGACAACAGTGTTAAAAGGGCCACCTTTGAGCTGCTTTTTCATCTTGGAGATGAGATGGAAGTCCACAGGTGTTGAATCTGGCGAATAGGGCAGGTGCAGAAGTGATGCTATGCTGGTTTTGGTGAGAAACTCACGAGTGAGGAGAGGCTGGTTAAGAATTGAATTCTTCGTGCTCCTCAGATCCTATTGCTTTCGCCAAATGTCCTCCCTCAAACACTTTAAAACATCACAGTGGAACTCTTGATTGATTGCCTAGGCCTAGGGGACGAATTCTTGATGCATAATACCTATTTCTTTACTATCCACAGGGGGCTAAACATAGAGGACAAACAAGGACAGACAGACGGATTAAGTCGATTATATCGACCCCAGTGCGTAACTGGTACTTAATTAATTGACCCCGAAAGGATGAAAGGCAAAGTCGACCTCGGCGGAATTTGAACTCAGAACGTAACGGCAGACGAAATACGGCTACGCATTTCACCCCGGCGTGCTAACGATTCTGCCTTGATGCATAACACCACATTTCCGGTGGTGATGTTCATGGCAAGCCTTCCAGATCACTCCTCATCTTCCGGGTATGTTCTTCCGGGTTTGAAGTGCCTGTACCACTTGAGACATTGTGTACAACCCGTTGCCCTGTCGCCATAAGCTTGCTGAAACATGCTCAATGTCTCTGTAGCAGACTTCCCAAGTTTAATGCAAAATTTCACATTGCCTCCATATTCCCGTCCATGACAAAATCACAGACTACAGCACACGGATGATCTCATCATCATCATCATTGTTTAACATCCATTTTCCATGCTGGCATGGGTTGGATGGTTTGACTGAGGTCAGGAAAGCCAGCGGCTGCACCAATCTGACCTGACGATGTTTCTACAGCTGGATGCCCTTCCTAATGCTAACCACTCCAAGAGTGTACTGGGTGCTTTTTACGTGCCACCGGCACAGGAGCCAGTCAGGCGGGCCTGGCATCGATCACGTTCGGATGGTGCTTTTTATGTGCCACTGGCACAAGAGCCAGTCAGCAGGTACTGGCTTCAGCCACGATCGGTTGGTGCTTTTTACATGCCACCGGCACGGGAGCCAGTCAGGCGGGCCTGGCATTGAACACGTTCAGATGGTGCTTTTTACATGCCATTGGCACGGGAGCCAGTCAGTGGGTACTGGCCCCAGCTACGATATTGGTTTTACTTGACTCAGCAGGTCTTCTCAAGCATATCATATCGCCCAATGCATCAGGGGTATTCTTAACAGGGACCACAACTTGTGGAATAAACGCGGCAATGTCACTCAGCACACTACCCCATGAAGGTCACTGCTAGCTCTCACTGCACATGCAACCATGTACTGCCATCTGTTGGCACGCTACAGAACTAGTCTGGGAATGTCTTGATACCACCTCGTACATAGGATCCCTATTTTCATGCAAGGGTAGATGAGAGTAGCTGGGAGGGAGATGAAGATGTTGGTGATGGGGCACCAGAGTGTACTCACAAGATACAAGAAGGCAGGTTTCAGTCATTAGACCTTGGCCATGCTGGGGCACCACCTTGAAGGATTTTTAATCAAACAAATTGACCACAGTACTTATGGTTTTGTTTTTCTTTAAGACCTGGTACTTATTCTATCTGTTTTGCAAAACTGCTGAGTTACAAGGATGTGCAACGTTTATGCGAAGTGAGGTGACGAGAATGGCTTCTTAGCACATCACATGGTTGATACAATAAATATAAAAAGAATAATGCATATAGGCGTAGGAGTGGCTGTGTGGTAAGTAGCTTGCTTACCAACCACATGGTTTTTGGTTCAGTCCCACTGCGTGGAACCTTGGGCAAGTGTCTTCTACTATAGCCTCAGGTCGACCAAAGCCTTGTGAGTGGATTTGGTAGACAGAAACTGAAAGAAGCCCGTCGTATATATGTATATATATATATATATATATATGTATGTATGTATGTGTGTGTCACACCATATATGTGTATGTATGTATATATATGTATGTGTGTGTCACACCATATATGTGTATGTATATATATGTATGTGTGTGTCACACCAACATCGCTTGACAACCGATGCTGGTGTGTTTATGTCCCTGTAACTTAGCTGTTCGGCAAAGGAGACCGATAGAATAAGTACTAGGCTTACAGAGAATAAGTCCTGGGGTCGATTTACTCGACTGAAGGTGGTTGCTCCAGCATGGCCACAGTCAAATGACTGATACAAGTAAAAGAGTAAAAGAGAGACACAACCGGGTAGAATGTTTAAGAGAAGATTTACTGACAGGTTAACATGTGTGACTGTGCGCGACATGTATACAGAATAATAGACAGGCTGTCTTGAGAACAAAGTGTATGTGTGTGAGTATAGGCTTGGATGTATGCGTGTGCGTTAAGTACGGAGCATTGAAAGAGTCTATAATGCGAAGTTAGAAGAATGTTCATAGACACAAGAATGAGAATACCAGTTTGTAGTCAATTGTACACGGTAGTTGAAGTACTGTATCAAGAAGTTGCAGCGATGATGCAGAGCCAGTTGCGGTACATGTCGTATGTGAAGTTGTGGCTGTAATGCTGCTGCTGGGTCACTTGGTCCAGGAGTTCTCGCAGGTTGTATATTCGCTGTTGATCCATGGTGAAGTAATTCACAAACAGTGCTGTATTGAAACCTGGGTGAGTATGTAGAGAGATGTTGATGTTAGGATGAATGGTGGCGACGGAGATGGGGGTCGCCGAATGCTGCTGGCTTAAGTTGATGAGTCTCCACGTGGCTGGTGTTGTGTTGTCGCTGGAACTGGCGGTGTCTTCTGTGTTCAGTGGCCAGACCTTAAAAGAGACGATGAGAAGCTGGAATTTTTATAAGAAGTTGTAGGCTCAAAGCTGGGTAGAAAACAAGCTGTTGCACGTGACCTTATTTGAAGGCTGTGATTGGTTGGGTTGCATATTGGTGCACGAAAGAGCAAGAGACAAATCGTGCCAATACCAACCAATCAGAGTAGTTTACACAACGGGGTCCAAAATGCGGCCAAAGGTTAGCTGTTATCTACCACGTTCATATCATCATCATCATCATCATCGTTTAACGTCCGTTCTCCATGCTAGCATGGGTTGGACGGTTCGACCGGGGATCTGGGAAGCCAGAAGGCTGCACCAGGCTCCAGTCTTATCTGGCAATGTTTCTACAGCTGGATGCCCTTCCTAACGCCAACCACTCCGTGAGTGTAGTGGGTGCTTTTTACGTGCCACCTGCACAGGTGCCAGGCGAGGCTGGCAACGGCCACGGTCGGATTGGTGTACTTTTATGTGCCACCGGCACGGAAGCCAGTCGAGGCGGTGCTGGCATCGGCCACGAGTCGGATAGTGCTTTTTACGTACCACCAGACCAGGGATCCTGGCTGGTTCAAATCGATTTCGATTTCCCCAACATGTCTTCGCAAGCAAAGGGGGTTGGCATGGGTGCCTGTCGTACGGTCGGATTGGTGTATTTTACGTGTCACCGGCACGGAAGCCAGTGGAGGCGGCGTTGGCATCGGCCACGAGTCAGACAGTGCTTTTTACGTACCACCAGACCAGGGATCCTGGCTGGTTCAATTCGATTTCGCTTTCGCTTGCCCCAACATGTCTTCGCAAGCAAAGGGGGTTGGCATGGGTGCCTGTCGTCGGATGAGGTTCTATATCGACTTCGCTTGCCTCAACAGGTCTTTGTGTCCAAGGGAGGAAAGGCATTCATAAGTGGGCTGGGCTCACTTGTCCTGCCTGGTCTTCTCACGTACAGAATATTTCCAAAGGTCTCGGTCGCTGGTCATTTCCTCAGTGAGGCCTAAAGTTTGAAGGTCGTGCTTCACCACCTCGTCCCAGGTTTTCCTGGGTCTACCTCTTCCACGGGTTCCCTCAACTGCTAGGGATTGGCACTTTCTCACACACCTATCTTCATCCATTCTCGCCACATGACCATACCAGCGCAATCGTCTCTCTTGCACACCACAACTGATGCTTCTTAGGTACAACATTTCTCTCAAGGTGCTAACGCTCTGTCGAGTATGTACACTGACATTACACATCCATCGGAGCATACTGTATGTATATATAATAGAGAGGAGAGGAAATTCACTCAAGTGTACGCTACAGATGTAAGCAAGCCAACACCAGTTGTCAAATTGTGGTCTACAAAGTCACACACACACACACACACGATGGGCTTCTTTCAGTTTCTTATTTCTTCATTGCCCACAAGGGGATATACACTGATGGGACAAACAAGGACAGACAAGCGGATTAAGTCAATTATATCGACCCCAGTGCGTAACTGGTCCTTATTTAATCAACCCCGAAAGGATGAAAGGCAAAGTCAACCTCGGCAGAATTTGAACTCAGAACATGGCAGACGAAATACCGCTGAGCATTTCTTATTTCTTTATTACCCACAAGGGGCTAAACACAGAGGAGACAAACAAGGACAGACAAATGGATTAAGTCGATTACATCGACCCCAATGTGTAACTGGTACTTAATTTATCGACCCCGAATGGATGAAAGGCAAAGTCAACCTCAGCGGAATTTGAACTCAGAACGTAACGGCAGACGAAATACTGCTAAGCATGCTAATGTTTCTGCCAGCTCGCCACCTCCTTTCAGTATCTGCCTACCATATTCATTCACAAGGCTTTAGTTGGCCCATGGTTATTGCAGAAGACAGTCTCCCAAGGTGCCATGTAGTAGGACTGACCCTGAAACTCTGTGGTTTGGAAACTAACTTCTTACCACACTGTTGTCCTGCACCTTTGTCAATTTTACTCACTAGAAATGCAGATCAGAATAACAATGATGGGCTTCTTTTAGTTTCCGTCTACCAAATCCACTCACAAGGCTTTGGTTGGCTTAGGGCTATAGTAGAAGACAGTTTCCTAAGGTGCCATGCAATGGGACTGAACCTGTAATCATGTGGTTGAGAAGCTGACTTCTTACCACACAACCATGCTCAAATCCAGGATCAGTCAATTGACCCACGAGCAGTAAGTTGACCCATGTGAAGTAAATTTACCTGCTAGAGGTTAAATTTACCTCCAATTTGAGAACCTCTGTTCCACATTATTTTATATATTTCCAGTTACTCTATTATCCCACTTTACCATTTTCTAAAGAGCAATTATATTGCTGTCCATTAACGATTTAGCATTCAGCTTACTTTGTCAGATTAAAAGCTTATTCTTAGACATTGTTTTGAATTAATCACATGCTGTCTTGTAGCTTCAACATTCTAATTATGCGATTGTTTATTTTTAGAATGTCACTGTTAGGTAGGTGTGACCTATGCCAATGGTCACATCTTCCTGAGTCTACCTCTTCCACAGCTTCCATCAACTGCTAGGGTGTGGCACTTTTTAACACAGCTATCCTCATCCATTCTCACCACATGACCATACAAGTGCAGTCGTCTCTCTTGCACACCACGTCTGATGCTTCTTCTGTCCAACTTTTCTCTCAAGGCACTTACACTCTGTCGAGTATGCACACTGACATTATACATCCATTGGAGCATACTGGCCTCATTCCTTGCGAGCTTACACATCTCCTCAGCAGTCACAGACCATGTTTCACTACTATGTAGCATGGCTGTTCGTACACATGCATCATACAGTCTACCTTTTACCTCAAGGCGGCGAGCTGGCAGAACCGTTAGCACACTGGGCGAAATGCGTAGCTGTATTTCGTCTGCCGTTATGTTTGGAGTTCAAATTCCGCCGAGGTCGACTTTGCCTTTCATCCTTTCGGGGTCGATAAATTAAGTACCAGTTATGCACTGGGGTCGATGTAATCGACTTAATTCGTTTGTCTGTTCTTGTTTGTCCCCTCTATGTTTAGCCCCTTGTGGGTAATAAAGAAACACATACAGTCTACCTGTTACTCTGAGTGAGAGACCCTTTGTCACCAGCAGAGTTAGGAGCTCACTAAACTTTGCCCAGGCTATTATTATTCTAGCAGCTACACTTTCAGAGCACCCACCCCAGCTACTGACTTGATCACCTATGTAACGGAAGCTATCAACTACTTCTAGATTTTCTCCCTAGAATGTGGCAGAAGTTGTTGTTTTCAGTGTTTATTGCTCCTGAGCATCTGCCTCATACAAAAACTATCTTTCCCAGTTAGCCTTCCTTTGCTATTGCTGCACCTCTTATGTGTCCATAGCTTACACTGGGTACATCTTAGCAGTGACGTGTTGCAATGGCGCATGCCTCCATACCTGACCTGGCACAGGTAAGTGTTGGCAGCAGGAAGGGCATCCAGTCTTAGAAAGATCTGCTTCAACGAATTCCGTCTGACCTATACAAGCATGAAAAAGTGAATATTAAATAGATGATGTGTGTGTGTGTGTGTATGCATGTATCTGTGTGTTTATGTGCGCACATATGTGTATGCCTGTGTAGTTTGAGGGAGATTTGGTTGCTATTTCTAGCAGGCTCAGTACCACATTTAATTTCCCTTTCTAGCTCTATAAGAAATACATACTCTCAGCCATTGGTCAGCTGGTGTCATGTGACTTGGTGGATCTGATTTAACATGGATATGCATTTAGCTTTGTTGTTTAACCCTAGGTCAACCCTGATCAAGCAGCCCTATGATTAAAGGCATTCCATCCATGCCCAACACTACTATCTTTTTGCCTGTAGTATAACTAAGACTGCTGATTTGTGTGTCTTTCCTTTCTCAAGACATTAAGATATTATTTGAGAGTAGTTTGGCTGCTATTTCTGTCAGGTGATGTGGCTTTTTTTTTTATCAGTCATATTGCTGAGTCACCTGTACATGTCACCTGCCTGATTGTGTTACCTGTCCTAAAGGTAAGATATTTGTATTCTTAACCTTTATCCCACAAACAGGTGATTAAAACTTTATGAGTTACTGAAGGTGTTTCTGTGTGGTTGCTTGAGGTCTAGAAATAGCAGCTGAGTCTCCCTGAAATCACACCTTCCTGCAGTAATTCACCCCTTATCTTGTACATGTTTCAGTCATTAGACTGTGGCCATGCTGGGGCACTGCTTTGAATTTATAGACGAATGTATTGATGCCAGTAATTTATTTTTTTAAGCCGGGTGCTTATTCTATTGATCACTTTTGCCGAACTGCTATGTTACGGAGGGGGTGGGACATGAACACACCAACACCCGTTGTCAAGTGGTGGAGCGGTGGGGACAAACACAGACACACATACATAGACATCTCTCTCTATATAAACGGCAGTTTGTCTGTGCGTTTTCTGTGTGTCTGTTTGCTTGTACCCTCACCCTGACCACGGCTTTCAACCGATTCTGATGAAACTTGACACACACATAGCCCAATGTCATAATTCAAAACTAACGCAGCGAAAATTTTGAAAAGTTCCCCCAGTTCTGAAAAAAATTGATAAATTCGACATGGGGTCGAGAATCAGAAACACAAACCGCAAACTGTCTAGGGGACGCAACTCCACCTTTTTTAACTAAAAAAAAAGTTACCATCATTTTTTTCCATTTTTTTGCTATTTTTTGGCTATAACTCTCTAAAAATGCTTTATAGTTATTTCCCTTACAAACGTGAGCAACGCCGGGCGATACTGCTAGTACATACATATATATAAAGACACTGCTTGCGAAGACCTGTTGAGGCAAGTGAAATCGAAATCAAATTCGATGACTGGCATCCGCACTAGTGGAGCATGATCGTTGCCAGAGCGGCTAACTGGCGTTTGTGCCGGTGGCATGTAAAAAGCACCATTCGAGCGTGATCGTCACTAGCATTACCTTACTGGCACTTGTGCCGGGATGCAGGTAACATGTAAAATAAAAAAAAAAAACGATTTTTTTTGTGGTCGTTGCCAGTACCACCTGACTGGCACGTAAAAGCACCCACTACACTCTCGGAGTGGTTGGTGTTAGGAAGGGCATCCAGCTGTAGAAACTCAGCCAGATCAAGATTGGAGCCTGGTGCAGCCATCTGGTTCGCCAGTCTTCAGTCAAATTGTCCAACCCATGCCAGCATGGAAAGCGGATGTTAAACGATGACGATGATGATGATGATACGAAGGGTGTATGATAAGTCTTGAACTTCAAAAAAACAAAACATGGTACAAGACTTCTGATGAAGGTACAAGCCTGTAGGCTTATTGAAAATAATTATGAGCCACAGAAGCAGTTTTAATACCAGAAGGTAATATTTGGCCCCATTTAAAAGTGGATGTTGTCCTAGAACACAATACTGCAGTAGTTAACTCTAAGAGGACCTTTGATATGGGCTTTCGGTGCATATAAGCAATCTTGTTTATCTGTGTTATATCAATAAATAGTCATTCTGGAATTCAGTGTGCACACTCAAACACTTCCTCACTTACTCTCTCTGTCTGTCTGTCTCTCTCTGTCTCTGTCTGTCTCTCTCTCATACACTCATGCGTTTGCTCAGTTTCTCTCACATACATTCACTCTCTCTCTCTCTCCCTCTCCTCTTTCTCCCTGCCCCTCTCAGATTCAGTGTGTACGGACACACATGCAGAAATACTCTCAAATTCAGTGCTTGTACACATGCACATGTATGACACATGCACAGCACACACATCTTTTGAATTAGGTAGGCACTCATCTTTTGAATTAGGTAGGCACAAACACACACACACAGTCTCTTAAATTCCATGTGCTTGCACACACATGCACACACACACACACACACACACACACACACAGAGTCTCTTAAATTCCATGTGCGTGCACACACACACTCATGCTAACGCACACTTTTCTTTTATTAGTCGATGACATTTCAACCACTGAAATACTTCTGTGCTTCTAAGAGAGGTGAGTTATTAGACAAACACAGACACATATACATATATATATATATATAGTTAATCCAAACATGAAAACACAAAGA